>NC_044907.1:64773655-65373655 GCF_001633185.2 Quercus lobata
GATACAAAGTGGAGTCCATAAGGTGGACGGATCACCCAAAGGGTGACGGCTTAAAGTCCACGAGGTGGACGATCATCTTTAAGTCCACAAGGTGGACGGACACAAAGTGGAGTCCACAAGGTGGACGGATCACCCAAAGGGTGACGGCTTAAAGTCCACTAGGTGGATGGTTATCCTACAAGGCTGACCACTCGAAGTCCCACGGGACAAACAAAAGTAAGTCCACAAAGTGGACAGCTCGCCCTACAAAGGTGACGAATGCAGTCCAAAATGGACGGATGAAATAAGTCCGTAGGTTGGACGAATCGCCCCCCAGGGGTGACGAATATAGTCCGATCAGACGAGCCATCCCACACGGATGACAATTTGAAATCCAAAATGGACGGGTCACCAACATCGTGAAAGAACAGTCCACAAAGTGGACGGATCACCAACAGCGTGAATAAACAGTCCACAAAGTGGACGAATCACTTAAACGATGTTAAAATTTCCTCAGCAAAGTGAACGAACCATCAAAAAGAGGAACACGATTAGCCGTCCACAAAGTGGACGGATCATTGACAAGATATGAACCTGTCCACACAGTAGACGGATCAAAAAAGAAGTAAACGAAATCCAAAGTCCACAAAATAGACGGATCATTAAGTTAGTAAAAACGTGCCTCAAAGGCGACGGGTCGATAAAGCTGATAGGAAATCTATCCATAAAATGGACGGATCTCCCAAAATGGCAAACAAAGATCGTAAAAAGTCCAAAAAATGGACAGATAACGGGATGTTTAAATGTTGACGGACCATCCACGTGGTCGGATCATCCAATTGAACAGATCAATCAAACACTAAAAATAATAAATCTGCAATGTGGACGGGTTCCATACGACAATAGAAAGCATAGCATTAATAAGCTAACGAAAAGCCGAGAAGGCAAACATTTAATACAATAAAAAGAGGACGGATTGTTCTCAAAATAAATAAATAAGCCAAAAGGGGACGGATCATCCTAAATGTAAGTTACATGAAAATTAATCTACTTTCTTTGGCTCAGCAACTTGGACATCCTTCGACGGAACAGACTCTCCGTCTCCTTGAACAACATCTTCACCAAAAAGGTCGTCCGTATTTTCTGAAGCGACGGGCAGAGCAGATGTCTGATCTTGATCACTAACGGTTATCATGGACACGTCCAGATCTGGGTAGGCCTTTTTTATCTGACGGAGTGCGTCGTCAAAACCTTGAAGGAACGATCCCCCTAGCTCCTTCAACAAAGCCTCAGAGTCGCGATACTCATTGACGGCATTCTCCCTGGCCTGACGGAGTTTCTTCTTCAAATCCTTTACCTCATCTTCTTTACCGTTCAAGGCCTTCCCAGCTTCCTCCGTCATCTGTTCAAACTCTTTCCTGGTCTTCTTAGACAGTTCGAACTTCTTCTCCATTGTGGACTTCCACTTATGCAGTTGGCTAAGCTCCTCCTCCGTCTGCTCAGCTTTTGACCGTACACGTTCCAGAGCCGCTTCACGGTTGAGGCAGCGGTCCATCAAGCCCTTCATCATAACCAAGGACTGAAATAAACAAAATTAAAGGGGTGTTAAATAGAAAACTAAGAAGAGTGGACGGACATACAATGACGGATAAAAAAGGTTACCTGTGCAACGGCGAATAACCCCGTCTCCCCCATTGCCTCCGTCGAATGATTCCCCAGATCCTCGTAATCCTCTACGGAAATTATCGACGAAAGCTTCTCCAAAGCAAACTTCGAGTCGTCACGGAGAAGGGGAGGGGGCTTCTCCTCGCTGACGGGTGGGGCCTGCATTAAGCCCTTACCAGATCCATGTTTAGCTAGGGTGACAGTCTTAGCACCCTCAGCCATCAAGCCCACAACGGGTTCCAATGAAACCTTCGGCTGCTTGTGTGGACGGTCAGACTTTGGCGGCTGCTTCCTCTTAGCCGATGACCCCGGCACCTTGGGAACCACAATCTCACCCGTCTTCTTTTGCTCGACGGCTAGCGATTTTATCATTGCCCTTCTCTTTGCGTCATCCATTTCTGCAATACAGGACGGATGAAGATGTTTTCTCAAATTGAAGGCTAATTTCAAGAGTAAAAGTTGACGGACTCACGTTTGTGTATTCTTTCGTCGTATACTATGGCCTCGCGGGTAGGTTCTGGACCGTCACAATACCAGTGTATTGTTTTTGGATTCACTAACTTGGCCCAGGTCCTTTTTTCCGGCTTAGTTTTCCTGCAAATCTTTTCAAGGAAACTGAATTCCTCAAGGCTAACTTGCGGGCGCCGTCTACCTACAGAGAAAGACGATCAAAATATGCACATAAAAGTGGACGGGTATGAAAAAGTATTAAAAAAAAAAAAAAAGGGGGACGGGTGCATACACGATTGGTTTATTACTCCCCAGGTTGTATCAACAGGCATGTACGCCGTCTCTCCTGGACGGTTCATCCATCTGTCACCCTCCAGGAAGAAGTAGCGACTCTTCCAGTCTCTATTTGAGTCTGGGGTCTCAAAGATAATCTTCAACAAGGGACTTCGACTAGCAAAACGATACATCCCCCTTGATTTATCAATCTTGCCAGGACGGTAACAGTGAAGAAACTCACGGACCGTCAATCTCCTTTCTCCGTTTGACATTGCACCATAAAGAATCTCCATTGCTATGAAGACCCTCTAGGCGTTCGGAGAAATCTGGGTGACGGACAATCCCAGACAGTGCAAGAGTTCCCTATGAAGTGTAGAGAGCGGGAACCGAAGTCCTGCCTTCAACACCTGCTCGTATACTCCAACACCTTCTACCCCTTCATAGTAACACTTCTCCGTCACATAGGGTAGACGGATGGGAATGTAATCCGAAATTTGGAAGTTGGTTCTAAAAGTACTGAAATGTCTCTCCCTGATGACGGATGTGAACCTATGCACTGTCCACTCTGGTAACATGATGAATTGCCTTAGTCCATCAGCACCTGCAACGGGCTCCAGTGCTTGATTCCCGTCGTCAGCAGGACCCTCTATCTCAACTATCTCCACATCCTCATTTGTTGAGGACGAAGAGGATGCAGACGGACTCCTATCTTCGCCAGGACTCTCTTGGTCTTTATGACCGGACGGGTATACATTCTCGTATTCCGTCCCGTCACGAACCACCGACTGGTTACTTGACGCACTAGACATTTCCTACAAATCGACGGTAAAACCTAAGACTGATGAGTTTGAAAGTGTTGACGGGTGTAATAAGCCTAACAAAAAGGCATAGACGGAAATGTAACTTGGCTATTATGATAAAGCAAGTACTTACCACTCTTGGAGGAAAATTGACGGTTGGTGTGTTCTGCGGATACAAGTCCTCGACGGAGCTCTCTGACAAGGTTGATGAGTTTGCTCTGACAAACGATTCTTGATTGAAAATAGTAGAAATGGAAGAGCAATGCGCTTTATATATATAGGAAATGCACGGGAGACGAAGCGACGCTTCGATCCGATACAAAGCCCATTCAGATATTGACACGTGGCATACCTAATAAATGCTGACAACCTGTCACCTCACGTCAACTGATTGTACCCTTTATGGAGCCGTCAACTTCGTTAAATCTTCATCCGTCAACGTGTTCCATCTAGGAACGTCATAGTCTTAACCGTCACCATTAGCAATCCTTTATCGTCATGCCCAGTTATATTTAACCGTCACCCTAGTGATCCGACCACTTAAGGTCTTGACGGATCATAGGGTGAAGGGGGCAACTGATGGGGTAAGAAATCGCCAAACATTGGGCCTGACGACCTCGGGCTCATAGGCCAGTATTAAACATGGGCCGAGGACTTAGCATCACTTAAAATATTTGTATACACGTTTGGGATCCGAGGAAACCCTAGGAAGATCAAGATATTCGCATAAAAGAGAATTCCAGAAAATCCGCCCTACAAGGGAATACTTGTCCATCACGCCTAGGATTGTTAGAAGTAGAGTCCCATATGGAAAGGACTTGGACTCCAAGAAGGAAAAGTCGACTCTCCACTACTATAAAAAGCCCTGATAACCTCGCGAAGAAAGGTACGCATAATTTACCCTCTCTAGCACTCTAGAGTTGTGAGAAAAATTCTAACTTGACCTTCGGAGAACATTGGGCCGGCACCACACCGGTGCTCTCCAAAGGGTTTTCTTTCGATTGTTCTTGTTGTGCAGGTTCGCTTTGAGTCGCGAGTGCGGTGTGACCTATTGGTGATATTTTCGGCATCATCATCATGAGTTTCGTAATGTCACCTTCTCTCATGTGCGTCGATAAGGTAATAGGCCTGCACAATTTTTAGCAAAACATGCTCTAGGCATGATTGATTATTCAGCTTAGATTGAAGAGTGTCATTATTTTTTAAAACAAGCTTACCCATAATGTATTTTTATCTTTAAATTTTGAATGAAGTTGTTATCTTTTCCATAAAAATAAATAAATAAATAAATAAAAGTTTTCATGATTTTAGGATCAAATATTTTATATATATATATATATATATATATATACACACACAAACGTGGCAAACAAAGAAAGAATGCTGTCCATTCCGTCTTCTGTCTTTTCAGTTTTCCCTTTTGGAGCCAAAAAGTGGGCTAAAAAGTACATAAAACTTTACTTTTAACAAAAGAAGCCAAGAAATTAGAGTTCTCATCACCACTCCAGACTTGTCATAGACTAACCAAAATTTCTCTGCCAGACTCCGAACTCCCCCAATTCCCAAAAGATGATGGAAGAGAATGAAATGGAGATGGAACAGCTACTGAGTATGGGCTTTCCAGACGAATTGGCAGCCCAAGCCTTAGCCGCTACCGGCGGCAAATCCACTCTCAAAGCCACCGAATGGATTCTCAACCATAAATCCACCCCCGCCGCCGCCACCACCACCACCACCACTTCTACTCCACCTCCTCCTCCTCCTCCTCCTATCAACAACAACAACCCATCTCCATTCCAACCCAAACTCGACCGTTTCTTCCACTTCCATTCCAAACCCTCCACCACCAACAACAGTTCCCCACCACCTCCCAACGCCGTACCTCAACAAGAACAACCACAAAAATCAACAAATCCAATCTCCAAGCGTCCCAAACTATTACTCTCAAAAAACCCACTTCCACAACAACAACAAAACGACAAGCCCCACGAGCCCTTAGCAGAGCGCATGCGACCTCGTACCATAGACAACGTCGTCGGGCAAGACCACCTTCTTGGCACAAACTCTCTCCTTCGCTCCGCAATCCAATGCAATCGTCTCCCTTCTATTGTCCTCTGGGGTCCTCCTGGTACTGGTAAGACCTCCATTGCCAAAGCCATTGTTAATTCCTGTTCTTCCTCTTCTTCTTGTTCTTATAGATTTGTTTCACTATCTGCTGTTACTTCTGGGGTTAAGGATGTTAGGGACGCGGTTGAGGATGCTAGAAAACTAAGAATTTCGTATAGTAAGAGGACTGTGTTGTTTGTGGATGAAGTTCATAGGTTTAATAAGTCTCAACAGGACTCTTTCTTGCCGGTTATTGAAGATGGGAGTATTGTCTTCATGGGTGCCACTACGGAAAACCCGTCTTTCCATTTGATTACACCTTTGTTGTCTCGGTGTCGGGTTTTAACTCTTAATCCCTTGAAACCCCATCATGTTGTGGTCCTGCTTAAGCGGGCCACGGACGATTTGGACAAGGGATTGGCACGGAGTGTAGGGATGCGTATTGATGTGAATGAGGAAGCTGTTGAGTTTATATCTGCGAATTGTGATGGTGATGCTCGCGTGGCATTGAATGCTTTGGAGATTGCTGCTATTTCAGCGGCTGCCCGGGTTCATGGGGACCAATCTAAAGGTGTAGAAGGAGGAACCCAAGGTGGGAATTTGTTGGAAAATGAGGAAAATGGGATCTGTTCATTGAAAGCCATTGTCACACTGGATTATGCTAAGGAGGCACTTCAGAGTAAGCATCTTGCTTATGACAAAGGTGGTGATGAGCACTATAATCTGATCAGTGCACTTCACAAATCTATGAGAGGAAGTGATGCAGATGCTGCAATTTATTGGTTGGCAAGAATGTTAGAAGGAGGCGAACAACCTCTCTATATTGCACGGAGATTGATAAGGTTTGCAAGTGAGGATGTTGGGTTGGCGGACCCATCTGCACTTAACCAGGCTGTCGCATGCTACCAAGCCTGCCATTTCTTGGGAATGCCTGAGTGCAATGTGATTCTTGCACAATGTGTGGCTTATTTGGCTTTGGCTCCCAAGTCTGTCTCTGTTTATCGAGCTGTAGAGGCTGCACAGAAAGTAGTGAGGGAATCAGTTGGACAGAACGAGGGAGTGCCTCTTCATCTGAGGAATGCACCAACGAAGTTAATGAAGGAACTTGGTTATGCTAAGGACTATATATACCCCCCTGATAATCCATCTGCAACTCAAAGTTATCTACCACCCTCACTACAAGGGTACAAGTTCCTTGATTAGCCTACAGTAATAAAAATGATGGATGAGAAGCGATTTAGTTAGTGCAGGAGTTTTTGGAGCTACTACTTTGTGTTGGTTTGATACTCCTTACATTTCCCTTTTTGTAGATTCTATGTTCGTTATATTATATTGGTACTTGTTAAGCATCAGCATGTTTTCAAAATTACTAACAAATATGTTGAAGAATGTAGTAGAATGTTCAAATGTGTGCCAGATACGTTTTGACTTTCGTATGAGAAATGATGGAATTTGGGCCCACTACTTGACCTGGCTTCTGAAATCTATATTTATGTTGCTTGAAGTTTCACACTATCTATTTACCTAATTAATTAATTTGATTGGTTCAAGTTGTTGGTTTCTTTAATGCAAGAGACATCTTCTTGAAAAATCTCCATGAACAAGAGAACTTCTTGTTATGTGTAAGAGGGAAATTTTTTGAACCAGATTGGGGAAAGACATCTTATTATTATGCTAGTGGTTTCAAGTTTCAACAATCATCTGGTGGAAACTTCAGAGGTTTGGACTTTGCTGCAACTACGTTGCATATGGTAACCAAACGAGTTTCCAAACATTTTGTGGAGGCATTAGGATAGAGTTTGCTGAAAGAACTTCTGACACTTAACAATTTGGAAATTTTGAAGGGAAAATGTGGCGGACATTTTTAATCTCCTGGAAATGGTTAAATTTGGTGGAACAAGAAATGTGGCATTATTTGTTGAAATCTATAAGAAATTTCGAAGTTACTGTTTTGATAAAATAAAGTTTTATTATAGAATTTATGATATCTTAAGTCTATTATAAACATTCAATGCCTGAATGAAAATGTACAGTGATTTAATAAATTTACTAAGTGATTTTGTTCGCTCATGGGTATACTCCGATTAATATTTCCAGTGCTTTCTTGCCTTTACTTTTTCAACAATTAATTATTGGAGGTCTTTATTTGTTTGGAAATTTGATCCTGGTGGATGTTTTAAAATTTGGATATGGTAAAAATATTTATAGATGTGTTGAGAGAAAGTTCTTGTTTAATAACGAGTGGAAATTTGTGGAACTAATGGAAACTATAAAGTCAGTGCAGGAAGAAGTGGAATACAATCTCCCTAACCATGTCAATGAACGTGAATGGCTTCTATCTAAATGAAGCCTTCTTGTGGTATGTTATGAGTGCAGTTTCTTAAAAATGTAATGGTCCCTGAATTCACTTCTTTCCATGGACAACAAGATTTACTATATAGTAGTTCATTATGCCTCATGAAATATATTTTCCCTTTTATGTATTCTTACATTTTCAATTTATTTTATCTTCAGGTTTCTAGTTGTACTTGTTTTCTGACCTTTTGTAATGGGAAATAGATATCAAGTGGGCTAGTTAAACTCTTTTTTTCTGGTATAAGCAGCCTGCACCTTTGTTAATTTTATTTCTGCACAAGAAGCTTTCTTAACTGGCTTCATACTTAGCTGAATGAATCATATATTCTAGAGTAATGTGTTAAGTTTGATGAAAAAAGGCCTTTCTCTTTATGCTATATGCTAACCATACCTATAGAGAGAAAAATTGGTAAAATGGTCTCCGATTAAGTTTCTTTAACCCTTTAAAATTTCAACCTATGTTGTATTCCTTTTTTTTTTTACACCTCTCTAATCATATGGTCAGACTGAGCCTGTTCTCATCATAGCTCTCATCATTCTAACGAATTAGGTGACTTAGGTTACGAGCTAACAAAAAATCTCTAATATGTCTTGCATGTTTAGTTAGGTTATGAGCTAAAGAATTGCCTAGTTTATGCATGTGAGAGAAAGAAATAAAACTATAGGCATTTGTGGTGAACTTGGCAGAAGCTAGGATATGACCATAAGAGGTGAAGGATTCTTCTTCGCTTACGAGTTCCTTAATTACAACTTCAGGGTCCGTCAAGGATGAAAGATGAGAAGCCGAGTTCATGAGCAAAAGAGATGGCTCTCGCTACAACCAAAGCTTCAACTTCGTTATTTTATTGAAACATCTCTCTTTGCTCTGTATTTTATTTTATATTTTATATTTTATATATATATATATATATATATATATTTTATATTTTTAAATACGCATCTTTGGACCATCCACAAGTGAAAAGGTTAGGATGGAATTTGACAGTGGAGAAATAGTATCTTCTCACCAATTGCATCGAGTAGTGAAAGTTAATCAGCCTCCTGCGTCAAGACTGCAGGTGCAGTAGATTCAGGGTTGCTAATTAAAGCACCACCATATTCACAGGTCTATTGGTAATACCGTAATAGGTACCTTTTGAGATTGAAAACCTTTCATCTTAAATGCCAATTCTTCATCAATTTGTTTTCAAATCTACAAAGACAGGCACAACAAAATCTTACTATTTTCACAGGCTGAGGTGGCATCCCACCATTCGTCAAAGTAAAATCAAATGATAAAAGAGGTTGAATTCTTCAATGGGTAAAACAAAATTTCACAATATTTTCATAAGTTGAGGTATCAACCCACTAAAGGTAAGAATAAAATGAAATTATAAATTTTTTTTAAAAAAAAAAATTATACTTGAACTTACCACAATGCACAATTCAAAAATCAAAACAATGACAGTGTAAAAATATTGTGAGATTTTATTGTGCCTATAGACTTTCTCAATCCATAACTCTTGAAAAGATTAGGTACGTCATGCTATTAGACATTATTATGACTTTCATACTTAGGCATGTTCACGTATCAAGTTCAATCAGGTTTTTGTTCAACCAATAACCCAAACTGATCATGTTGGATTGAACTAATGTCAATCGACCATGGTCAAATTATCAATTGAACGAGAGAGGAGAGAGGGGTTTGACCAAAGTAAGAGAAAGAGATGAAAGGATGTTGGTTCGGACCCATCACAATATGAGAGGGATGTTACAATTAAACCATAATTATATTTTTATAAATACATAAATTTATAAATAAATAAATAAAATTTAAAAAAAAAATAATACTTTTGTTATGTTGAGCACAACCTTTTGGTAATGAGAAATGAAAATTATTAGAGTACTAGCCAAAAGAGGTTTTGTTATCACTAATTTATCTATGGTTGATTTTAAGGAATGATGTCCCACGTTGAATCATAATATTTAAGAGGAAGTAATTAATATTAACATAATTGAACACATCTCTTAAGTTTAAATTTTTTGGGTAAAGTAGTGCTCCAATATGTTATATTAACCATAAGTATGGGTTATCTTCCCAAAAAATGAATCGAGGTAACTTCCTAATTCTAAAGTGTACCACTGGTCGAGAATGGTATAGACAAGTTGGCCAAATAGATTATGCTGAGTTCTAACTTACACCATCTTTTTTGTCAATGTAGGTTTACTATTTTAACTTTTCCTTACACACGGTTTGAAAGTATATGACTATAAAGGTTTATGGATTATCAGGTGCTGGTAAATAGTAGATGCCTCATTCCTTTGGCTTCCAAATGTTGAATTTATTTAATACACAGAACAAGCAGAACATCCTATGTACACTGTCTCGAATAATATAAACTATAAAGTAAAAAAAAAAATTAAAAAAAAAAATTGTTTCCTCTCTCTCTCTCATGCATACACATTCCTCTCATATTCACGATAAATCTCACAATAAATTTAATTAGTGAGATCTATCATAAATGTAAGAGAAGGGAGCACCATGTCACCTGTCTCAAACATATAACATACACATATTAACAGACTTACATTTTATATCTCATATTTTCAATTATAGTATTGGGTTCTTTTGGATACCCCCAATATTGTATTTGAGTATGGATTTGGATATTCCATATGGTATTGGGAAATGAGGCCATTGGAAACACCACTACAAAACTTTTGATATGAACTTTACTACTTACCTTAAAATAAATTGTACTTAATTAAGTAATTAAAATAAACGCCCTTCCTTTTTTTTTTTTTTTTTTACTCTTTTTCTTAGGGGATATTACAACGTGCTTACGCAATAATCAAACAAATTACTCATGCCTGCCTAAACACAAAACTTTAGTGGTAATTTATTCTAGACAAGAGAAGCACAAAAACAGAATTCATTATGGAACAAAAATAAATCAATTTGATTAACCTAGTGCTTTCTTATCATACTAAAAGACTAGTAAAAGTAATAATTAGACATGGCAAAACGATTCAGAATTTTCTGACCCGACCCGAAAAATACCCGACCCGAACCCGATTTTTTTGACCCAAAGCAAAAACGGGTTGACCCGTGACCCGACCCGTGTTTTGTGCGGGTCAACCTGACTCGACCCGAACCCGAACCATTTTTTTAAAACTTTTTTTTTGGGTAAAAAAAATAGTGAAATTAAGACAATATTGGTTTAATTGTTTATTGTGAGCTTTAAGGAAACAATTGATACATTTACATAACTGTATGCAAATTAATTGAAAAATAAATGGTTGAGCATTCTGTAATGAGTAAAGATTTTTAGATATCAAATAGCAAAGTACATGCCAAGATAATCTGGTTACAGTAAAGTTAAAAACAGATTTAAAATTGTAGATATGTGTGAGACACATTCACGAGTGTGAAAATAGTAAAGCCAAAGTATCAAATTAGAATAAATTATGAATGCTTAGATCTATTTTTTAACAATTTATGTTCAAAATAAATGGCTTTTCAAAATAAATTATGATATTTCCTAGAGTTTGTGTTGCTTAACAATGATATGATCTTCATAAAAGAGACTAGGTATAAATAAGTAAGCAATCAAACTTTAATGTATATCTCAAATTGAAATAGAGTGTCAACCACAATTGATAATAGATTATAAAATTAATTTTTAAAATTGTAACTTTCTTATATGTTTTTATTCTTTATCAAATGAGTTATCCAATAAGTCATTTGTAATTTTTTTTTTTTTGGAATGTTGATATTGTGTAAAAATAAAACTTGCATATTTGTTTTACTTATCTTTGTGTTGTTTTGTTTTAGATAGCAATGTTAGGATTTGTATAATTTTAAAATTATTGAATAAATATTAATAAGTTTAACTGAGTTTATTCTTGATATAAGTAGTGAATGCAAAATAATGCATTTTACATCAAGTAATATATTGCATAACTATCCAAATGGCAAATACATATTGTTTTCTTTATAAAAAAAAATAAAAAATAAAAAAAATAAAAAATAAAAAATTTTATATGAAAAATACGGGTCAATCCGACCCAACCCGACCCGATCCGCAACCCGATTTCAACCCGCTTAAAATGACCCGTGACCCGATTGTCCCGACCCAAACCCGACCCGACCCGACCCGTCCGTTTTGCCATGTCTAGTAATAATGATACATCAACGCAGCCCTTGTAAAATAATGTGAGAGAAACTAATATATCAACGCAGCCCTTGTAAAATAATGTGAGAGAAACTAACATAAGATCATATTATATACATCAGGATTACCAAAAATATTATTATATACAACAGCTTCTCAAAACGATAGCTAGTCTCACACAACCCGTACCATCAGTGAATGATGGTAACAATTAACTAACATGCCAGCCGGTGTAGACACTTAGGACTCCCGAAGTAGATTTAAGGGTCTGTTTGGCATTGCCATTTTGTGGAGAAAAAAGAGCAATTTTATATTCAAACCCAAAAACAAATAGCAGCTCGGCTATGAGGGGGAAAAAATGCAAAAAAAAAAAAAAAAAAACTCGTGGGATCCTTTTTTTTTTTTTTTTTTTTTTTTTTCAAAATTTTCCAGAAAACTGTGTTTTCTTTCACAGAAACAACATTTTGCAAAGATTTTATCAAAGGCTTAATTGCATTTTTTTTTTTTTTAAAGTTTTCAAAACACAACTTCTGAAATCACTATTTCTTTCAAAATACAAAGCGTTCAAAAGGCTTACCAAACAGAGAGAACATAATTACACTTCAAGAGTCCTAACCAAAAAAAAAAGGTTTTCAAAACATAGGTTTCTTGTTCCCTTGTCTGTCAATCAGTCTTTAAACTCTGTTCTGTTGTGTTCTCTCAGTTGTACTTTGTGTAGTGCGTGTTGTAATCAGCACATAGACATCAAAGTTTGAATTTTTTTTCTCTCCCCCTTCTGAAAAGTGGGGGTTTCCTTAATGCTCTCCAATTGCTCCATCAAAAAAATATTCCCCCAAGCCCACGCCTCTCACCTTGGTACTGCATATACCATTAGTAGTCAATACAAGGCATAACTGTCAATAAGTTTCACACGTAAGATAAATAGAGCCAATTTAGTTCACTATTATCCTATTCAACCAATGAAAACATACAACCACCAAAGAAAACTGGAGTAAACAAGCCTGCTCTCTAATTTGCACCAGTAAAGAGATAAAACCAATAAACATCAGTCTGTTGATGAGGTGGGCGTTATAAAGATAATGCAACACTCAACACTGAAGGAGATAATTTATCTGCTCATTTTGATTCAGAAATCAAAGGGCAGACCCAAGCTAGAGTTATCAATGTCCTAAGGTTGGGTCACTTCGAAATTGCTATGTACAAAATTGCCCAGTGCAACCTGCCCCTTAAAGGGTTAGGAAACCTAAACCAGAGCCAGTAATAAACATGGTAATAAAACTAACTTTATATTCCTAAATAACTGAAATGATGAAAGTAAAGTCACAAATGAGTTGATTATTCATGGCTGGTTGGGGAGCCAAACTTTGATGCAATCCCTTCACTTTGGGCCCCCAAAACTCATCCTAAAACATAAACACCTAAACAACATAAGTTCATAACAGGCAAAGAAGGGCAGGTTGGCTTGGCAAGTCTGGTCTGAATTTGCAGGCATTCTTTCTAAATTCAAGGGTATGATAACAAGCTCAACTTAAAAATAAAAATAAAACTACGAACAAATTCCATGTGTTCAATAATTGACTAACAGGATGTGATTTACCTATAACCCCATCCCACATGTTTTCATCCAAGCAAAAACAACATATTGATGAATTTGATGAGCTTCTGAATTGGCTTATATATTGGAGTGCTGACAAGTTGTTCCTCCACTGCTTCTCAACAAGTTACTTCAGGTGAACTCAAAGGGGCTGTTTTACCAGAACTTTGACAGTTTGATCTTAAAATGCCCTCTTTCTTCTGTGCAATCAATTCAAAAGGGGCGAAACCAGCCTATATATTGGGCTGGGTTGGAATCTCAGGGGTGGATCAGCTATTAGGATTGCATTGTTGTGTACGTACAAAACAATTTTAAATCCCATACATCATACAAATGTTGAGATATCAACCCAACTTGTAAATTGAGTGCATTTAGGTGAATTTCAAAAACACATGTTACTAAAAACGAGAAGTCACCAAGATTGATAACAAGAAATATACCTGGATATATAAAAATAATCATCGCACCATTTCTTCAATCAAGGATAGAATGTAGGATCAAAGCGCTTTTCTGAACCTACACACACACACACACAATTTCTAAAATTCAAGAACTTTTTGAAAATAAAAACCAAACCATGTATTCATTTCTCCTTAGTGCTGCTATAGATGCACAATTGAATGTCAGAACTACTATCCTTAATCTGGTGTTGACAAATGTATACCTTCATAAGATGATAGATTAAGCATATGCAGAACCCTCAAATTACTACTCCTTTCAATACTCAAATCCTTCAATGGGACATGAGATGCAGAATTAGACACTAATACAATACTTGCATCATCTCACATAATAAATGGGGTCAATATTAAATTGAATGATGTGTGTTATTGCAATTTTACAAGAACCCATTATTCAAAATGTTAGTTACGTTTCATTATGTAAATCAAAAAGAATCTAATCCTTACAATTACACATTCCTATCAACAACAAATTTGTATTATTTGAGGACCAAGTGATGCATATTTGAAATTAATATTTGATGGTCTTCTTTTTTTCTTTTTTTTATAAATCCCATTTTGGTAAGTGATTTATGGTATGGGTTGGTGTAGTGTATTAGTGTGGGTGTGTTGTAATAAGAATAAAAATCAGCGCATAGACATCAAAATTCGAATTTTCTTATCTCTGACCCCCATCTGAAAAGTGGGGGTTTCCTTAATTCTCTCCAATTGCTGCGTGACCTTTTTCTGAACAAGATCAAGTGAGTTGAAGAGCCTCTGAGCAGTTGTTAGGGATGATGAATTTGATTTCATCTTATCTCTATTGATAACGGAGTGAATGGTGTGGATTAGATTCTGAAGCACTACAGCATCATCAGTTGTGTACGGCACCCGAAACCGGAACCGATCAGCAGAGATGGAGAAGTTAGGGTTCATGATTTTAGGAGCATTGTGAGGAGTAAATGGAGTCCCAATTTGTTGTTCTCGAGATGAGAAAAACGAAACGGGAATAACACTAACAGGACTCTTCGGACTCCCAAATTGTTCTTCTTCTTGAGAAGGAGAAGGAGAAGAGTAAATGAAAAAGGAAACAGGAGTCCCACTGAATCGAGAAGCCATGGATGAATGAATTAGAATATCACTTCAAATTTCAAACTCAGAGAGAGAGATAGAGAGAGTCGGTTGAAGAATGCGTGGAACAGAGGAAGGAGATCAAGGCATGAGTGTAGAAAGAATGGGTTATATAGGTGCTCAAGGCGGTTTACGGTTAGCGTTTGCGTTAAGCTACCGCGTTATGCTTAAACGCTGCCGTTTTTTGTTATTTTTTAAAAACCCTTGTTCTGCTACTTTCATTTGTTTTTTCCCCCAAATATTCTATATATATATATATATATATATATTTAACTAATATTTTTCTAGATTCTAAAATAGTTAAATAAATAAATAAATTCTACACCAGTTTTCAATTAATTAAAATTTAAAAATGCGTACAAGTTTTGTGTGTACTAAAAAAAGGTGAAATTTTATGAGGTTTGCAAAATAGGCTCAATATTATATAGGGTTTAAGGGTTTTTGTGTTTTTCTGAAATTTATGGTTGTAATTTGGAATATAAAATTAATAAATAGAATTATTATGATATGAAAATTCATAAGACCTACAAATTGATGTGGCATTATGTTGGAATGGCTTGAATTGTTAAAAGTGATAGCTTGACATTAGCCAACAAACCATCAGGAAGTTGCATGATTTCTTACGTGAAGAAATGCAAGAAGTTATACTAAATGTTGCATGAACTCGTGGCATTGACTTCTTTGTTGATAGAAGTCTTGCATTATCGACATGCATACATACTTCACCTTTTGGCCGAAATATATGACCCTATTGGCATTCATGAATTGTCAAGAAAGGGTAAGGAGCTACAATTGAAGTTACCAAATATATGCTAGCTGAAATGTATGACTCCATTGGCATCAAATATTTTCGATTTTATATTATATGATATAAGATTAGACGGAGAAATTAAAGATTTTCAAATTTCACAATTTCATAATGAATCGAATAACAAGGAGCATCTCATCATTGGCCTGAAGAGCGTTGAGCAATAACCTTATTCATCATGGTACCCCCCTTCTCTCAAAAAAAATTACAAACCTAAAAGAAGTAGCATTGCTCATCACAGTGTCGCATCATTGTTGCATTTACAAGTTAATCAATCTTTGTCAACGAGAGAGAGAGAGAGATCCTTTAATCCAAATATCCTTCGACTGAAGATATTAAGATCAGTGGCCTATCCTTTGATCCTATTGTTTTCTTTCTTTTTCATTTTTTTTTTTTTTTTTTCCTATCCTGTGTCTGAGTGGTACCTAGAATAAATAAAATAAAAATTTTACTACCAAACACATGTTGGATACATTTGTACCCATACTTGTTTCAGACATTTGTACTCTGCCATTTTTAGGCATACCTGTGCAACCTAGCAAGATTGATAAAAATTAATTGGAGTGGACGAAAGGACATAAATTAGAATCCAAAAAACTAAGAATAAAAAGAACTTTTGAAAGTTTTGGAAAAAAAATCTAATTTTATGTACAATTTAAAGATGAAAACAATATTTTTAGCCCTTTCTCTTTTACAGCATTTTTCACTACTTCCTAAGATTAAGTTGGTGGTTTACATTAGTCCATCAAAAACACAACTTTTATTATGGATAGGAAATAAAAGACCACATCAACCGCTGCAGAAAAAAAAAGCATGGTGCTAAAATAAATGATAGTTACATGGACTTCTGGCATTCAAAATTCATTAAACGCATCTAAATGCAGATTACTATCTCATTATTGGCGTGGGGTCTGTACTTAGGTATCTAAAGATTTCACAACTTTGAACAGTTTATAATTGAACTTCTAACCTGATTTACCAAAATAAAACTGGAGGAAAAAAATTTAGGGAAATACCTTCTGGTTGTTGAGAATGTCCCAACGCACCAAGAATGCTAAATATGCAGCATTTTGTCAAAATTGGTGTTTTTTTTCATGGCAATTTATACACGAACACAAAAGGGTTCCAATATCTGTACTGTCAAGCCAAAATGGAATGAATAAATCCAATTTCTTACAGTGATTTTATGTGAGATCTAGGAGTATGAGTACTAGATCACTCATACTCCTAGATCTCACATAACAGTTAAGTGGCAAGAAAAACTGTCCCCGGTTTATCATGACTCAACAGCTAGCTGACTGGTAATAAAAGTGCTTGCTGAAAAATATTACTAGAAAATTATTAAAATTATTAAATGTATAGTGGAATTATTCAACAATGTATTTTTTTCGCCAGAAAATTTTTATTAGTCCTCAACAAAAGATAGCGTACTCATAATTTTATGATTTACATCTCTATCACCTTTTACTAGTGAATTACATTTGTCCTATACACCAATCACTAACTTCTAACCATGCAATAAAAAACACTCATTGAAGAATAGAATAAAGGGGAGAAGTGGGGAAGGGATGATACAAAGACATTAATTTTGAACAATGTTAGATCCATTCCTTTGGATTGATGCAGGCATCTAATAATTTCCACTCTTCAGTTCCATTTTCCGGTTTCTGCAAACATCAAACAACAAAACCATCCCCACATTATGATTCAAGGATATTCCACTTTCTAGCATTACCATACAAGAAGTATTCATTCAGAAAGATCCGAAAAGCTTACATGGTCATATTCCCACCGAGCTGTTAGTGGGAGAGAAACAAGAATACTCTCAATTCGACCTCCTGTCTTTAGTCCAAATGTTGTACCACGATCATAAACCTTTGTTAATAAGAAAACACGTTAACAAGGCCTCATGACAAAGAAAAAAACAAAGAGTTAACAGATGTCTAATGTTTAATAATATCTTTAGAGCCAGCTTTGGTACCAAATTGAATTCTACATAACGCCCTCTTCGCAATTGCTGCCATGCCTTGTGCTGGTCTGTGAATGGCGTATCCTTTCTTTTTTCTATGATTGGTATGTAAGCAGGAACCACAGAATTGGCACATTCTACAAATTGACAATAGATGTGAGCATGAAGAGAATTGAACTGCGACAAAACTAAAGAGTTCTTATTGAAAAACACATGATAAGACATCAATTCTATATTCTCAAGCAATTACCAGTGGCAAAGGAAAGAAGCATCTCTTGATCATAGTCATTTAGATCATCAAAAAATATTCCCCCAAGCCCCCGCCTCTCACCTCGGTGCTGCATATACCATTAGTAATAAAGGGTAGAAAATTCAATACATTTCACATGTAATATATATAGAGCCAAGGTAGTTATAACAGATCACTTCTATCCTATTCAGCCAATGAAAGTATCAACAACCAAAGAATACTGGAGAGAACAAGCATGCTCTCTGATTTGCACCAGTAAAGAGAAAAAAACCAATAAACATAACTCTGTAGATGAGGTGAGTGATATAAAGATAATGTCAACACTGAAGAAGAGAGTTTTGCTGATCATTTTGATTTTGAAATCAAATGGCAGACCTAGCGAGAGTTGTTAATGTCCAAACTCCAAAGTTCAGGTAACTTTGGTATGTCCAAATTGCCCAGTACAACCTGCCCCATAAAGGGTTAGGAAACCTGACCCAGAGCCAGTTATAACAACTTAACAAGGAAATAAAACTCACTTTAAATTACTAAATAACTCCAAAGATGAAAGTGAAATTACAAATGAGTTGAAATTAATGGCTGGTTGGGGAGCCAAACTTTGATGCATTTCCTTCACTTTGGGCCCCAAAAATTCATCCCAATACACAAACACCCAAACAATAAGAGTTCATAATAGGCAAAGAAGGGCAGGTTGGCTGGTCTGGTCTGGTCTGGTCAGAAATTACAGGCATTCTTTCTAAACTCAAGGGTATGATAATAAGCTCAACTTTAATAGAAAAAAAGAAACACTATGAAGGAATTCCATATAGCATTCAATAACTAACATACAAAATGTGGTTTACCTATAACCCCATTCCACATGTTTGCCACCAACTTGTTCCTCCACTATGTCTCAACAAGTTACTTCAGGTGAACTCAAAGGGGTTGTTTTACCATAACTTTGAAGGTTTGAACTTAAAATGGTCTCTTCCTTCCATGCAATCAATAAATATGGGGAAAAGCAACCCATATATTGGGCTGGGTTGGATTCTCGCAGGTGGGTCTAACTGTAAGGATTACATTGTTGTGTACAACTTGTTGACGTACAAAGCAATTTTAAATCCTAAACTTCATACAAAGGTTGAGATATCAACCCAACTTGTACATATGAGTGCATTTAGGTGACATACAAAAACATGTGTTGCTAGAAATGAAAAGTTATCAAGATTCATAACAAGTGTAAGAAAAATCAATGCATCATCAGCTCCACATTATAAGTTTTAATAATAGTAAGATTTAAAAGGAAATATACCTTGATATAGAAATAATCATCGCACCATTTCTTAAATCGAGGATAGAATGTAGGATCAAATTTGTCACAAGCACTTTTTTGAACCTACAGAAGAAGCTCAATATCAGTATGCCTAAACCCATTAGTGTTATCACACAAAATTTCTACAATTTAAGATCTTTTTATCTTTGATAAGTTAAAATTTAAGAACTTTTTGAAGATACAAACCAAACCATGCATTCAATTCATCTTAAGGCTGCTATAGACACACAATTGAATGTCAGAACTACTATTCTTAATCTGGAGTTGACAAATGGACACCTTAAGAAGATGATGAATTAAGCATATGCAGAAGCCCCAATTTATTTCTCCTTTTGGTTCTACTCATTTATTCTGAAGAACTAGCCTATTTCTCATATAAACCAGAAAAAGAAAAAAAAATCCCATTCTAGTTCATTCCAAACAGACAAACTTTGTTTTGAACCTATGCAAGGAAGCACAGTGAAAGAAGCACCTCAAATTTTTGGAACCTATCATTACGAATAATATGATTTGTTTATAAGAGAAAGAAAGCTGGTCAATATTTCAATTAAAGGAAATGATTCAATGTCAGATGTTTAAAGCGAATACCGAATGGAAATGCTTGACATCCTCTTCAAAGATGTAAGCAGGTGTCAAATCAGTTCCTCCACCAAACCACCACTGTCTGGGTGCTCCAGGAGCATCTGCATGAATCAACAGTGAGATATCAATATACAAATGCAAATAATCATACTAATTCAAAATACACATGATCAGTGAAACAAACTTTACATACACACGCGCACACACACACACATATATATAGGCAAATAATAGGGTAGGGATGCCTTGGTTGCCAATTTACAATTATGGGGCATGAGATGAAGAATTAGACACTAATACTTGCTTTCTTTGGTACTATATGTATAATAAAAATTACTTATTAAAAAAAAACTATATGTATAATAAAAATATCTCAGACAATAAATCTATCAATAATAAAGAGAAGGAAAAGAGTTATATGTGTTATTGCAATTTTTGAAGAACTCATTATTCAATTGACATCTGAATTATAATGTTAATTATGTTTCATGTAAATCAAAAGAGTCTGATCCTTGCAGCCATCTTTCAAAGCTTAAAAAGGATGACATAAATTCCTACCAATAAGTTCATATTATCTGAGGATTAAGACAACCCAACCCAATGCAAGAAATAGCAAGAAAGAAATTATCATAAGCAAAAGAGTACTGAAATATAATAGACTCCATGTTACATCTCCACAAAGTGGTATATATTTGAAATTAACATCCGCTAAGTCATTGAACAGATAAAGTATACTCCAAGACAATCAAATTCTAATTCTTGACATCCAAAAGGCCAGAAAACCAGAAAAACATGCTCAATGAAGCTTTCTTCTTCTTCTTTTTTTCTTTTTTTTTTTAAATAGTTCCGATAGAATTTGAAACCTATGGCATGTTCTATGATGATTGCTCTTTAGCATCAAGCCAAGATGCCAAATGAGTTTCTTTTTTGGGTGTAGGCAAGATTTGAACCCAATACTATATTCGACAACAAAAGACTTTACTGATTAAGCTAAATCAAAACCCACATAGTCAATGCAGCATTTTTAACAGAAATATCCCGGGGACTCTTCTTTGCTTCTTCTTCTGTTTTCTTTTTTTTTTTTTTTTTTTTTTTTTGGTCGAAAATAAGTATTCTAGTTTAAATTGTGGTAATTCAGTGCAATACTCTATACCCAATCAAGAACTTGTTACTAACCAAAGCACATAAATAGCATCAAAAGCTATGAAACCAACGGAAAACACATAGTAATAGAGCCAGGCAATTGGTTCACACCGACACATAAACATTGGCTTATGTTACTAAAATTCCATACACAACATGTTCAATTCTGAGAAATCAAAAAAAAGCAAGCATTGAACGGGTACCTTTAGGAGCGTCAGTCTCAAAATATCGATAATTAAAATGCAATGTGGGCGCAAATGGGTTCTTTGGATGCAAAACCTGAAACACCACCACAACAAACACATTACACACATTATTGTACAAATTTGGTTAAAAAAAATAATTTCACAATCAAAAGCAGAGAAAAGAGTGAATTTACGGAGCTAATTCCGGCAGCAAAGAACGGAACGGGGCCCGGCTTCACCTCGGCGGAGGCGGTGGCGGCACGGTAAGCCTCCGGTGGCATAACCCCATAAACGACAGAAACATTAACCCCAGCTTTCTCCCAAACGGCACCGTCTTGAAGAACTCGACTTATGCCTCCGCCGCCACCAGGCCTCGACCACACATCTTCCTTAAACTTAGCTCCACCGTCGGCGCCTTCGATTGCTTTGCACACGCTGTCCTGTGCTTTCCTTATCATTTTCTCGAACCGGGATCGGACGGTGGAGGATGAAGATGATGATGATGGGGAATCATGGTCATCGGATTCGCGGAGGAATGTGTTGGGTCGTTCGGTTTCTGGGACTTCTTTTTCGATGGAAACTGCGGATCGAATTGTTGTTGTTGTTGTTGTTTTGAGTGTGAGATTGCGGGTTTGGGTTTTGGAGAAATTGAAGGAGAGTTTGGTGGTGGGTTTTGATTTTGGTGAGGTTGAGGTGAGAGGGAAAAGAGTGAAGTAGGAGGATGAGGATGAAGATGAGACAATGGCACTTGCTGTTGTTGGTGGTGACATTGGTTTGGTTTGGTTTGAATCAAATTTTGATGTAGGAAAATGAATATATATCTGAAGAAGATATAGTGGAGTGTGATGAAGAAATTTATTGAAGAGAGAGAGTTGGGATATTATATATGATGATATGATAAGGGGTGTTGTTTACAGTAAACAGTACGGTGGTGATGTTGTGGATGGATGGACTGACTTTTTCACGAGTTTGTTCTTTTTAAGTAAAACTTCAAAAACAACAGGCTGGCCGTTAACCGGCAACATCGAATAAGTAAAACCCATTAACTTCTACCGCCACCTACGCCCACCGTATCATTTACCGTTGACCTTGCCTTTCTTTTTCTTTTTTTCTTTTTTTTCTTTTTTTCTTTTTTTCAGAGACTTTCCCGGGAGATTCAACATTTTTTTTTTTTGGTCAAAAATACCACTACACACTAAGTTCAAGTAGGGGCAAAATTTAAGAATAATATGGTAAAAATACATTTTAAAACATTGTTTATAAAATAGGAATAGTATTATGTTAGTTTTCAATCACTCCACATTTACAATTTTTTTTTTAGGCTAATTGCAACTTACTTACATGTAATTTGGCCAAAATTTAAGTTGTCTACTCATAATTTGAAATTTGGCACTTGTCGTGGATTCCAGTTAGCTCAACTGGTAAAGTTTCTGATAGTTGTATAAGAGATCTAGGGTTCAATCTCCGCCTATACCAAAAACTGATTGGTGTCTTAGTCTGATGATAAAAATTAATAACAAACATTACCACCATCATTGGACCTTTCACTACAAAACCCTAGTGCGGGCTTGCAATGAATCACTGCCAACAAAAAAGAACCTTTTTTGGAGGCAAGTAACAAGAACTGCAACATGCGACGGATGCAGGGAAGAGATGGAAGATACAGTGCACGCACTATGGGGATGCCAAGTAGTCAAAGAAACATGGTGGGAGGCTATACAAGGCCGTAATCAACTTTGGGAACGCTTTCAATCTTTTCGAGACCTTCTGACAAGCATCTTCAATATTGGAGCCCCATTCCTAGCAGAAAGATTTGCATACGTTGCATGGAGTCTTTGGAACAAACATAATGCAATTCGGATGCAGTCTCATTATTTAACATACTCCATGATTTACTCGGATGCAGTGGATCGCTTAAATGAATATCGTTTGTGTCTTGACCACCATGCAAACGTGGTCCCACACCCACCCTTGGTCAAATGGCAAGCTCCATCAAAGGACCTTTACAAAGCTAACTTTGACGGAGCACTCTTCCATGACATACACTCAGCTGGTATAGGCGTGGTAAACAGGGATCACTTAGGTCAGATAGTTGCCTCTTTGTCTGAACAGACTGCACTACCCTCGACAGTGGAGGTCGTGGAAGCACTAGCGTGTCGCCGCGCAATCACCTTCGCACAAGAGATAGGTCTCCAAGATGTCATCTTTGAAGGTGATTCCGAAATTGTCATCAGCCTCCTAAACTCCAAAAGCCCATGCCTAGCTTCTTTCGGTCACATCATCGACAACTCTAAATCCATTGCTTCGTCCTTTAGATATTATTCGTTTAGCCACACGAAACGAATGGGTAACAATGTAGCTGATAAATTGGCCAAACTGGCAAAGTTTTGTAATTTTCCTCAAACTTGGTTAGAGGACATCCACCATGATGCTGCCAATTTTGTAATGATGGACAGGAGTCACAGTTGAATCAATAAAATAGCAGTATTCTTTCTCAAAAAAAAAAAAAAAAAGTGGGTTAATTGAGCTAACTAGGAATGACAATTTTTACCCAACCCATGGGTGCTTGGCCTAACCTAACCCTAATGGGCCGAGTTTTACCCAATCCATGAAACAGTAGGTTTGGGTTTGGGTTTTTAAAATAAAACTCGAAGCGGGTTTGGGTCAAGTGCGGGTTTAAGTGATACCCGCCCCGAACCCAGGCACAGACCCGACCCATTTAAAAGCAAAATTACCAATATATATATAAACCCAATTTCCTAACCCTAATTTCCTTAACATCTTCCTTCACTCTCCTCAGCCGCCCCCCATCTCCCTTCCCTCTCCTTTCCTCTCCTATTCTCATTCAACCTTACTACCTCAGCTCAACCGCCCCCCTCCCTCACCCTCACGCACTCTCACCCTCACTCACTCAGTCACTCTCACTCTTATCCCTGCATCACCGTTGCTCATCACACCCCCATTCACTCCCTCGCCATTGGCCATACCCCTCAAGCCCTCCCTCATCCATGCATCATTGCCGGCCCCCCTCACAACCTCGCTCCTTCCTCCATGTGTCTCCACCTCATTCTTTATCTTCTTTTTTTCTTTTCTTTTTTTCCTGGTTCATTTTATCTCAATCTTGTGAGTTTGTGTTTGTGTTTGTGATTTCTGTGTTTGTGTTAGGATTTGTGTTTGTGTTTGTGATTTTGAAAGGGAAAATCATAAATCTGAAATTTGTGTTTGTGATTATGATTGTGATTTTGAAAGGGAAAATCATAAATCTAAAATTTATGTTTGTGATTTTTGTGTTTGTGTTTGAGTTAGGATGTGTTTGTGATTTTGGGCCAGGCATGATGGGATAGGGCTTGTGGGCCCGACGGGGCGGGTTTGAGTTAAAAAAAAAATTATAAAAAAAAAAGTTTATTAAAAGGGGCAGGTTCAGGTATAAAGAAACCTACCCTGAACCTGATCCGTTACCATTTTTAAAGCTAACCTCAAGTGAGTAAAATGCCAAATTTCAAATCACGGGTAGTCAACTTAAATTTCGGTCAAACCACACATGAGTAAGTTGTAATTAGCCTTTTTTTTTAAAAAAATAAAATTGGCTACATGCAATTTTATTTTCTAAACAACTATCTTTTTTTTTTCATTTTTCTTTTTTTAAATACTCACCTTAAAACCCCACATTGCCTTGTTATCCACTTTTTACTACTTATCAAAAAAAAATTTAAGAGACAAGTTTTTTTTTTTTTCCTAAACAGTTAAAAAAAAAACCACCTATCAGTTATCATGTATGTGTTATTCTTACAATTTCCTACAATTATTTGTTATAAAAATTACAACAAAAAAATTGTGATAATTTTAAAAATACTTCGGACAAAAAGAAGAGGGTACTTTATGAGAAAAAAGTGGTAGATTGTGACAAATAAAGAAAAAAAATGGAATCTAACAATTTTTTTGGGCAATTGCCTGAAATTTAATGATTATTTTACTATGCGAGTTTTAGGACTTTTGAAAAAAAAAAAAAATTGTTCATATCTTTTTGTTGTTGTTTTCGGGTTTGCTTCTTCTTTCTATTTTACAATATTTATGTAATAAAAATTCATCTTCAAAGCCTTTTCAGGCTTTCTTTCTTGGGGAATTTTTCAGCCATATTTTAGCATATTTTTTACTAGTTGAAAATTATTAATCTTTAGAAGAAAAAGATAGAAGAGTTTATGAGTACACGCATGAGCGCGATCTCAATGCTAGTTTTATTTTATTTTTATTTTTTTGTTAGATAATGAATCCTTCAATTTTAAAACCAAAATAAATTTAAATCTTTCAATTGAAATCTCAAATTCCCTTAAACTTTAAAATTAAAAAAAAAAAGGCAACAAAATAAAAACTTTTTCCCCCTTCGAATTTGGACACGCTATAATCCATTTCGGTTTATTTATTTATTTATTTATTTTTATTTTTTTTAAGATAAAAGGTGACGAGATGGCAAGTACCTTCTATCAAAAGTGATGCATTGCTGGTTCGAGTCCAAAGGGTAATGCTACTTACCATGATCTCTCTTGAAACCCGTAAAAAAACAAGTTTTATACTCTAGATATAACCTTTCACACACAAGTCAATTTCAAAGCATGCATAAATTAAAACAAAATGTGGATTCAACAAAACTCTACAAGAAAATACTTGTTGGGTGTGATTTAACCACCTTAATGTGTATAAAGTGTTTGTTTGAAAATGATTTATCTAATTGCTAAATAAAATAAGCTAAATGAATTTTTGGCTAAAAGTTTAGTAGTAAAAATAATAATAAATAAATAATAATAAAAATAAAAAACAGAGTGTAACCCACAAGTCTTAAAATTTTTTATGGACCAGAACTGTACAAGCCTATAGAGCACTTTAAGCTAGCTGAAAAAAAAAAAAAAAAAAAAAAAAAAAAAAAAAAAAAAAAAAAAAAACTCTTTTCTTGTGATCTACAAACAATACATACATGATTTAAGAAGAAAGCTAACTTTTAAAATTATACTTTACCACCCTAAACTGTATCCTTAATTACACTTTGCACCCTAAATTTTTCAAATGCACGTTTTGCACCCTTTACAATAATTATTGTAACACTTTGCACCCGACATCAAATTTGATATTAACTTGATATAAAAATATGGTACCATGTGAAAAGATTTAATTGTCTCTCCTCTCTCCTGAACTTTGAATTTCTATCCAAGTTAACAATAAACTTAATGTCGAGGTGCAAAGTGTAACAAATGTGATAGTTTAAGGTACAAAATATGCATTTGAAAAGTTTGAGGTGCAAAGTGTAATTTCCCTTAACTTTTAATAATTAGCCAAACGCACACAAAATGTTATCCTCCCATCATCTATACTACTATTTAAGAGGTTTCTCCGGTTTGAGATCCTCATTTTTTTGGTTAAAAAATACCCCTATATTTCTATATTTAAATAAAGACAAAACTAAAAGACAATCATGTAAAAATATAACTTTAATTCCCACTAAAACATTGCCTAAAAAATAGGGTCACCTAATTTGAGAATTTCAACCCTTGAAAATTGAGCACACCTACCCAACACAATTCGGACACATGTCCAAAATTGATCATATTTCTACATTGTGTTCACTACAATTGACAAAAACATTAGATTGACTACAATCAATAGGCCTATGCTATAAGAAGTTTAATCAAAGGGCACGACCTATGGAGATATGTCATTGGAGAAGTTAGTAAACTAGTCAAATTAGATGATGAGATGCAATCTACCTTCAACAAACATTATGATGACTAGGATAGTGAGATATATCCTTAGTAGAACATTACTACAATGGTTTGAGACTTGATGATGCCGAAAAACCACCAGTAAGCTACACGGTTTTCACGTACTCGAAACACCACCTGCACAACACAAAAAGAGAAGACCTCGTAGAGAGCACCTGTATGGTGTTGGCCAAATACCCTCTGAAGGTCAAGTTAGAATTTCTCATAATTCTAGAGTGCCAGAGCAGGTAAATTATGCGTACCTTGTTTAATGGAGGTATTGGGGTTTTTATAGTAGTAGAGAGTTGACATATTTTCCTTGGTTTAGAAGTCTTTTCCTTATAGGAATCCTCATGACCGTATTTTACGGAATCCTTTCCTTATAGGAGTCTCTTGATACGTGGAGCACAAGATACTTCCTTATATACCTATGCGTGGAGGCCAAGTTATGCTAGATCTGTCAGTCTCGCATACATCCTTCAGCTTAATGTCATCGGCTTTATTTCTTCGCTTCAAGTTGACGCCGTCAGTCCTAGAGCTGTAGACTCTATGTATATGTTCGTGGTTGCAACTCCGACGGGTTAGTCCGGAACATTTTCCCTATGCTCCGATATTAGTAGGTACATATACAATTTTATCCTTATTAGCTGCCCCCTACTCCATATCTCCGTCAGTTTAACCTGACGGGTTATGGAGTTCAACTTTATTCATTAGTTTTCTCTTGCTCAGGAGAGAGGGAGAATCATTTATGGACGATTTTATGGTTTATAGATGGTCGTCTATCTCCAGCATCGCAATGTAGCACTCGCACACATCTACTTGATCTCCTCGCAATTCCCTTACCCCGTACTCCATGGGGAACTTAATCATCAGGTGGTAGGTTAAAGTTATGGTCCTCCATGAGTTAAGGGTTGGTCACCCTATGATGGCATTGTAGGCGAAGGAGTAATCGACAACAAGGAATGTAATATCCCTAGTGATCTGCTGGGGATAATCCCCAATTGTTACAGGCAATGTGACCGCGCCCAGAGGGTATACTTTTGTTCCTCCAAACCCAACGAATGAAGCGTTGGTTGGAACTAGACGTTCTCTATCGATCCGTATCTGTTGGAACGTAGGGTAGTAGAGAATGTCTGCGGAACTACTGTTGTCGACCAAGACCCGGTATGTGTTATAGTCTCCTACTCGGATGCTAACGACGAGCGCGTCGTCATGTGGGTGGTTAAGACGTCGAGCATCTTCTTCTAAGAAACCAATAATAGGGTTATCGACCTGTGGCATCTTCGGGACGACGCCTGTCATCTGAACATTTTGAACCATTCTGAGGCAAGTCTTTCAAGCCCTCTTGGATGAGCCAGTAGTCGCCGTGCCTCCCACAATCATCCTTATTTCTCCTAGGGGTGGTCTGGGACGCTCATTGTCCTATCAGGGGGCTTGCTCTTGTGGAGGCAGATCTGTTCTTTCCCTGCTGACAAACTTTTGTAACTTCCCTTGCCTAATAAGAGCTTCGATCTGCTACTTCAGGTCATAGCAGTCGGTCATGTCATAACCATGATCTCGGTGGAAGCGGCAGTATATGTCTCTAGGCTGTTTGTTGGGATCCCCCTTCAACTTTCCAGGGAAGGTTAAGGCTCTTTCGTCATTTATTTGCATTAGGACTTGGTCGATTGGGGCGGTTAGTGGGGTGAAGCTTGTGAATCTCCCCATCGGGGGCTTAAAGCACCTGTCATCTTTTTGCTCTCCGGTCTTTGCCATCTTTTGCCCCTTGTCCTGTCGCGGGTCTTCTTGCATTTCTCTCTTTCTAGGCTTTTCCTCTCGAGCCAGTAGTGCATCCTCGGCATTCATGTACTTAGTGGCTCTGTAAAGTACATCCAACATGGTTTTTGGGTCGTTTTTGTATAAAGAAAACAAAAACTTACCTTTCCGCAACCCATTTGTGAAGGCTGCTACAAGTATTTTGTCGTCAACTTCATCAATCGAGAGCGCTTCCTTGTTAAAATGGGTGATGTAGGACCTCAGCGTCTCATCCTCTCGCTGCTTAATGTTCATCAAGCATGCCGTAGACTTCTTATACCTGTGTCCCCCGATGAACTGCGATGCAAATTGGGCGCTTAACTCTTTGAAGGAACTAATGGAGTTGGGCATCAGCCTGCTGAAACAGATCCTTGCGGGGCCCTTCAGTGTGGTGGGGAAGGCTCTGCACATGATCTCGTCGGTACCCCTCAAAGGTGCATGAGGGTCTTGAAAGATTCTAAATGATCCAGCGGGTCTTTGTTTCCATTGTAGTTTTCCACCTGTGGCATACGAAACTTTGGTGGAAGGGGGAAAGAGTTGACGGACATGGTGAATGGTGAATCAATTCGGTGGACCAGATCGTCGAGATCACTAGACACTCTCCCCTTGAGCGCGTTCATCATGAAGTTCATTCGTTCTCTCATCATCTGCATCTCCACAACAATGTGGGGTGGAGCCGTATCAACGGTTGATGGACGACTCATGTCCTTGATAACGCCTTAAAATGTATACTTGTTATATAATTATATGGGCATTATCTCCTTATTACTATGCTTCGTTTGTATAATTAAGCCATGATTTGCATTAGTTCTTATTATTTATTTTTACATAATTTCTTGAATAAGATGCTATTCATTGTGTGTAATTTTCTACTTTTAGGAAATCATGTGAGAAAGATGAGTTTACAGGAATTTGTGAGAGAATGGAGGCCAAACTAGAATTAAAGTGGAGCTAAAGGACCATGCTTAAATGTCTAAGGAGGTGCAGCTGGAGTGCTTGGATCGTCTACCATAATTGGAAGCTTCAAATAAGGAAATAAATCAAAGAAGCAGAATCTGAAAAGGAAAAATCTGATTTGAGCATTGATCAGTATTTTGGACGTATCTCTCTCCTTAAAAATCCAATTGACACAAGGCTAGATGGGTTGGAACCATGACTTAAATATCTACAACTTTCTTGTTTTGAGTTTTTTCGAAATTCTCAATTTTTGAAGGCCAAAATTAACTCACAAGTTACCACTGTAAACCTAGACGGAAATTGAAAATAGTAAATGTTTTATTTTCTTTGGACACTTAGACATTAGGGTTTTGAAGGGAGGCTGCGGAGAATGAATTTTGGAGAGAAAATCTTGTATTTTCCTTTCTCTAATGGCAGCCTAAACTCTTTGCTAGGGTTAGGGGTTATGTTTCTTCTATACGGTATGAATATTTAATGTGATTCTTTCTAGGATTTTATCAACGACATATTTGATTGTTCAATTAGATTTCTTTTGATGTATTAGTTCTTCCATGCTTTCAATAAGTTCAATCATGTTTTTCTTGTTGTTTAGATGAATTTAATAGTAATATAGAAATCAAGATTTAAAGTGAATGAGTTTTTCTGAAAACTTTTCTAACCGCATTATTAATCGAGGTTATTATGCGTTCTTGAATTGTCTCAGTTCAACTGAATCATAAATTTTTAATTGTATAAGAACAATCAATTATGAAATAGATGTTTTCTTAGATCACAAAGAATTTCATATCGATATAGGGAAACACCTCGATACCCTAGTATTACATTATTGATTAAAATCAGTTTTTATTATTATTCTTGTTAACAATCACCAAGCAAAAATATTTTTCTTCTTCACTCAAATTGTTATTTAATTATATTTTCTTTGAATTTACCTTACTCCTTGTGGTTCGACCTCGGTACTCCGAGAAATATATTACTACGATCTCCTGCACTTGGGAGTGAGCAAGCAGTCCTGTCTCTCAGGTCTGCTTGGGGCATTACTCCCTTCCGGCCCCTCTTGGTCTCTTCATTCAACACTGGTACCTTCTTAATCTTCCTCTTGGGTACCCATAGCGTCGTTCTTCTGCAGTAGTTATTCTTCAAGGTCATGATTCTGTTTGGTGAGACGTTTCACTGCTGCTATGAGGGTTTGGACCTGCCTCTTTAGGGCAGTGGGTCTCGGCTCATCTCTCTGAACGTTGTTGGTAGTTGCTATCGAGTGAGTAAGTACCATGCAACTCTTTGTTCAAGAAGCGATAGGCTAAAGTGCGCTAAACGTTTCCCACAAACGGCACTAACTGATGATGCCAAAAAACCACTAGTAAGCTACACGGTTCTCACGTACTCGAAACACCATTTGCACAACACAAAAAGAGAAGACCTCGTAGAGAGCACCGGTGTGGTGCTGGCCAAATACCCTCCAAAGGTCAAGTTAGAATTTCTCACAACTTTAGAGTGCCAAAGCAGGTAAATTATGCGTACTTTGTTTAATGGGGGTATTGGGGCTTTTATAGTAGTAGAGAGTTGACATCTTTTCCTTGGTTTAGAAGTCTTTTCCTTATAGGAATTCTCATGACCGTATTTTACGGAATCCTTTCCTCGTAGGAGTCTCTCGATACGTGGAGCATAAGATACCTCCTTATATACCTATGCGTGGAGGCCAAGTTTTGTCAGATCCATCAATCTCGCATACATACTTCATCTTAATGTCGTCGGCTTTATTTCTTCGCTTCAAGTTGACACCGTCAGTCCTAGAGCTGTAGACTCTATGTATATGTTCATGGTTGCAACTCCAACGGGTTAGTCCGGAACATTTGCCCTATACTCTGATATTAGTAGGTACATATACAATTTTATCCTTATCAAGACTAAATATGACATATAGAACTTCTTGGCATTGCATTAACAGGTAATTTATCTTTCTTATCAATATTAATATTTACCATTCTTCATCATATGCAACAAGAAAAATGGTATTTTATTGCTAAGTTTTCATAAATATTTGATGTTTGGGATCAGCTTGCTTATTTTGAGGTAGAATGGGATAAATCCAAAGATGTTGAGAGATTTCTCCAGTATTAAGATGCTAATCATCTAACACAATTTTGAGGTAGAATAGGATAATTCTAAAGATGTCGAGAGATTCCTCCAGTATTTTATTATGATGCTTATCACCTAACACAATTTTTTTTTTTTTTTTTTTGGGTGGCACTTGATTGATGAGTATGAATTTGTTAGAAAATTCATCTTGCATTGTGATCCAACCTCCTACACATGATAGTGCAATCCAAGAGTTGATATCTGAGGAAACATACAATACATAGTTCCTCTACAGCAATGGCTTCTTTGGTTCCATCCTCAACTGATTGAACTCCAACTCATGGCAGTTTCTCTGCTCCAGGAAATTCAGTTGTCTACTATCGTTACTGTTGAATAGTTATATACTTTACTAGAGATCATATAGACATATACCTTTGGTGGAACAAATCACCAAATTGCTAGATCTTGTTCTTTGCTTGCTTTACGAACTCTTCACGATCTCCTTTGTGGAACACCTCCAAGTCGCAAGAGAGGCTATTAGAGTCTCTCCTAATTAGAGATGGCTTATTTTAAGAAAGCACTCAAAAACTATACGTACTATTCGTATGTTCACTCACTGTATCTCTTATTAATCTAACTGATGTAGGAGTATTTTAAATACTAGTAGAGATTCGCTTGCTATCAGATATATGTGATCCCTAAAATATCTCGTTTGTTAAGTTTAAATTACTCCACTACTGATATTGATAACTCATACCAATATCAGTTAGTTTAAATTTAAACTTACTTATCAGATAACCCATGTGGATGATCCATGGGCCATGGTTTATGGGTTGGGTCAAAACCAGCCCAATTTCTAACCGTTACTATCGCAAAAAGAGTTATATCACTCAGAACTATTGGAAGCGAACTTAAGCTAATTCTCATTGCTCTACTGCTACCACTACACCTACTCATTTCACATTTAATACGGTTGATCTAGAAACTCTTCAACCAAGATGTATTTCACCATAATATCCATTCTTTTTTTACTCTTTCAACCACTTCCAAGTAATTTTCATTGGCTCATTGACACCACATGCTATAATCATAAGACTTTTAATCTGTCTCTTTTTTTCTCACTAGTTATTTTCCTCTCATATTCCTCCTATTCACATTGTAAATGGATCTACTAAGTCTATAAGTGATTCTAAAGCTACCACAAATTATAACTTTCTAACGCTTTTCATGTTCTTAGTCTTGCTCATAACTTACTACTTGTTGGTCAATTATGTGAACTTGCAATTACTCTATTCTTTTTTAAACATGGTTATGCTATGAAAGATCTTCACATTGGGAAGACCATTGGGGTACGTTATAAAGTATAACATTGGTTTAAGCTTTCCCCTCAATTTTTTTTCTAGTGTTTGTAACAATAGTATCAGAGCTAGGTCAGTGTCTTTCACTTAGGATAATGCATTCTTCCCTGCTACCCATGGGAGAAGAGGTAAATCTTTGAGTATTTGGATGAGACTACAGCCTATGAGGCCAACATACCACATGCAAAAGAGGTCCTATATGACACGTTCTCTCCTATTGCCCATAGTGGGGAGAGGCAAAACTTTGAAGGTATGAGTAAGGCTGTTGCCCATTAGGCTAAGAGACTACAACCAAAGAGGACAATATCATGCCAATTGTGAGTGAGTGGATCCTCTGACCTGTCTATGTGATAGTATGGAGTCTTTGTGACATTTCGCCTTGTATTAGATTTTCTAGCTTTGGAATTGTAAAGTTATTGCTCACAGAATATAGTATGTAATTTCATGGTGGTTATCTTAAGAAACTTTGTGTTGCATCATTTTGATCATTCTTATCCCATTATCAACTAAAATGATCTTGCAAAATTTAGTTGGAAATTCCTAATTTATATCATGTCTTATAAAGTGCACATCATCATGAACCTTGCATTTCCCCCACTCCTATTAATTATGCTACTTACCGAGCTTTCGCTCATCCCACTCCCTAACAGCTTTTCAGATCAATTAGCTATATCTCAAGCATGGAGCTTCCTTTATTGTTAATGATTGGAGTACTATGTTATGGGAAAGTCATTATTAATGGTTTGTGCCCAGTCTTGCTAACTTTGTGGAGACAATAGTTAGACTCTTAAGATTTGTTAGACTTGGGCTTGGTAGACTTAGATTTGCCGTTGAGGTTGTATATTTTAGGGAGGAGATTTTAAGGAAGACAGTGGATTTTTGTTGGTTCTTTTGGTGTTTCGGAATATATTTATGTATATATTGGAGACACATGATTTGTAAATTGTACTGTTTGTAAATGTATCATAAAGCTCTAACTTATATCGTAGAGATTTCAATATGTTTATATATTTTTATCATCATGTAGAAAAGAAAAAAAATCCCCAAGAATTTCTCTTGATGGTTCGTTTTCCTCATGCTTTGGATCCACTTGGGTTTAGGGCGCAACAACTTAATTATGAGAAATTCCTTGAGATTTAAATCTCTAATGCCCTTGTAGGCCTCAATTGATCACAATCTTTATCACTAATTCTAGGTGTATCAACATTGAAGAAACGAGTTTTACTTAATTAAAAGGTAATCGGATATTCGATACTATATATATATATATATATATAGAGAGAGAGAGAGAGAGAGAGAGAGAGAGAGAGTAATTGTATATTCCTTATATATCCGGGAATAGAATTGGAGTCTTATAAATAATATTGTTGCAAAGAATTTGTGTTTATGAGATTTCAGGTTTGTGAGCGTTACTTGTGAGAACCTGTATGTTTAGTTTGTAGGGTTTTATTGAGATTGCTTGTAATCCATATTATGATATTGGATTTTAATTGGCATTGTAGGCATGAAATTGACAAAATCGTGTTAAATGTTACATACTGTGTAGATGTTTATTTCTCAGTCGTGTACATGTATGCTTCTGCTAGCTCCCTCAATCCAACTACAATTTGATACCCAACTAAAAAGACATGACTTTCAAATATTGCCTTCTGTAATATAAGGTTATACAAAACAAAAGTATAAAAGACATTGTCTATAATCAATAAATTAAAGGACATATAAGTTTTAATTGTCTTTACAATATGGACAATATCTTGGGACACACTAAAAACAAAACTGAACAATCAAAATGAGAAGAGCAAAATATATACTAGTTTTATTTAATTGTTTGATTAAATAATTATTAATTAAATTATTTACGATCTGATCATGGTTTGCACCCAATCCACCATAAAACGAAAAATACTCCAACTGGGTTTTTAAAACGTATAAATGAAACAGACAAGCACACACTAATGTGCTGTGGGAGGAATATAGTTAACAACAAAAATTCAGAATGCCACATTTAAACCTTGGACTCAAGCATTGTACAGGATGAAGGTGCAAAACCTAACTTCTTCCCAACAAGATCAAACTCCCAGAAATGATTCTGCTGCATAATGTTACCAATAATAGAGTTGCCAGGCCATTTTATTGAAGTGAACCCAAGACATTTCACACCATCATCAGCATCAATAACATAACTCTTAACTGGTGGCACAAACTGAGCCCCATCATCAAAATGAAATGCCAACTTTGGCACAAGGCTCTCCTTAAATCCTGTGGCATTAAAACAATAGTTCAATTCCTCAATGTCGATGTCTAACTTTTGAAAATTCTTTAAGTGGGGATCCAAAGCGGCAATGACAGGTTTGTATGCAAGTTCTGTTAGAGCAGTCAAGCTTGTACCAGAATCAATAATGACTCCACCATTGCCTTCAATGTCCCATACTTCTGACGGGATTTTAAGTATTGTCCCACCTATTGAGATACCAGCAACATTCACAGCATAAAATGGATTTATGACTCCTAGGATGAGCTTTGTGTATTGCATGTTATGCAATTTTGAACCTTTACTTTGGCGGCCAAAGCTTAGGTAGTTGGCAAAGTTACTTGGGCTCAAGTGATCAACCAGACAATATGAGAACATATATCCAAACTCTTTTGCCACCCTTACGGCAAAAGAATGCTTGCTGTAGCCTAAGCCCATGACTCCATCAAATGCATGAACAGTTCCTTCATTTATTTGGCTACACCCAATCAAGACATTGTGAAGTTTCTTCTTTCGGTGCTTGTGAAGCTCAAGCCCCACTGTTACAGTCTCATTGGCAAAGATCCCCAGAGCTCTTGAACCATCTGCATATCTATCACAAACATTAGGAATGAGTAAAAAACTATGTAACGTCTTAAAGTTCATTATTCTTGTGGTTCAATTTCCAAATCTCATTCATGTCAAAGAGTGAGAACTAATTAATTATGCCCAACTCAGTGAGTATTATTTTTAAATTAAAATTCAATTGTTAAAACTTGGCTCTGTTTATAAAGAAGACCAGACTATATCAATGAGGATATCATAATTCAAACGAAGACAACTTATGGAATGCTAGAAGTTGGACTTTTTAGATGTGATATCAACTTAATTATTGTGACATCAAATGATTTCCACTAAGTAGTTTCGTATGAGGTTAGTAAGTCAAGAAGTGAATCAATGTAAATTAAGAAGTCAGCTTTATTTTCATTTTGAGAAATGAGGTTAGTAATTTTGTAATGAATTTACCACAAAATTCCCTTATCAATAAACATGGCTCAATGATGTATAGACTGTATGTTAGACACCCGCTTATTTTTTAAATAGGAAAAAAAAAAACTTATTTGCTTAAATTAAGTCTCAAAATGTCAAAATCTCTCAAAGTCCCATGATTCTACAGGGGGAGCATCGGACCAATTGGTTTTTTTTATACTGAATAAATGAACCATGCAAGTCTCATTTTGGCCTCTGCTTGCCTAATGTAATGCCCCATGGGCCACGGGCAGTTGTGACTTTGTAACCCTCTTTTCCAATTTCTTATTTGGATATGTCCCTCATCCTGAAAATAATTTTCACTACGCAATGAAATATGTTAATGTTGATATTACGAAAAGAGAAGTAAGAATATGCATCCCATCAATTAAGTATATACTCTTGAGAGTCTCATGATTAGTCTCACATATTATTACATTTTTGTTTATTGTTTTTGGTCTACCTAGAATCTACTATAATTTGTCAATAAGCCTCTTTTGTTATTTGACTTGGTATAATTATAACCAACAACTTACAACCAAGCTTATAAGAGAATTTGTAGATTTTAGTTAGCCCAATATAGAAAGTTTTTAATTAAGAAATCTGGATTCGAGTCTTGTCCAACATTAAAAAAAATAATAATAATAAAAAATAAAAAATAAAACCAATTGGTATATTATTCTGATCGTAAAAAGCAATGATCTTGAAGGAGATGCAATAATTTCAAATCCAGTCATATCAATAAAAGAAACATATGCAAGAATTTTGATTTTGTTATGACAGGTTTTGTGATCGAAAAAGGAGAAAATTATATAGGTTAAGAATATAATATAAGAAGCAGAAGCTTACGAGTATTCGAATTCACAGGGTGATAATGCTGTAGGACAGTAGTCCATAGAGAAAGATCCAGAGAGATCAAATTTACACAAATCAGAAACGCAAGGAATGGTCTTAAAGGTTGGTGATCGAGAAGCATGGAAGATCCTCCTAGTGACATCCAAATTGGGACAACTTTCACGGTGGCACACAGGGCTAGGCCTGTAATAGCAATTCATCCAGGTGACATCGCTACCGGTATCAGCTATTAGTACAAACTTTTGTGGAGGGCTTCCAACTCTAAAGGATACAAAGTACTGCCCTGCACCTGTATCAGCAGCTGATCTCATTGGAATATCAACCGGCTGAACGTTATAGTTATTATTATTGCCATCTTGAAACTCATATGCCTTTCTCCTATTGCTGCTGCTCTTCACCAGCCTATGTGATATCATTTGCTGCCTTGCATTGTCGCTATGCACAAGCTGTTTTACGCGTTCAAGCTGGCTCTTTGGGGGTCCTAATGTGGTTCCATTTTTGTAGACTTGTGGTGCATGTCTATGGAACATCTCGAATTGGGCTGCATCATCATCGGTATTAGCCGAGGCAGAGGCTAAGAAACTAGAAAATAAAAAGAATGATTGCAAGAACCAAAGGAGGGACATGCTGAAAATGAAATGATTGAGAAAGATCACCAACGTGCGGAGAAGAAGGAAAAAAGTGGAGGAGATTGAGAGGCTCCAAGAAACAGAAAAAAAACAAACCAAATATGATTAGTAAATTTAGACAATAGCAATGTTCGTTCAGTCTTGATTGAGCAGTATTTACGGGAAGTTTTACATTTGGTAACATTAATGTCTAACGCAATTAACAACTTTTAGGTTATATTCTTTGTGAGTCATAAATTATTTTACAACATTTTTACAAAATATTGATATAGTAAATTTTTACATTTGGTCCACTACTAGCATCACATTTTTATTTAGCGATAATTATTTGGAAGATGTTAAAGCCACGTCAGTAATTTATAAAAATGTTGTAAAATAGTTTGTATTTGTAGCATTACTCGTTCTTTGCGGATCTTAAATTCCATGAAATTTATGGGTTGTGATCTAATGCAATAGTCATGCAATCCCTCTCACAACATTTTAACTTTTTTTAACCTTTTTTTTTAAAAAAAAAAAACTTTTTGGATCTAATGGTCAATGTCAAAAAGTCAACTTTTTAACCTTTGATTTGAACCATTAAAAAGGTATTGGATGGTGCTATGCTATAACACTGAATCTCAATCCAAAATTTATGACGTCTAAGTCCCTCAAGACAAATCAAATGATTTGGCAAAGTTTGTTTAAAAATCAATTTAGTCTGGGTTCGAACTTTTTGGGATTTTAACAACACTTGGTTGTATAAATAGCCAAATATAGATTTAACAAGACATGATATTTTTATTTTTTTATAAAATACTCAACTAGACATGATGAAACATTTTCTCAAACAAAAATATCGGTAATATTATGTATTTGAAATTACATCTTATACTTGATCATTTTAAACCAACGTATTAATAAAATTGAAATATATACATCAAATGGGAAAATTTATCATGTCATACATACTCTATATAAGTTATTTAATTAAGTTAAAAGTTGAGATCCAAATTTTCTATCTTGAACGACGACATAGTTGAAATCCAAATCATTCTCTTTTTAAACACCTTTATCCAATCAACAATTTATGAATTTTCACATTAATGTTTTTAAATTGAAATTGTATTAATCATGAGAAACTTAGCCTGTACACCATATGCTATTGGAAAACTATACTAGTTATAATGCATTGAATAATATGAATGGAATTTTCTAAAAAGAAGAAGTAATGAACATTTTACTACAAAGTATTTGGTGAAGCATAAAGCAGCTCGAAAGAGATAAATTTTTTCCCTATTTTCTTACTTATTTGGTCTCAAGTGTGTGTGCGTTTTTCTGTTCTTTTCCTTTCTTTCTTTTTTTTTTTTTTTTTTGAAACTGAAACTGAATTTTCATTAAACAAAGACAGAATAGGTACAGAGCGGAAAAACCACAAACCAACAGTAGGACAAAGCACCAACAGAGACCACAGACAGCAAAGCCAAAAAGAAAATGAAAGAAAAACATAAATAAAAACACTAGATCCCTTCTAGCCTACACAAGTTTGCTAGATTCTCAGGGACCACATCAAAATGGTATTTTGATCATTTTTTGGTTTCTAGGTTATTTTAGTCAATTTTTAGGCTTCGGGGTTATTTTGGCCATTTTTAAGGTTTCGGGGGTATTTTGGTCATTTTTAGGTTTCGGCGTTATTTTGGTTAATTTTTAGACTTTGAGATTATTTTGGTAATTTTTTAGGTTTCAGGGGGTATTTTGGACTTTTTTTGGGTTTTGGGGGTATTTTGATCATTTTTAGGTTTCGAGGGTATTTGGGTCATTTTTTGGGTTTCAGGGGTATTTTGGTCATTTTCTATGTTTCGGGGGGTATTTTGGTCATTTTCTGATTTCAAGCGTATTTTGGTCATTTTATGGGTTTTGGGGGTATTTTGGTAATTTTTAGGTTTCAGGGGTATTTTGGTCATTTTTTTTATTCCTGAGGGTATTTGGTCATTTTGTAGGTTTTGTGATTATTTTGGTAATTTTTAGGTTTTAGGGGTATTTTGGTCATTTTTTAGGTTCTAGGGGTATTTAGGTCATTTTTTAGGTTTTGAGGGTATTTTGGTAATTTTTTGGGTTTTGGGTGTATTTTGGTCTTTTTTTTTTAGGTTTGGGGGTATTTTGGTAATTTTTAGGTTTCGGGGGTACGTTGGTCATTTTTTGGGTTTCGGGGGTATTTTGGTAATTTTTTGGATTTCGGGAGTATTTTGGTAATTTTTTGGGTTTCGGGGTATTTTGGTAATTTTTGGGTGTATTTGAAATTTTTAGGTTTTGGGGATATTTTGGTCATTTTTTAGGTTTCAGGGGTATTTGATAATTTTTTGGGTTTTGGGTGTATTTTGGTCTTTTTTTAGGTTTTTTGGGTATTTTGGTAATTTTTTGGGTTTCGGGGGTATTTTGGTCATTTTTGAGTTTCGGGGGTATTTTGGTCATTTTTTGGGTTTCGGGGGTATTTTGGTCATTTTTTGGGTTTCGGGGGTATTTTGGTAATTTTTGGGTTTTGGGGGTATTTAGGTCATTTTTGAAGATTTTAAAGTCCTTTGGTCATTTTCATTTTAATGGCATTTTGGTAATTTTGATAGTTGGGTAATTGGGTGGGTTGGGGTTTACTTATAATAATTGGGTTGGGTTGGATTTGGGTTAGAAGCAATTAGTTAATCGGGTTTTAAAAGGGTAAATGGGTTTTATATGCTCAACCCAATTATGCCCACCCCAAACTCACCCAAACCCACCCATTTGCCACCCCTACTCATGGGCTATTTTGTTGCTATTCCTGCAAATGTATCTAGCTTCTGCAGAATTAAAGCCATTCATCCCTTGCAAAATGCCATGAATTATATGACCTGCAACTCCCCACACACCTTTGCTGCAGATTCCTTGAACTGTTTGCATTGAATCTCCTTCCAAGATGATTTGATTTAATCCCAGCTCCTTAGCAAGAACAATGCCCTGCTCCATAGCAATTGCCTCAGTCTCTTCCACTGCAAATCTGCCCGAAAGGGGCATGCTCAAGGCTGCAACAACTTGATTATTCCAATCTCTAATTATAACTTCAATTCCCGAGTTACCTTCCATTGCTGGTATTGCCCCATCCACATTTATAAGATAAACATCTTTAGGAGGAGGTTTCCAGGCCCTATCTTTTGTCCCTTTTGGCTTTATTCTTTGAATATTTGCCTCCTTGAAGTCTTCTATCAGACGGATAGCTAATCCCCAGATATGCTCAGCCACTGCACCACAATCCTCATTCACTACCTAGTTCCTATTATACCAAATTGACCAAGCCACCCCAAAAAATTTCTCCAAGTCACTTTGAGTTCCCTGGTTCATTAAGTTGAGGGCCAAATCAGTGACATCCAGGCTGTAATCAAGAATTCTGATAGGGCACACTTCCTTAGCCCACACTTCCTTAGCTGAAACACATCTTAGAATGGCATGCTCAACTGTCTCAAGATCTTTTTTGTAGATGGGGCACGTGACATCCATTTGGATTCCTTTTTTGAACAAATTGGTCAATGTGGGGGTTGCATTCATACATAATCTCCAAGCAAAACTTCTAATTTTTTCTAGAATATTCAAATGCCACATCCTCTTTTCTAATTGTAAGTATTGTTAATGCCTATTGTTAGTTGTGTTGTGATATTTGATCCAGCTTAGATTTTTATTAGCTTTTTTCTTGAAAATTTTAGTTGTAATTATTTCATATTATCAATTGCAAACAATCATGTATGACAATTCATGGAAGATAACTTAATAGAAATGCTTGGAAGGCATGCAGATGCTGTTTTTGAGTAAAATAACAAAATTGACATCACCTGAAAAAAAAAAAAAAAAAAAAAAAAAAAAAAAAAAAAAAAAAAAAAAAAAAAAAAGAAAAAAAAAAGAAGATTTTAACTTTGTACTCACAAAATTCACGTCTTACATATCAAATAAAGAACGATGAAAGATAAATTGCCCAATTGAGACACATAATATACATGGCAAAACCCAGTAAATGATGGGGCACATGAATTTGTCAAATTATGGGGCTTGCTGAGTCTATTGGCTCTAAGAGTTATAGAGCATCAAACTCTGCTTCAAACCCTGCTCTTCACCACCCTTTTCAGGTTGCTCTCTTGTATATGCAAATACCGAAATCCCAACAGTAAATCCAACCCATATTTATGCATTGAGGCCATCTGTCAAGAAGGAAAGGCAAAGTCAAATTATAGAGATTGCTAGTTCATATTTTGAAATGACTTATCTAAGCTAGATCAGGAAAAAGCCATAGCTGCATGACAACAACATAAGTGACAGAAGATGAATTATGCAGATAGGTTTTATCACACAAACTGGTAATACCAAGCAACGGAAGATGAGAAATGGAAAACACAATAACAAGTAGAGAAGGAAGTATTTAATTCATTTAGAAAATAAAACAGTACAATTAGATTCATTACAACCTCTGAATTTTGTGTGCTGCTCTTAGCATACACATGCTGATGTGGAAGGAACTAATTACAATGCAACTAACCAGATATTTAACTAAGCTAACAACCCATGCAACCGACATGCTTTCAATAAGCTCACGTAGTAATAGCTAAAAAAATGGCAGCTTTCACCTTATTAAAATATAAAATGGCAGCTCAAGTCTTGCTTTGTCATTGTTTTAAAAAGAATCCAACACAAATACAAGCATCGCATTCAAAAAAGTTTACTTCCATATTTTCTCCACATTTTATGGCTCATGGAAATTATTAAAGCTAAACTGTGAATAATAATATGTCAGCTTCATTTCTTCATTTCAAAATAATTAAATGGCAGCTTGTTTTCTGTTTATGTTTTTAATTAAAGATCATAAATATTTTCATGAAATTTCAATTTTTTCATCATGATACCATTTACTACTCCTACTTATCAATTGGTCAACTCTACAGGAAATGTAAATGTTATAAAGCAGAAATTTTCATTACCCACCCAAACATTATCCCTAAGAACTTGATCATGATCCTAGCTCTTATTCAACTAATGTATATTCCTTTAAAGGTATAAGCTTCCCTGTTATTTCAGGACAGTGGTAATCAAAGATAGTGAATCACCTACCAAATTCTTTAAAATTAAAATTGACAAAGAGAATAAACAACCATGGCCACAAAACAAAGCACATCGAGAATATTCTTGCAAAAATGGAAGGAAAAGTCCCTATGAATAAGTAAACACATGCCATACATGTCAAAAACAGAACAACAAAGAAAATGACACAAAGTTCACACAAAAAGGCTTTGGTTAGGTATTTTCACAAACAATTGGTAGGCAGATTACGAATGAAGTGACACAACAAGAAAACTTACCAATTAATAATCTTCAAATATTTTCACTCATCAAATAGGTATAGAGCTTCACATGGGCCGTGGGATCTTTCCTCGTTTTCTTGAAATTTTTAGAGCCAGCTTTCAGTGCCTTAGTCCAACAAGCCTGTAATAAACAATGTAAAATATAATAAGAATACTGGTTCTAAATCTTATATGTTTCCCCAAAGATGTGTTATATAGAGCATGCTGTTCTGTTTTCAGACAGAGGACAAGAACAAACAAAAATAATGGTTTTGAATGCCAACAAACAAACAATGTATTCATTGATGAAATAATCATTCCTTAATAAAAATTAATTCCTAAATTTTATCTCTCAAATGGGTTTATTAATTTCAGGTTAATAATCTTAAACTTGTCTTGCACCCTTTAGATTGAAAAATATAAATAAATAAAATCCTAGAAGAAAAAAGAAAAACCCAAAATAATTGTTCTCTATTAAAACTTTTTTATTTTTTTCTCTCAAAAGAGTTTATTAATTTCAGGTTTTTTTGCTAACCCTAAACATTAAAAAAAAAAAAAAAATTCTCAAGAAACAAACAGAAATAGAAATACCTTTGTGGTGGGTTTGAGAGGAGATGGGTAGAACTCAGAAGCCGTGGGTTTGATGTTGTTGTTGTTGTTGTGTTTGGCCTTCGACTTCACAAGATTGGCAGCAACTTTGAGTTTCTTCTTGATGTTAGAAGTGACTATCTTGATCTTGCTTTTGCTGCCAAGTGATTTTCTCTTTGGTGTCACGAAACCAAAGTATTCAAAATCCAAATCAATGGCACTGTGAAGCCGAGGGACCAAAGGGGACCAGATTGAACTCTGAGAGTAGTTGAAGTCGAAAGCAGAAGACTTGTCAGGAAATTTTTGAAGCAGATTTTTTGACATCAATGGATCCATGTAGTAAACCACTTTAGTAATGCCCATGACAGACATATCTGATCTTCTTCTCTGATTTTTTTTTTTTTTTCCTCTTTCTGTGGTTGATGATTGAAAGCTAGTAAAAAAAATTTTGGTGGGTTTCCTCTGTGGGTTCGGTTTGTTTATATAGCAGAGGGGAGGGCAAGTACCAGAAATTGTAACCGTTAATTTTTTGAAATTCTGAAGTCCATCTTGGGCTTAAAAAGCCCAACTTGTACAAGGCTCCCATGCTGCTAAGCAATAAATCGGTGGGTGTAGCGTAAGGTGAAAAAGACCCTAAAGGCCCCCAAACAATTATTAAAGTCTGTTTGGGACTAGACGCGTCAAAACCTGCAAGTTCGGGTTAAAATTGGGTTATTTTTTAGAAACGGGTCGGTTGACCCATATTTTTCACTTTAAATTTTTTGGCTAAAATGTAAAACTGACTTTTTAACTTTATTCAAATTTCATTTTAGTCATCCAACTTTACTTTCGTTCATTTCAGTTCTCTGAATTTCAAATTTATTTAATTAAGGCTTTTCCATTAACTTTTGTTAATTTTTTCTTTTAAGTTATGGAAAATATTTTTAATCATTAATTGAATTTTTTTAATTTAAAAAATTTAAAGAAAAATTTATAAAATTGAAAAATTAACCACAACATACAACAAAAGTTGATGAAAATGCCTTAATTAAATAAACTTGAAAGTTAGAGGATTGAAATGAACAATAGTAAAGTTAGAGGACTGAAATGAAATCTGAAGAAACTTAGAGAGTTAATTTTGCATTTTACTCTTCTTCTTTTTTGAATGATGTTATCATAAAATGTTAAAATTTTTTTTTTTATATAAAAAAATATAATCACATGAATTATATTTGTCAATTGAGTTTCATTTATGCATTATAAAGCCTACAATAAATGAGTAAACTAATCGGGATACTAGAACCTATAATGGCTCATACTTGTTTACTTTTCTACAAATAAGCCTAATTTAGCCAGAAGACCAAGCATGAAAATCCACCTCATGGCATTAAGAGGAGGAATGCTTGTCAAACAAGTACCTTCAAAAACCTCTAATCCATCTTTTATCGTGTTCCTCTATAATTCGTTTGGTTTAAGGAGTAGAGTAGAGTTGGCTGAAATTTAGTCTAATTTTGAGCCAATCCTACTCTACTCCCTTTTGCCCCCCCCCCCCCCCCCTTTCTTCAATCCAAACTGACCTTTAGTGAGAATTTAAGATGAATCAACAGTTTAACCTCATTGGATCAAATTTCAAAAATCAAATCAAGAGAGAAAATTTATGATGATTAAAATGAATGCCTTAAATTTCTCATAGAAATAATGTCAAATCAAATGATCAAATTTGAATTTATATTCTAAGGAGATTAAAAAAAAAAATAAAATAAAAAATAAAAAATAAAAAAGATGTTAACGTCATGTACTATAGCCAAAATCATCATAGCAACTAAATTAGCAAAATGGATAGGAGTGGACAAAGGAACTGGATTGACTATAATTTAAACTAAGATAGAATAGAGGGTTATTCATACCCATTAACTAACAAAAATGGAAGTGTTTTTTGACAAACCACCATTAAATAATATTGTCTCCTTATACCTTCCATGTTTGTAAAATAGTTATATGATTAATAACCATCTTATCTATGAAATGTTTAAATTTCATGACTTCAAAATTAAACACAAAATCGATCTTGAATTTTCCAATCAAAATATTTTCTAATTGAATTTTTTTTTTCTTTCTATATCTATACTCTATAATATTATATTCAATGAGTTAATCTATATATATATATATATATATATAATAATAGGTGAAACTGAGAAAAACTCAAATTAGAATTCCAAATTAGAGTTTCCAATTTTGTGCCATGTGTCTAGATTTATGTAGGAACCACACTATAATTAATTATCTACTTAAGTTTGTGTCATATGTCAACTTAAGTTTTTTAATTTTTGTACCAAGTGAGTTAATAAATGCAAAATACTAAGAATCTAATATTAATGAACTATAAAATTTAAAATAAAAAACTAGTCACATATACTCAATAAAAATCACTACACATTCTATCTTAATTACGTTTACTTTTAATATATATATATATATATAATTTGACTAATTATTCATATTTTTATGATAAAAATTGTGTTTAATTTAAATGTATCCATACATATGCATGTGTTACATGCTATTTTTTTAAAATAATTTGACTAATTATTTATTTTTTACAATAAAAATTGTGTCTAAATTTATGCGGGAACCACACTATAATTATTCACTTAAGTTTGTGTCATGTGTCCATCTAAGTTTTTTAATCTTTGTATCAAGTGAGTTAATGAGTGCAAAATATTAAGAATCTAATATTAACGAGCTATGATATATATATAAAAAATAAAATAAAATAAAAAGAAAAAAGAAAAAACAATCACATATACTTTTATATATAATAATAATATGTGAAACTAAGAAAAACTCAAATTAAAATTCCAATTTAAAGTTCCCAATTTTTGTGCCATGTGTCTAGAATTATATGGGGACCACACTATAATTAATTATCTACTTAAGTTTGTGTCATATGTCCTTTAAGTTTTTTAATGTTTGTGCTAAGTGAGTTAATGAGTGCAAAATACTAAGAATCTAATATTAATAAACTTTAAATTTTAAAATAAAAAAACTAATCACATATACTCAATAAAAATCACTACACATTCTATCTTATTAAAAATTAGAAAAAAATTTATCATAAGTAGTATTAAATTATAATATGTGACTAATTACATTTACTTTTTTTAAAATATATAATTTGACAAATTATTTATATTTTTATGATAAAAATTGTATTCAATTTAAATGTAACCATACATATGCATATGTTACATGCTATTTTTTAAAAATAATTTGACTAATTATTTATATTTTTATAATAAAAATTGTGTCTAAATTTATGCGGGAATAACACTAAAATTATTCACTTAAGTTTGTGTTATGTGTCCACCTAAGTTTTTTAATCTTTTTATCAAGTGAGTTAATGAGTGCAAAATATTATGAATCTAATATTAATGAGCTATGAAATAAGAAAATAAAAAAAAGAAAAAACAATCAAATATACTTAATAAAAATCAACATATAACAAAAATTACCACACGTTCTATCTTATTAAAAATTAGAAAAAAAAATAATTATAAGTATTATTAAATTTAGGTAAAAATTTTAGTATGTGACTAATTACATACGTTTACTTTAAAAAAAAAATAATTTGACTAATTATCTATATATTTTATGATAAAAATTATGTTTAATCATAAATGTAACTATATGTTTGTGTGCGCACCCAAAACGAAACTAACTGGTTGACTCTACCTTGGGCTCACAATCTATTTGTAATGTGAGTTTTGGATTTCCTACTCTGGGTAATTCTTGCTTAAAGGCCCAGCAACAACTCTCAAACCTTTGTATTCTTTTCCCTACACTCTTATGGCTCTATCGCTCTCAGTTCTAAGCACCCCTCAAAACCTTTCAACAACCCCTTCTCTTCCTTTAGCTTCTCATATATATAGCCAAGCGTTAGTGGAGGGATTATGATTGCCTCCCCTTGATTCATGCCCGGTTCTCAGGAACAAATCAAGGAGTCCAAAAGGCAATTATTACCCGAGAAGTTCAACGAGTAGATATTGGACGGTTGAGGAACCCATTAATGCGCCCTCAAAAGGTGCGTTGCATCTGACAATTCGCTCAACCGCCATCATTATCTGACGGTTCGTGAACCGAAGCGGCACGTGTGGCAGTAAATGGGGATTCGTTGGTTTTCCCACCCCCTCCCAATTATTTAATGACACTCATTCCCCTTTTGGCTCCTATAAATAGCCATCTCTGAGTCCCTCCTTCACTTTTGAATTTTTCATCTTTCAAACTTTCACTTTGCCAAGCATATTTTCCTTGTGCCTCCATCTTCCAACCCATAACTCTTCCTCCTTAGAGCTCGCAGTAAGTTTCCTCTCCCTTTCCTTCTTTTTCTTCTATTTCTTCTGGTTCTATCGTAATCGTAGTCCTAGGTATCCTAGCTTAAAGAATGGGTTTTTCTCATCTACTTTCTTCAGAAGCCATTTTGGCCACTTTTAGTGCTGCTTACAACATCCCCGAGGATGTTGATTACGCCTACTGTCATGAGGGCGATATCGACATCCAAAGGCGTCGTGGCTCAAACACCATATTCTTTCTTTTAATGGCCATCCTTGGTGGGGTTAGGTTCCCTGTTAACCCCCTCATCATTAGCACCCTTAGGTTTTATGGTCTTTGCCCCGACCAACTTTCCCTTAATTTTTACCGAGTGGTGAGTTGCGTTAGTAGGTTGAACCAGTTGTTTGGGTTGCAACTGGATCACCACGACATTAATTTCATGCACAGTTTGTGCGGCAAAATTACTTCAGACTATTATTTAAAAACAAGAGATACGCGGGTACGGCTTATATCATGCCTAACTGATTCAAATAGGAACTCGGCTGGTGAGTTTGTACCCGTGCATGGCAAATTGTTTGCCGACGAGCTCCCATGCCCATTCTCGCCTCGTGATGTAGGTCGGTATTGAATACGCTTGTTTGTAAATCCGTGTTTTGCTTAATTGTACTTGACTATTTCGATTGACTGATCGTTAACTAATTTTTGTGTTGTTTCCGTGTAGGGAGCAAGTGGTTCAAGTCGGACCTTAGAGTAGTGCATGTAAGAGACCTAAATTTTGTGCTTAGGTCAGAAGTTTTCGTTCACTGGAACGGACAGCTCCGAGTGTCCCACTTGATCCTCAGTGCTAAGCTCGTGTACTCCACTAAGCAAGCATTCGGCCAAGCCTTGTTAGTTGACAGTCCCCTTCTCTCCTATATTGACGTACGACATACAAATTTCCTCCCCCCAAAACTTACAGTAGGCGAAGCTCAGGACCTTGGTCCGTGGTACACTTGCTTGGACGAACTTGCACCTATACAGGACGAGTCAGCTGAACGTGTATCTTTGCGACGCTGAGAACAGGTACACGAGAGGATACAGCTTGAGGTTTTTGTAGAACCCAAGGCCCTTGTTGAACCTAAAGCTCCCATTCGGGAAGCTGAGGAAGTGGCCGTTGAATCAATCAACTCTTCAGAAACTGAATCCGACCAGGGTCATAATATGGTGACAAGAAAGACATTGAAAATCAACCGTTTTATGCCCGATGCCCAGCCAACCGCGTAGTAGCAACGACCCCAAGGCCAAGATCAAACTCCCCCTCCTCCTCCTCCGAACAGCCGCACTAGGAGAGACCATGCACAACGAAACAAACCTCGACGAGTTCGGGAGATGTGCCCACACGGACTCCCCCCTGGTCATCGACGAGCATTGTCATCCGGGGGCCAACGGTCCAGATCGGGGCGAATGTAGCGTCTATCTCCTGGGCAGTGATGGAGTGGCAACCTTCCTTCAAGCTTGATGGTAAACCTCTCCCCTCGTCCGCCAGTGTAAGAGTATGGGAAAAGGGCTAAGGGGGCCGTGTCGCCTAAAGTTTGGTGCACAACCTCCTTTTGCTCGAAGATATGCATGCTTTTGAGGACGAGACGGATGAGTCACTAGGTCGGCAATTACAATGGCACACTATTACGGTAATCTCTTGCCCCCTGGTTTTCTATTCGTTTTGACACTTCCTTTTATTTTCGTACTCCTTACTATTTGCTTTATCAGGCTGCGCAACTGACTCATATCGTTGATGGGAGGCTAAAAGAGCTTCCCAAGGATGCTAATCAGGAAAAAGCTCTTAAGGACGTTGCCGAGGCTATGGCGAAAGAAAAGGTGAAGGCTGTTGAGACCGCGGAGAAGAAGGCCGCGGTGGTGAGAAAGCTAGGGCATCAGTAGAGAGCAAATCTACAGAGCTAGAGGTGTAGTTGGGCAGTACCGAGCTCAAGTTGGTAGAGGCACAAAGTCTGAACACCACTCTAGCAAAGGAATTGGCCGATCTGAAAGCAGCGTTGGAAGCTTGCGAAAACAAGTGGTACAACAAAGGCTTCGCTGATGCCGAGAATTCTGCAGAGCCGGTAGTCCGTCAAGCCCAGAAGCTCGGGTTCGAGGAAGGGTGGTTGGCTGCTCTACAAGCCATAGGGGTCCCCGAGGATTCTTCTTTAAGGAATCCCAATCAAATACCTTTCTCGAATCTCCCTACTGTTGAGCAGAATTAACTTGGGACAATTGACCAATAGCATGAGGAAGTTGATGGAGGCAATTGACTCCCACGCGAAGCAAGTTGACCTGGAAGCCACCAGCACCCCTCATGCTGGTGATCAGCCACTCCTAGCAACTCAGCAGCCTCCCATAGACGTCACCCATTTTCAACCCCCAGACCCTACAAGTTAATTGCCGAACCGGATTTCTTTTGTCTACTTTTCTTTTGTTTAATTTCTTCCTTTTCAGCAAGTTTGCCTACATTGCCGGGCTATGGTGACAAAACAATTATTTTTCTCAGTTTTAATTTTCTTAAATTTACTGAGTTACGGTGACAAAACATTAGTTTGGTTTTTGTATGTTGGCTTTAATTACATCTATGAATGTTTGCTACTACTTTCCCAGTTGAGTTCTTTGATTGTTTCATGCCTGTATTCTAGACTGTTTTCTTCTTTGCTTGCAAAAGGCCATGCGATTGCCGGCCATGTACGGTATTCGGATTACCCTGGATGGTATCACTTGTATCTAGAAGGAATTAGCTCCTCGGCGGTAATAATAGGATTTGGCATGCATTGATCCTTCTGTACTTAACTAATTTTCAAGAATACGTTTCCTCTTGTCAAGTGACGAGGATCGAACTAGGGACTGGTGTTTGTCCTTAGAGAGATTTTCCGTATAGGGTTTCCACCTGCTTGGTGACAAAGATCGAACCGAGAAGCAAGCTTCTCTCTTTAGATTTTTGGCATAAGGTTTCCACTTGCTCGGTGCGGGTGATCGAATCAAGGAACAGGCTTCTGTCCTTAGAGAGATTTTTGGCGTAAGGTTTCCATCTGCTTAGTGCGAGTGATCGAACCGAGGAACATGTTTCTATCCTTAGAGATATTTTTGGTGCAAGGTTTCCACTTGCTTGGTGCAAGTGATCGAATTGAGGAGTAGGCTTCTGTCCTTAGAGAGATTTTTAGTGTAAGGTTTCCACTTGCTCAGTGCGAGTGATTGAACCAAGGAGCATGCTTTTATCCTTAGAGAGATTTTTAGCGTAAGGCTTCCACCCGCTTGGTGCGAGTGATCAAACTGAGAAGCAGGCTTCTGTCCTTAGAGAGATTTTTGGTGTAAGGTTTCCACCTGCTTGGTTATAATGATCGAACCGAGGAGCAGACTTCTATCCTTAAGAATTTAGTGTAAGGTTTCCATCTGCTCGGTGAGAGTGATAGAACCGAGGAGCAGGTTTTTGTCCTTAATAAAACAAGCTGTCCCAGTTCCATAATTCTCTTTATATTTACTAACTGGCAATGCCTTTAGATGAATTAACGGTAATGGAATTAAAAGCACCTATGTGGATAAATATCAACTTCATATTAGTTAAAGCATATGTACAAGATTACACTGAATCTACATTCCTGTGTACAACTGATTAATGATAAAACTTCTTCAAGTTTTGGACGTTCCATAGCTGGGGAAGTGGCCTCTCATTTAGGTCCTCCAAGTAGTACGCTCTTGCGCCCGCAATAACAGTGATTCTATAAGGCCCTTCCCAAGTATGGGCCAGTTTCCCAGCATTCGTATCTCGCATGTTCCCTACTGCTTTCCATAGCACCAATCCCCAGCACCAAATTCCCTTATCTTCACATCCCGGTTGTAACGCCGAGTTAACTCCTGCTGATACTCGGCAAGTCGTATGGTTGCCACTTCTCGATATTCCTCTAGCAGATTCAGACGCTCCACCATCATTCCCTTGTTTTGGGCAGGATTAAATCCTTCGACCCGTGCACTGCATAGATTTACTTCGGTCGGTATCATAGCTTTTGCCTCGTACATTAAGGAAAACGGAGTTTCTCCTGTAGATCTTCTGGGCGTTGTTCGGTATGCCCATAAAACATTGGGCAGCTCCTCGGCCCACTTACCCTTCGCTCCATCCAATCTTTTCTTCAACCCATTCACAATTGTCTTGTTAACGGCTTCAGCTTGTCCATTGCCTTGAGGATAGGCCGGGGTAAAGTATCTATTCTTGATGCCAAGATCACTACAAAACTCACGGAAGGCCCTGCTATCAAACTGCAACCCATTGTCGAATCCTTTTGCATCTGTAATGTAGGCTAACTGGCTAACTCTACCTTGGGCTCACAATCTATTTGTAATGTGGGCTTTGGATTTCCTACTCTGGGTGATTCATGCTTATAGGCCTAGCAGCAACTCTCAAACCTTTGTATTCTTTTCCCTACACTCTTATGGCTCTATCGCTCTCAGTTCTAAGCACCCCTCAGAACCTTTCAACAACCCCTTCTCTTTCTTTAGCTTCTCATATATATAGCCAAGCGTTAGTGGAGGGATTATGATTGCTTTCAGAGTTAGTGCAATAGGAGGTCCAATATCGTTGATCGTAGGTGGGTGTTTAGGTGGGAGTGGGATGTGGTGAGAGTGGCTTTGGAAATGGTTCCTACTTCAGTAGGTATGCTCGGCAGTGGTAATCTCCGGCATTGCCGAGCAACCGAGAAACAATACAACCGAGCAATCACTTTCTTGTTAGGGAAGCAGATCACCGGATGGGATCCTGAAGGTGTAGCATGGTACGAATTGATAAAGATCATTTGTTCAATGGGCTTAAAGGTGACTTGAGGCCTGGGCCTAGGGGCAATACAGGCCATATTGTTAGGTTGAAGCCTGAAGCCCGAATGTGTCCAGATATCACAGGGTTGTACAATATGCATTAATGGATGTGTTACATGCTATTTTTTAATAATAATTTGTCTAATTATTTATATTTTTATAATAAAAATTGTATTTAATTTTAAAGGTATCCATGTGTTTGCATGGGTTACATGCTAGTTATTGATAACAACACCTCCCATCATATTAATGATTTGCTAGGTGTACATCAATGAGAAGTTCATTTGATTAATTTAATAAATTATTTTATATAGAAACAATAAAATAATTTCCGAGCTGGACATACAGTCGTTTATGTTCTTAATTACCCTGGATTCTTCTCACTCATTGCCTTAATGAACAAAGCTATTATTTAACTTATTTATCACGAATAAAAAAATGAAAATAATTAAGAAAACCAGATTGAAATAAAAATGAGCCTGCTAGATAACTACCGAAAATTTACCTTATACATCTCATGCAGAAGTTGCCGAGTGTAATGCCGGATTAGGATCTCCTTAATGGATTCCCGGCAAGCCATGTGATGTGCAATGGTCAATTGCTGCAGATGAATACGTGCTCCCTCAACATCAGCAAGGACCATGATACCTCTCTGTTATTAATTATTACCAAAAATATTTATTATTTGTTATTAATTATTACCAAAAATATTTATTAAAATAATGATTAAATTCATAATTTCCTAACCCCTTAAGATTTTGAGAAATTTTAGTTATCATGATATTAGAGCAAGTGGTCATGAGTTCAAACTTTCCTGAATTTATATTTAATAAAATATAGTAAATAAATATATTTTGATTATAAATATAATCTGTTAAAGTTTCTTGTGTATTGCACCGATTACTAACTATGTTACATGCATACAAGGGTAAAAAATTACCAAAAGTTTATAACGATGTTAAAGAAAAAAAAAAGCCACAATATGTAATGTACACAACACGGAGGTTACATGCATTTTACATGGGAAAATATGAACTAAGCTTTTCTAAAAAGGCATTACTGAAGCCAATGAGCTCAAGCTTAGATATCACGTCAGTCCAAGGGAGAGTAAATATGGCTTTTACAAAGACAGTGAATTCAAATTAGCATAATAAGAATAATAATAATAAAAGAAGAGAAGTAGAAAAATGAAAATAAGACAAACCTCAGTGTAAATATTTGTGTGGTTGAATATTACTCTCACAGGTGAGTAAAAATGTAACTATTTGTTTGAATAATTATTGTGATTTATTGATAAGAATTAATAATAATAAATTAAAACCTAAAACATTTTTTTCCTAATATAATAGAGGAGGTAACAGTTGATTGTATATATATATATATATATATATATATTTTTTTTTTTGAGAAAGCTTTGATTATCATTTAAAGTATTTAAAACAATAGATAATATACTCATATGGTCATACATTTGTATTACCTATAAGCAAACAAAGAGACATTCATATAGTGTTTGATGACTTCAATAATTGTAAGGTTGAATTTAATTAACCATCTTGTTGGCTTTATTCCTTACCAAATTTGCTTGTAATTTAACAATTGGTAACCCTGTGTCTAGGTGGAAATCATGTAAGGGTAGTGTGTGAGAGAGTGTGAAGAAATGCTCAAGACTGTGCAGTGAAGCAAGAACTTGCGACTGGATCTCGTGGGTGGCTCGCGGCTTGCAAGCCGCCAGAAGATGCACACGAGTGAAGCATGTAGAGAAGCTGAACCATCATGCCAACTGTAGCACTACAAGACAAAAAGTACAGATTGGCCATTCAGTTAGCTCGTGGCTTGGACTCGCGACTCAGTCAAGTCGCTAGGCCAAGTCGCCAGTCCACTCTGTTATGGAAAAACCGACTCTTCGCATTCCTTTCTCACTCCAGTATAAATACCTCTGTAAGGTTGAATTTATTCAACCATCTTGTTGGTTTTATTCCGTGCCAAATTTGCTTGTATTTCAGCAATTAGTAACCCTGTATTTAGGTGGGTTTGTTGTAAGGGTAGTGAGTGAGATAGGGTGTTAAATGCTCAAGAGTGTGCAAGAAAACAGAGTCTCGCGGCTGGATCTTGCGGGTGACTCGTGGCTGCAAGCCTCCAGAAGCAGCACACGTGCCAAGCATGCAAGAAGTTGAAGCGTCATGCTAGCTGGAGCACTACAGGACAAAATAGGACAATTGGCCGTTCTGTTATCGCGCGGCTGGATCTCGTGACTCAGTCAAGCCGCGAACCACCCCTGTTTTGAAAAACCTAACGTTTCACATTCCTTTCTTACCCAAATATAAATACCCCTTATACCCACAAAAGAAAGGGAGCTTCTAGAGAGAATTTTGAGAGAGAAACCCTAGAGTAAAACAAGATTAATTCATCTACAATCTTTACATAAGAGTCTCTTCAAATTCCTCAATTCTCTTCCTCTCCATTGTTAAACCCTTGAGAGATCTTTTACCAAAACTTGCTCTCACCATATCCATTACTGTGAAAGGGCTGTTTGGTGTTCTGGGAAGTAGTTAGGAAGGAACCAATCTACATTGGTTGATGCTGTGATACCCCAATTTGATTGATTGTGTAATGTGTGTGGGTGTGTGATGAGTCCCACATCGGGTATTTACTGGGTAGATCTGGGCTTTATTAACAACTACAAGGAGCTTTAATTGCGACTAGTCCTTTTGAGGTATAGCGCAGATGTGACTAGCATTTTTCCTTGGGTCATTACATATGGTATCAGAGCCGGCCCGGTAATCCTGTGTGGGCTCAGAGACACTACCCCACAAAGTGGGTCCTAACGAGGATGTTAGGGATTTAAGTGGGGGAGATTGTGATACCCCAATTTGATTGATTGTGTAATGTGTGTGGATGTGTGATGAGTCCCACATCGGGTATTTACTGGATAGATCTGGGCTTTATTAACAACTACAAGGAGCTTCAATTGCGACTAGTCCTTTTGAGGTATAGCGCAAATGTGGCTAGCGCTTTTCCTTGGGTCGTTACATATGGTATCAGAGCCGGCCCGGTAATCCCGTGTGGGCTCAAAGACACTACCCCATAAAGTGGGTCCTAACGAGGACATTAGGGATTTAAGTGGGGGAGATTGTGATACCCCAATTTGATTGATTGTGTAATGTGTGTGGGTGTGTGATGAGTCCCACATCGGGTATTTACTGGGTAGATCTGGGCTTTATTAACAACTACAAGGAGCTTCAATTGCGATTAGTCCTTTTGAGGTATAGTGCAGATGTGGCTAGCACTTTTCCATGGGTCGTTACAGATGCTATGGTCAAGTAGCGGAATCCAAGAAGCTAAAAAAGAAATAGGTTCGGCGCAACCTTGTTGGAGCAAGAAGCTTGGAGGGCTTAGGTGCACTGGGTAGATTAGGCTTGGAGGGTCTATTGCTGTCCATGTATCCCAACTACATTTTCTAGTGGATTACTTACCGCTTGGAGGGCGGCGGAGAGGTTTTATGTCGAGGGCTTCTGTTTCCTCTTCGATAACACATCGCGTGATGTCCTTGTGTTTGCATCTTCCTTCCCTTTTATCTTTGCCTTTTATTATCTACTGTGGGTTGTGATTTTAAATTGGCTTAGATTGTTTACCAATTCTGTTTTATAGCTTTTGTTCATTTTCCGCACACTAGTTGTTTGACATAAAGTTTGAATTGGTAATTTGTAAATTGGGGGTCTAAATGTTCGAATGTGTTTTTACACTATTTGAACTTTCAATTGGTATTAGAGTAGGTGCACTTGTTGTGGTTTAATTACCTAAGTGCGATCTTAGACCCCTTTGTTATGGATGCTGTTATGGAAAATGCCATGCTGAATTGTAGTTCAAGTGTTTGTGAAAATGACTCTATGAGTATGTTTGAAGGGTGTCTTAACAATGAACTCGTAGAGTTGTTAAAAACAAAGAAACATGCTAGGATATTTGTTCACATGCTGAAATATTTTGAAAATAAGAATCACATCTTACACAATAGCATATCTGAATCTAAATCGTTGATTAAGAAATACAAAAGAAAAAATAGAATGTTGTGTGAGATGATTGAGAGTCTGAAAATGGAAGGTCAATCTAACAGAAGCATGAAAACTGAAAATAAGATTCTGTTTAAAGGTCAAGAATGTTTGTCTCATGTGAGCTTATTTGTGCATACCTCATTGAAGGTATTTAATTCATGCTTGTGGTATCTTGACAGCGGTTGTTCTCATCATATGACAGGGGATGAGTCACTGTTTAAGACACTCAAAGAAAAGGTTGGTGACTATGTGACTTTTGGTGATGGAAGTCATGCTCAAGTTCTCGGTAAAGGAACTATCGAGATACCTGGATTACCTCTGTTAAAAGATGTTTTATACATCAAAGGGCTGAAGGCAAATCTTTTGAGCCTATGTGATGAGGATTTCCTAGTCCAATTCTCTAAGAATGGATGCTTAATCATCAATGAAGAAGGGATTCAAGTCTTGGAGGGGAATCGGACTACAGACAACTGCTATGGAGTAGTTCTTACGGCACCCATTTCGTGTAGAAGTGCTCGTGTTGACATGTTGGAACTTTGGCATCACAGATTTGGGCATGCGAATTTCAAACAAGTAGCTAAAGTGTCCAAACTTGAAGCAGTTGAGGAACTTCCTAAGTTTGGAAAGGTGAAGAAGACTATTTGTGGTGCATGTCAAATGGAAAAGCAAAAAAAGGCAAGTCATCACAAGGTGAATGTGATTGCTACTTCTCGGTATTTAGAGTTACTTCATGTTGATCTAATGGGGCCTACCAGAACTGAAAGTCTAGGAGGGAAGAGGTACATTATGGTCATTGTGGATGATTACTCAAGATATACTTGGGTTGAATTTCTTAGAGAAAAATCAGAAGTATGTAAAAGGTTGGAAATTCTGTGCAAGAAACAACAAAACGAGAGAGGGGTCCCTATTGCCAAGATAAGAAGTGATCATGGGAGGGAATTTGAGAATGCAAAATTTGAGTCTTTCTGTTAAAAGAATGGAATCAGAAAGGAATTTTCAGCCCCCAAAACTCCTCAACAAAATGGAGTGGTAGAGAGAAAGAATCGGGTGATCCAGGAAATGGCAAGAGTCATGTTACTTAACAAGTAAATACCTCAAAAGTTTTGGGAAGAAGCTGTAAACACCTCGTGTCACATTGGCAATAGAATATTTTTCCAAGTAGGAACAAAGAAGACCGCCTATGAGATTTGGAATGGAAAGAAGCCTAGAGTAAAGTATTTCCAAGTATTTGGAAGCAACTGTTATATCCTAAATGATCGGGAGAATCTTGGGAAATTTGATGCAAAAAGTGATGAAGGTATTTTCCTTGGGTACTCTACTACGAGTCGGGCGTATAGAGTTTTTAACAAGAGAACTAAGACAGTAATGGAGTCCATCAATGTCAAGATTGATGATGCCTTAACTAAGGTAGAGATGATTGATGATGGAGAAGGGTCGAGCACCAAAGAACCCGATGTTGAGGTCGAAGCTCTTGATATAGAAGTTGAAGAATCTACACCAAAAGAAGAATCAACTCCCATGAACCCAAGAATGGAAACAAGATCGATATCTAGAACATCAAGTCCTCTCACTCCTCCGGAAGTCCATCCTCCCATCTCACGGAGTGATGAAGTCTCCACATCAAAGAAGCCATCATCAAGAGTGATTAAGAACCATCCGGAAAGCAACATTATAGGGTCTCTAGATAGAGGTCTTCACCTCAGAAAAGGAAACATCCTTTTGGCCAATCATGTAACATATCATTGTTACCTTGCTCAATTTGAGCTAAAAAGGGTAAAGAGGCTCTTCAAGATGAGAATTGGGTTGAGTCAATGCATGAAGAGCTGAATCAGTTTGTGAGGAATGATGTGTGGGAACTTGCTCCAAGGCCTGAAAATGTTCATGTCATAGGCACGAAATGGATATTCAAAAGCAAAACCGATGAAGATGGAGAGATAATATGGAATAAATCTCGGTTAGTAGCTCAAGGATACACTTAAGTAGAAAGAGTATACTTTGATGAATCCTTCGCTCCTGTGGCAAGACTTGAGTCTATTCGAATTCTCATATCCATTGCATGCACTATGAACTTCAAACTCTATCAAATGGATGTAAAATGTGCATTTCTAAATGGATACCTGAATGAAGAAGTGTTTGTTGAGCAACCAAAAGGATTTGAGGATCCTCACTTTCCCGATCATGTGTTGAGATTGAAGAAAGCCCTTTATGGCTTAAAACAAGCACCTAGAGCTTGGTATGATCGGCTTACACATTACCTCCTAGATAGAGGATTCAAAAGGGGATATGTCGACCAAACTTTGTTTGTCAAAAATGATAAAGATTATCTCCTTGTGGCACAAGTATATGTTGATGACATAGTGTTTGGGGCTACCATTGAAGATTGAGCTATTGAATTCTCTGAGGAGATGAAGAAAGAATTTGAGATGAGTATGGTGGGGAAACTCACATTTTTCTTGGGCCTTCAAGTCAAACAACAGAATGAAGGTATATTCGTTTCAAAAGAAAAGTATGCTAGAAACATTGTCAAGAAGTTTGGACTAGACTCCAAAAAACATGCCTCCACTCCTATGAGCTCATCTACTAAACTGAATGTTGATTCTTCTGGAGTGGAAGTGAGTCCTACCTTATATAGGAGTATCATTGGGAGTTTACTCTATCTTACAGCTAGTAGACCGGATATTGCATTCAGCATTGGTGTTTGTGCCAGATATCAAGCTAATCCAAAGGAATCACACCTGACTGCGGTTAAGCGAATTATTCGATATATCAATGGAACTTCAGACTATGGTCTGTGGTATTCAAAAGACTTAAATGCTTGTCTTGCCGGGTATTCAGATGCTGATTAGGCTGGTAGTGTGGACGATCAGAAGAGTACTTCAAGAGGCTGCTTCTACCTTGGTAACAATCTTGTCTCGTGGATGGGTAAGAAACAAAATTTCGTGTCTCTTTCTACTGCTGAAGCAGAGTACATAGCCGCTGGAAGTTGCTGCACCCAGCTTCTTTGATTGAAGAAATTACTTCATGACTATGGAATTCCTCAAGAGATGATGTGTGTCTTCTATGACAACACCAGTGCCATCAATCTTTCTAAGAATCCTGTCCAGCACTATAGGACAAAATAGGACAACCGGTCGTCCTGTTATCGCGTGGTTGGATCTTGCAACTCAGTCAAGCCGCAAGCCACCCCTGTTTTGAAAAACTTGACGTTTCACATTCCTTTCTCATCCCAGTATAAATACCCCTTATACCCACAAAAGAAAGGGAGCTTCTAGAGAGAATTTTGAGAGAGAAACCCTAGAGTAAAATAAGATTGATTCATCTACAATCTTTACATAAGAGTCTCTTCAAATTCCTCAACTCTCTTCCTCTCCATTGTTAAACCCTTGAGAAGTCTTTTACCAAAACCTGCTCTCACCATATCCATTACTGTGAAAGGGCTGTTTGGTGTTCTAGGAAGCAGTTAGGAAGGAACCAATCTACATTGATTGATGCTATGGTCAAGTAGCGGAATCCGGGAAGCTAGAAAAGAAATAGGTTCGGCGTAACCTCGTTAGAGCAAGAAGCTTGAAGGGCTTAGGTGCACTAGGTAGATTAGGCTTGGAGGGTCTATTGCTGTCCATGTATCTCAACTACATTTTCTAGTGGATTACTTACCGCTTGGAGGGCGGCGGAGAGGTTTTACGTCGAGGGCTTCAGTTTCCTCTTCGATAACACATCGCGTGTTGTCCTTGTGTTTGCATCTTCCTTCCCTTTTATCTTTGCCTTCTATTATCTGCTATGGGTTGTGATTTTAAATTGGCTTAAATTGTTTACCAATTCTATTTTATAGTTTTTGTTCATTTTCCGCACACTAGTTGTTTGACATAAAGCTTGAATTGGTAATTTGTAAATTGGGGGTCTAAACGTTCAAGGGTGTTTTTACACTATTTGAACTTTCAACGCCTTATACCCATGAAATATAGAGAGCTTCTAGAGAGAATTTTGAGAGAGAAACCCTAAAGAAAAACAAGATTGACTCATCCACAATCTTTACATAGTGACTCTTCAAATTCCTCAACTCTCACCCTCTCCATTGTTACATCCTTGAGAGGTTCTTTAACCAAATCCTTTTCTCACCTTACCCATATCTGTGAGAAGGCTTTTTGGTGCTTTGGGAAGTAGTTCAAAAGGAACCAATTCATATTGGTTGATGCTATGAGTTATAGCAGAATTTGGTAAGCTAAAGAAGAAATAGGTTCGGCATAACCTCGTTGGAGTAGGAGCTTGGAGGGCTTAGGTACACTGGGTAGATTAGGCTTGGAGGGTCTTCTACTGTTCATGTATCTCAACTACATTCTTTAGTGGATTATTTACCACTTGGGGGGCAACAGAGAGGTTTTACGCCGAGGGCTTCGGTTTCCTCTTCGATAACACATCGTTGTGTTGTCCTTGTGTTTGCATCTCTCTTCCCTTAATCTTTACCATTTAATTTCTGTTGTGGATGTGATTTTATTTGGTTTAGATTGTTTATCAATTCTGTTATATACTTATGTTCATATTCCACACATTAATTGTTTGATAATAAGCTTGAATTGATAATTTGGAAATTGGGGGTCTAAACGTTCATAGTGTTTTTATACACATTTTGAACATTCAAAAATAATAATTGTGTTTTAAATTAAATTTATGGTACATTACATAAGCAAACTACATTACTTCAATATTTAGTTAATCGTTTTAGAAAGGATTTTGATTATTATTATTATTATTATATGCATTAAAATCACAATTTTTAGATTGTTTATTCTATATTGGCAAAGATGAGGTGGATAATGAATATAAAAATTATTTGCAATATAAGTATATTACATGTCTGGTCATTTTTTGGTGTGATACGCCGATACATCCCAATAGGAAGTATACATTATGCAAATCTTTGTTCTTTATTTCAAATTCTAAAATCCATGTGGTAAAGGGGGGAAAAACAACAACAACCCACAACAATTAGAACATTTGAATTTTCGATCAAAGATTAGATCTTTGCTTCTTCTTTTTTCACTGGAGTCCATTGGTGAAGAATTTGAGATCTCACTTTTGGCAATAATGTAACTTTTTTATGGAACCGGATGCTCAAGACGTCAATGGTTGCAAAAGTGTGGTACCAACATGTTAACGGAGTAGAGGATAGTGAATCAAAACTTTTGTTGCCTAATATTCTTTTTACACATTCATTGCTGCAATAAATATGATAAAACACACCTTAAGAATTTTTCCGAGTGTTGAAATCCCATTTATGAACAAAGTTTACTAACATAATAGTATTCTTCAATATTCGTTCTTCCTATTTGTTCTTTTACATGAACATGGCCATATATATTTTTTTAATCCTTCTAATAGTCATTTTATCAAGGGATAATTACACTTTGCCCACCTGTGATTTGCCTCTAATTTGACTTGCCTACCCATGGTTTCAACTTTGACACTTTACCTACCTATGATTCCCACCATTATTGTGTCATAACCCACCTCTCCTTTAGCCGTTACTCTAACACATAATATGTCAAAAACAAAAGCCCAAACAAATCAAAACACTCCTCACTCCCAAAACTCACTCCCATCAAACCTAACATGCTCACCAAATGAAGATCCTACACAATGCAATGCGCTTCGCTTGAGATAACTGGGTTTTGATTGTGCATGCAAACCGAGCTGAGGAAGAAGGAGACACAGTTGCTCCTTTGTTCAGCTATTGCAGGTAGATTAGAATCACCTAAGATCCTACAATGCAATGCGCTTCACTTGAGATAATTGGGTTTTGATCGTACATGCAAACCGAGCCGAGGAAGAAGGAGACACAGTTGCTCCTTTGTTCAGCTGTTACAGGTAGATTAGAATCACCTAAGATCCTACAATGCAATGCGCTTCGCTTGAGATAACTAGGTTTTGATCATGCATGTAAACCGAGCCGAGGAAGAAGAAGACATAGTTGCTCCTCTATTCAGCTATTGCAGGTAGATCAGAATCACCTAAGATCCTACAATGCAATGCGCTTCGCTTGAGATAACTAGGTTTTGATCGTGCATGCAAACCGAGCCGAGGAAGAAGAAAACACAGTTGCTCCTCTGTTTAGTTGTTGCAGGTAGATTAGAATCACCTAAGATCCTACAATGCAATGCACTTTGCTTGAGATAACTAGGTTTTGATTGTGCATGTAAACCGAGCCGAGGAAGAAAGAGACACAGTCGCTCCTCTATTCAGCTGTTGTAGGTAGATCAGAATCACCTAAGATCCTACAATGCAATGCGCTTCGCTTAAGATAACTGGGTTTTAATCGTGCATGCAAACCGAGCCGAGGAAGAAGGAGACATAGTTGCTCCTCTGCTCAACTGTTACAAGTAGATCAAGATTATTACTCTTTAATTTTTGAAACCTAGGGTTTTAAATTGGGTTTTAAAATTCTTTTTTCCAAATTGGGTTTTTGCTTAACCATGGAACTGTTAGTGCTTGTGATCTAACTGGTAGTGCTTGTTAAACAACTATGTTTCAATTTTCATTAAATTAGGTTTTTGCTTGCTATGTTTCAATGTAAGGAAGTACAAGCTTTTTGTTCTGTTAAACATATATGCTCTGATTTTCAAACCAAATGTGATGGAAATTTTTGTTCCAATTACATCCATTTTGAGTCACCAGCAAAGGAATATGCTTGTCATAAATAAATAAAAAATGAAAAAAAGGGGCAATGTAGACAGGTTCAATTCCAAGCTATGCTTTCTCATGAAATTGGGTTTGTATTCTTCAATGTGGAGCCGCTGGACCATAGGATTAGGCTTCCTTCATCAATGTGGGGCTCCATTGATTATTGCTTTTCATGATTTTGTAATAGTATTGATTATTGCTTTTCTGCTTTCCCTTTTCCATGGGTTTGTCTCCCAAAAACAGAACAAAAACTTTTAATAATATTGTCTGTTTTTGTGTTGTGTTTTGTGTGGACCACAAGACCACATGATACTTTTCCACATGCAAGCCCATCTCATACTTTATTCTATTGTATTTTATATGCAGATGCCTGACTTGACATTCAATTTTGAGATTCACCATGGTGGCCAGTTTGTGTGGAACCTAGATTTGGTATATTTAAGAGGTAGTACTTTTTTTATTGATGAGGTTGATCTAGATAAACTTAGTTATTTTGAAATATAAGATATTTGTTCTGATTTGGGGGCATTTAGTACAAGTAGATTTCATTATCTTATTCTTGGGGGTAATTTGGAGCAAGGGTTAAGGCTTCTAAATGGAGATGATGATGTAGTTTATATGTGTGAGATTCATGTCGCATGGCCTACAGATAAGATAACACCATATGTTAAGGGTGGTGAGGAGCCACTTGCAGTTGAACAACCATTTGCTAATGTGGAAGTAGCAAATGATGATGATGTGCATGAGGCACCTCAGAATGGTGATGATGTGCATGAGGTGGGTCAGAATGATGATGATGATGTGCATGAGATGCATGAGGGAGGTAATGTGGATGTTGAAGGAGGTGGTGAACAAGATTTTGATTGGTTGGAAGAAGGGTTTGAGGGGCTAGATTTTGATGATGATGTATTTGGAAATGTAGATGATGGGCCATCTACACATGATGGAGTTAGTGTCAATGCAGCAGCCTTACATAGGCCTTCTGTGAGAGATAATGTCAATGCAGCCCCACATAGGACTACTGCAGGTGACAATGACCCACCTCTTGAACAGGGTGAATGGATTGAGCCACCTCTTGAACAGGGTGAATGGATTGAGCCATCTCTTGAAGATGACATGGAAAGTCTGGTAGGGTCTGATGATGATCAGCCAGCACCAACTGCTACAAAAGAACTTGAGTTTAATGTCCAAATTGACATGAGAAAACCATAGTTAAAGAAAGGAATGAAGTTTCCAAACTCTAAGGTATTTAGGGAGGCATTGAGGGAATATGCTATAAAGAAGCCAGTAGATATCAAGTTCAAGCTGAATAAGAAAAAGAAGATATCAGTTTATTGCATAAATGAATGTGGATGGAGGTGTTATGCATCTCAACTATTTGGAGAGTTGACATTCCAAATAAAAACATTCAATCCAAAGTGCACCTACCTTAGATCCTTCAAACACAGCCAAGTGACTGCAAGTTAGGTTGCAAAGAAGTTTATGCAGGAGTTTGACAAAAATCCCAATTGGAAAGTGGCTGGTGTTCAACATCATGTGAAGCAAGCACTTGAAGTTGACATAAGTTACAGTCAGGTGTATAGGGCAAAAAGGAAAGCCACTGACTTGTTTACTGGGGATGAACAGCTACAATATGAGAAGGTTAGGGATTATGTAGAGATGATAAGATTGAATGATAAGGGAAGTAGGGTTATTTTGTAAACTGAAATGGAAGATGAAAATGCACAGCCCAAATTTAAGAGAATGTATATTAGGTATAATACACAAAAAGTTAGTTTTTTAGGAGGTTGTAAACCAATCATTGGTTTAGATGGGTGCCACCTGAAAGGGAGATTTGGGGGCAAATACTTTCTGCCACAGCTAGAGATGCAAATGATAACATTTTCCCAGTTGCATTTACTGTTGATGAGCAAGAGAACAAAGATTCATGGGTATGGTTTCTGCAGTAGTTTTCAGATGACATTAGGAATCCAGAGCAACTTAATCTGGTCTTCATCACTGATAGACAAAAGGTATGACCTACAATTGTACTAACATAGTTAACCCACATATTTAAAGTTCAATAATACATGCCTCAGTTCATTTCAACATGTTTAACTAACATATTTACTTGATCTATTTTGTTTATGAATTAGGGCCTTATACTTGCAATTAAGATGTTGTTCCCAACTTGTGAGCATAGGTATTGTGTGAAGCATATCTATAATAATTTTAAAGTGGATCATAAGGGCTTGGAGTTAAAGGATGCACTGTGGAGATGTGCTTGAGTGAAGAATGTAGGAACTGAAGGATTTGGATGTCAAGGCATGAGAGTATCTTGTTGACATCAACCCTGCACAATGGTCTAAGTCTCACTTTAGTAGTAGATCTTTGTGTGACTGTTTAGCTAATAACTTGAGTAAGTCTTTTAATGCCATGATCTTAGAAGCTAGGGATAAGCCAATTTTAGCAATGTTGGAGTAGATCAGAGTTAGGCTCATGACCAAACAATACAAAAAGATGAAAGGTATAGCAAAATACACTGGAAAGGTGTGTCCTAATATTCAAGACAAATTAGAGAAGTTAAAACATAAATCTATACCTATCAGTGCTACTCCAGCAGGCAGCTTCATGTATGAGGTTGATAATGGTTGTGAGAGACATGTGGTTGACTTGGTTAGGAAAGTATGCAGTTGTAGGATTTGGGATTTGACGGGACTTCCTTGCAAACATAGGACCTATGCTATTGTTAAGAACCTAGAGAAAGTAGAGAACTATATGCATCATTGTTACTTGAAAGAGACATTTGTTAAAACTTACAAAGAGATAATACAGCCAATGCCTAGCCAGTCTGAGTGGGTTGAGACTAACCAACCTGCTCCTTTTGCTCCTTATGTGTATAAACCACCTGGTAACCACCAAAGCAAAGAAAAAGAGATCCTGAAGAGCCAAGGGACCCTTATAGAGTTTATAGGATGAACAAGACAATCAAGTGTGGGAAGTGCTAGAAAAAATGACATAATGCAAGAGGGTGCAAGGCAGGCATAACTAGTGAAACTCCATGGCATAGAAGAGATAAACTTGCTAAATCAAAAGCTGTAAGTATTTCCATGCTTTGAAATATATTCATTTCCTCATATATTTCATGTGTATGTAACTTGTACAACCCTCTTTATAAGCACAAGGAAGTAAATCTACAAAAACAAAGTAGACTGCAACACCTCAAACTGCATTTCAGCCACCAAGTACAAGATCTTAGCCTGCATACAGAGCTTTTTGGTCAAACTGCATCTCAACCTGCACCAAACAATAGATCTGAGGCAGCAACTCAACCTCCAACTACATCTAGGGCCAACTAGTTCTGTTCATCCTCACAACCGAACTTCCATACCCCTAGAGAGACATGGGATTCTTTACCATCTTAGGCACCTCTGCTTTCTTCTATTTTGTTTATTTTTTTCCTCTTACTTGCTATTATTGAACCATCTTGCTAACTACTGGATTTTGGTTATGCAGCCAAGTGCATCTGTGAGTACTAGTGGTGTACCAAGTCAAAGAAGTGGTGGTGGTGCTGCTAGGGGGTTTAAAGGCAGAAATTTTGGTGTATCAAGACCAACAAAGTTTCAACTAGTTGGTGGAAAGGGTAAGAAGGCAGCTGGCAAGGGCACCAAAACCAATAAATGAAGATGGAAGATGTTAAAGTTTCAACCACTTTTTTTATTATAGTTCCCACTTTTTTTTGTTATAGTTCTCACACTTAATGTATTTGCTTAAAATATTTGCTTAAGCATGGTCAAGTGTCAAAAATAATATTGGCAATTTTGGTTGGAAGATGTGTATATCTGATGTGTGGTGGACTAGTAGTTGGGTTTTGGTTGGAAGATGTGTAAAGTCACAGGATATGCCAAAAAAAATATTGCCAATTTTATATGCATGTGACATAAAGTCACAATGACTGTCTTCACTTTTATTAATGTTAATGTGTATTGACACAAGATAAAATATTTTGTTGTGTTGTGCTTGTCTTTGCTTTTGGTGGATTTACACAGGACTATGTGTTTTGCTTGTCTTGTACTTTTGGTGGATTTACACAGATATATGTATTTACACAGCAAATCATGTGTATGTATAAAACATGTTCCATTTATGGACAGGTGTAGCATAGAACCAAAATGAATATATATTAATCTACTTTGTGGCAATATATATGGATCCATTTATGGGCAGGAAAACAACATATTCCATTTATGGGCAGGTGTGCATTAACACAACAAATCTTGTTCCATGTTCAATGTTCCATATATATTCCATTTATGGGCAGGGCAAGTGTGCATTGACACAGCAAACGTGTTCCATGTTCCATTTACTAATCTTACATTGACACAGGTGTATGTATTGAACCAAAATGAATATATAATAACATGTTCCATTCATGTTATTACCATTTCCACATAACACTTTGTGCCAATATATATCAATCCTAGAATGAAGTAAAAAAAAAAAAAAAAAATTATACTAAAGAATATTTGCACAAAAACAACGCTTTCCATTTCAGGAGATAAATACAATAATCAAGGATTTTGTATTTCAATTACCCAATCACATTTCAACATCCTCCCCAAGCATCATGGCAGATTAAGGTTCCTCACCCTTAGATTGTTGTTCACTAAGCCAAAACACAATAACAACATTACAAAAATGAAAAATAACCATGACAAAACTAGTGCCACCTTATACAATCTCTCACTTTCTCTAATCCTCTTAAGTTTCTCCCTAGCTTCTACATAAAGCTCATGAGTTTCTCTTTCTCTCCAGTTAGATCTTTCTTCCATTTCCCTAATTGTCATTTCTCTCTAATTTGAAAGCTGCAATTCATTCTCAAGCATACTTATCCTTTCACAGTCACTCTTACAAGTTTTATTATCCACCCATTGAAAGAAGCCACATTTGGGACAACATAAACCATTGTTAACACTTATCAAATTAAGAAAGATAAACTCACATTGAAATCCTGCATTAATGCATTGCAAACAAGCACCTTTGTAAGAAACACCTTTGTAAGAAACACCAAAATTCCAAGAAAGAAGCAATTAGAGATTGACAATTTGACCTCTTAGTGTTGCCATCTGGCTTTAATTTGTGGTTTTGTATGTGTAATATTTTGTAGACTGATAGCTTTCACCAATGTAGATTACCAAGCTTTAAGAAGTCTGTCTACATTTTCATGACTCCTGAATTTGTCAGTTTGTTATTCCGCTCTTTATCAGTAATGTTGCAATATAAGCTATTTCAAATGTTAGTTAATTGTGACAAACTTTCTTTTGTAACAGTTGATGGATATCAATGAAAGTCCTGTTTATGTTCTTCTCAATCCCACAATTAATCATGCTCAAAAGGATCTTCCAGTCACTATTTATGAAAGTGGTATGTAACCTGCATCATTACCTCTTAGAAGGAAGGATAATCCTAACTAAAATAGCAAAGGTATTAACTTTAACTAAAAGAAATACAAATACAAGATAAAGAGACCTAGGGTCATGCAGCCCACATTGATGAATAAAAAAAAATTAATTAAATTAAAAAAAAAAACCCAAAACAAAACATAGATTTGCATTTAAATCGTCCTTGCAACAACCCAATTTAAAAAAAAAAAAATAATAAAACCCTAAGTTTCAAAAAATCAGATGAACAGAGCATATGGACAAAGCATATGAAAGTAAAAAACCAAAACTTGAAGCTCACCCAAGCAACAGATGAACCCAGAATCAAAGCTCCTTCTTCCTCGAGTTACTTGCATGATCAAAGCCTAGATGGTTCTCGGTCTAGAGTCTCAAGCGAAGTGCATTGCATTGTGTAGGATCTTCATTTGGTGAGCAAGTTGGGTTGGATGGGAGTGAGTTTTGGGAGTGAGGAGTCTCTTGATCTGTTTGGGTTTTTGTTTTTGACATATTATGTGTTAGAGTAATGGCTGAAGGAGAGGTGGGTTTACGGCACTGTAACAGTGGGAATCATAGGTGAGTAAAGTGTCAAAATTGAAATCATGGGTAGGTAAGTCAAATTAGAGGCAAACCACAGGTAGGTAAAGTGTAATTATCCCTTTTATCAAATATGTGGAAACATAGAATTGCAAATATTGGGATTATCATTAGCATCGAAACAGAGAGCAAGCCACTTTGCTTGGCAGCAATTCATTGTAAAAGAGACAAAAAAAAAAAAAAAAAAAAAAAAAAAAAAAAAAAAACAAAAAAAAACAAAAACAAAAAAAAAAAACAAAAACAAAAAAAACAAAAACAAAAACAAAAACAAAAAACAAAAAACAAAAACACAAACACACACACACACACAACACTCTAATATATAAAATACACTTGACATATCATATGATTTTAAAGAACAAAAGATATCCCCCTTCAAGAATATAGGCTTGAATGGAGCTATTTTCAGGCATGAATTAAATTCAAGATCATTTTCCTTCTAGTTAAGAGAGATAGAGGACATCTAACCATTTGTATATCATCTCTTTGATTTTATCTCTTTAATTTTATAGGGCTGGTGGCAACTGAACATGTATGAACTGATAGGGTTCAATGAGGAGGGAAAGAGACAAGAAGTGGGAAGTTAAAAATAGTGGAGACTGGAGATAGATAGTCATAGGTGTTATGGAAGCTTAAGTGAAAACTGTAAAAGCATTAAAAGACTAATAGAAAAATAATGAAAATAAAATAATTTTGTTTATTAATAGAAAGAAATTAATGACATGGTTGCTAATTTGGCTCAACAAAAATATAACAACAATCAAGGATAGACCTAGGATTTTAAGGTAGCAGAGGTTGAAATATAAAGGAAAAAAAAAATTCAAATAAGCATCCATATATTATTAAAAAATTATATATACACAAAATCATTATTTATAAATACATTAAGATGCAATCATTTACTAACAAAAACAAAAATAAAATACCCTAATGTTTTTTTTTTTTAATACTAGGCCGGCTATGATTTTTTTTTTTTTTTTTTTTTTTTTGGGTTAAAGTTAGAGCATTCACAATGGTAATGCTAAAAATTTTAGCTTTTAACACTTCAAAAAGCTACTTTATCTATTTTACCACCTTACCTCACTTTACAATACACCCAATATCAAATATTCTATTTTTTTATCACATCATTTAAAATAATATAAACAACTCATTAAAATAATGAAGAAAGAGAGAGAATTTGAGTTTTTTAATTAAACGAAGAGATAGAAGTTTAATAAAATATTGTATTTTATTTTAAACAAGCAAAAAATTTACCTTTAGTTTCTTTAATAACACAAGATCTTTTTGGTTCTTTGGTGGTAAAGTAGTTTTATTTTTTTTATTTTTATTTTTTTTGCTAAAATACAATCACTATTATGAATGTTTTTATTGTTTTTGTTAAGTTTTTGGGTTGGATAGTTGCTATTTGAGTGAAGCTAGCTAAGCTTATTGAGGAGAAGGGGCCTAAGGTTTTAAAAGGAGGGATCCAACTACAAAAATGAAATATATAATAACTATAAAAAAAAAAATTGGGTCTGTCCCAAGGGGGCTCAGGCCCCCTTGGGATTCACTTGAATCTGTCCCTGACAACAATAAATGCTAGGTTTTAGCTTTTAGATATAATATAGACAGATATAGATTATAATATAGATATCAATTACAGCTTAGTTCTTCCTAATTAAGAAGGTATTAAGGAAAAAAACTCATGATGTTGAACAGAAAAACCAGGATAGCATCATTGGCAATACAATCTTTTATCTCGAAAGATGAGGTAATCCAAACTTAGAAAGCAAGCTGCCAAATAGAAAGTTTTTATGCTACACCAGATTATGAATACATACATTAGAAAATGCTGAAAACAACCCCTCCGAAGCCTATCTCCAAATCCAGCTATGTCAAGACCCATCAAGAACCTGTGAGATCTAATTATAGCAAGTGTGAGATCTAATTATAGCAAGTGCAGCATATGTGTGCATCCACCAGTAGCATATTTTATATTGAACTAGCTACAAACCCATGCAATGTGTGGGAATATATAAATATTATTAAATGGGATGCAATATATAAAAAGTAACAACTACTTCAAGTACTATTTATTTTGTAAAAAAGATTTCTACAAGTTATTTTTATTTTTTTTTATCTCTACAAAGTACAAATATATTATGCTATTTTATTTTGTATGTTTGATTAATATCTTTTAAGGTGAATTATATTTTTCTAACTTTTGTTGTAGTGTGTTATATTTGATATACAACTATACTTTATAAATTTCAAATTTATTATTCAAATTTCTCATCTCTTAAGTGTCACTACAAGAAAAAAAGTTTATTACAATGAAAACAATCGTTGCAATAACTTTAGAGTTATTGCAATGGTTAATACGAGGTGTTGCAATAAAATTTGAGGTAATAAGTTTGTGCAACAAAAAATTTTATTGTAATAAACTCCAAATATTTTAATGACAAATTTGATGCAATGATATATATATATATAGGAAAATTATTGAATATTCCGGAAGTACCATAAATGCTTACTTTCTCCTCTCACATGAATTGTAGATCTCACCATAAATTTAATTAGTGGGACTCACAGTTATGTAAGAGAAGGGAGTACACATTTATGGTACTTTGAGAGTATCCAATAATTACCCTATATATATAGTTGCAATAAATCATTTATTGTTTTGAATATCTTATAGGTATAAGCTATCACTTCACGAATCTTATTGCAATAGATTACAAATAATTGACCAAAATAAGTTGGATTAAATTATTGCAATAATATTTTTATTATAATAGACAATTACTTCATTTTGTCATTACTATAGATTATGAAATAATTGATATTTGATTTTTCATATTTGTCATTGTAATAGATTGTAAAAGAATTAATATCAAATTATTACAATGATAAATAAATTGCAAAAATAATCAGTATCAATTTATTGCAACGATTTCTTCATTTTAAGTTATCGTAACAATTTTTCCTAACATATTAAAACTTTTATTGCAATTGAAACTATAATTTATTGCAACTTATTATTATTGATACAATAATTTAACACTTTTAAGTTACTATTGCAATAATTTAACACTAAAAAAAATCAAATTCTAACTTGCAAAATAAGTAATTGTTAACCTAATAAATTCAAACCAATAGGATAAAGAAAAAAAATGTGATCAGGAATTGGAATAATAAAATACCTAATTGTAAGGACTCAATTTGTAACGATCCCAAATTCGTATTGGGTTCGAACGTTAAAGGCTCAAACAATAAATTTGTAGAGCGTGGATGTCAAAGAACTAGGTTAACTCCAAAAGAAAAACGATCAAACTTCACGTTTATAGATGGATTAGCACTAATATAACAATCAATTTCTCCTTGAAACAAGTTCAGTTCTTTATTTCATAAGGTTTTCTTCTAAGTTCTCTCTGTTTAGAAGTTCCAATCATTTTTCTCAATGCATTCTTCTATATTATATACTGCCCTCTTAGTGTTATCTTCACCACACATGTGTCGGTTGGGTTCGGGGGATCCCTTCCTGTCCCATCCAACACCTCCTAGAACCTCCAACCAACAGCTGTAAGGCTACCTTATCACTGTTCAAGCATCACCTCCACATTAATGTGGCTAGAGAGTTGGTTGAGAGGCAATTAATACAGAGGTAGCTGTTGTTAAAGATATTTGTTTGTCTTTTCTTTCTTACCCTTGGTCCCATGTCCCACCTTTAGTGGTAATGTAGCTCTGAGGTGTGTTTGCAACAATGTGGCATTTAGGTAGTCCTCGGACTCATACTGCCGAGAAGGATTTTGTCTTCGGACGAATACTGAACTCACCTCATGTGATATCTATTCTCCTTTTCATTTGGTTACCCTTATAACCTGATATGGGCCTCCTCGGACAGTTTTACGTCCTCGGATGGGCCACAGGCCTAGTTAACACGATTTTAATAATTTATTGATTAACCAGCCCCCACAATAGCCCCTCAAATCTTGCTTTTCGACTCCTCGAGAGAAAAGATTGATTTTGATGTCACAAGCCCATACCCTTTTATGTTTTGGACATGCTCCTGACACTTCAGCATCCCGAGCGTGGTAGCATTAAATTTTGGCGACGCCCCTGTCTCCCACGTTCAACGGTAAGATGTAAATCGAACGGTAGGGGGTCTATTTCATTTCGCGAGCGCGGGAACTTTCCCGCTCATAACTTCTGCACGACTATAAAGGAATTCTCAAATCAATTCTCTTTCTTACCTTCAGCAATCACACAATTATAGAGTTCATACACTGAACCTGTCTTTCTCCTTTTTCGTCATTTTCCTAGCATCTACAAATACTTAAATCTTGTCCGAGGACCCTCTTTCAAACCTGTAAGTTTTCTCAAAACCATTACCGCTTTCATCTTAAACTCGTTAACTTCTTTACTAAATCCTTTAGGAAAATGGGGAAAAAGGAGGGTAAATTTTGATGTCTAGTTGAATCTGAGGAAAGCATGAGAAATTTCCGCTCTAAGTATAGGATTCCCTCTACAGTGGGTATAAGGTACACAACCCAAGGGGAATGGGTCAACGCTAGACAAACAGGGGAAGTGGTTATTCCCATGATTGCCTTCATAGAAGGCGGGATAACCGTCCCCATGGGTAAGATTACTAGGAGCTACCTTAGGTTCTTTAGGTTATCCCCAACTCAGTGTGTCCCAAATATGTTTAGGGTCCTAGGAAGTATAGAGGCTTTGAACGAGAGAATGGACCTAAACCTGACCCATCATGACATGAACTGGGTGTACAATTTCCATCACTTGAAGGGGCAGGGGTATTATCTCAAGTCGAGATATCCCAAGGTGAGGTTAATTCAGTACCTTCCTACTTCAAACAAGAACCTAAAGGAGGATTTCCTTATCTTCTCTGGGGAATGGCATGATGGTCTGCCATGCCCCGTGGAGGAAGGAGTACCAGGTGGGAATGTAGTCATAGATTCATAACATTTGGTTTACACATACATGTTTTTTCGCTTTTTTTTTTTTTTTTTTTTTTTTGAGTCTAAGTATTCTTATCCTTAATGACGCTTCATTTCAATTCAATAGTTTTGCAGATAGACGTTTCACGAAGCCCAACCTTAAGTTAGTCAACAAAGCAAGCTTGGATAAGGTATTGAAAGCCGAGATATACGTGAACGAAGCTGACGGCCAACTCCGGGCAGCCCATTTAATCCACGGCTACACCCCCCCTCTCGTTTGCTTTCCAGGCGCCAAAGTGCGTGATCAGAGCCCGCGATCCTCGACTTCACCGTATTAGTGTTGCCTTCAAGGGATTCATCGTTCCAGAAGGTATCCCACTTCCCCAAGATACATCCCGCACTGAGCCCCTTTTTGTGGCCGCCATCTCAACAGGAGCCTCTTCATCCCAGTCTATCCTCAGAGAAGAGGAAGTAGAAGAGAAGGAGGAAGAGGAAGAAGTTGTAGAACTCTCAGACTCCTAGGAAGATTTTGGGGTTTTTGATCAACCTATACGCTCCAAGGAAAATCTTGACGAAATGGGAATACAAAGGAAGCCCCAAAGAAGTTTAATGGAGTTGATCGAAAATCAGCCTGGGGGGAAGAACGCGTCGGGGAAATCAACGCAGTCCCAGATTCCTTCTCTTCCCACCAGGTCTCCACCTCCTGCTCCTCGTCCACCTCATCAACCTCAACAGCAAAATATATAGCTTATGCTAAGGTGGCCTTTGATTGGGTTGGTGGTATATATTGTTCAAATAGTGCTCATGCTGCGTTAATTTTGGACTGTTGATTTCTGCTTAACCAGTTTGCTTCAGCTTTTATATAGAGAGAGAGAGAGAAAGAGAGATTCGTAGATTGGAGCAATCTTGCATCAATTGCCAACAATCAAATATGACAATTCATGGAAGATCACTTGATAGAAATGCTTGGAAGGCATGCAAATGCTGTTTTTACATAAAATAACAAAATTGACATCACCCAAAAAAAAAAAAAAAATGAAGATTTACTATTTACTCACAAAATTTGCACATCATACGTATCCACGAAGCTAGAGCCTAACTTAAAAGATTATCATATTAAATCTATCAAATAAAGAATGACAAAAGATAAATTGCCCAATTGAGACACATAATATACATGGCAAAACCCAGTAAATGATGGGGTACATGAATTTGTCAAATTATGGGGCTTGCTGAGTCTATTGGCTCTAAGAGTTATAGAGCATCAAACTCTCCTTCAAACCCTGCTCTTCACCAGCCTTTTCATGTTGCTCTCTTGAATATGCAATTACCGAAATCCCAACAGTAAATCCAACCCGTATTTATGCATTGAGGCCATCTGTCAAGAAGGAAAGGAAAAGTCAAATTATAGAGAATGCTAGTTCATATTTCAAAATGACTAATCTAAGCTAGATCAGGAAAAAACCATAGCTGCATGACAACAACATAAGTGACAGAAGATGAATTATGCAGATAGGTTTTATCACACAAACTGGTAATACCAAGCAACGAAAGATGAGATATGTAAAACACAATAACAAGTTGAGATGGAAGAGTTTAATTCATTTAGAAAATAAAAAAGTACAATGAGATTCATTACAACCTCTGAATTTTGTGTGCTGCTCCTAGCCTGCACGTGCCAATGTTGAAGTGACTAATTACAATGCAACTAACCTAAAACAGCTATTAGTTACAAATCCAGATATTTAACAAAGCTAACAGCCCACGCACGTGCCATGCTTTCAATAAGCTCATGTAGTAATAGCTAAAAAAAATGGAACCTTTCTCCTTATTAAAATATAAAATGGCAGCTCAAATGTTGCTTTGTCATTTTATAAAAAAAGAATCCAACACAACTACAAGCATCACATTCAAAAAAGTTTTCTTCCTTATTTTCTCCACATTTTATGGCTCTTGGAAATTATAAAAGCTAAACTGTGAATAATAATATATCAGCTTGGTCTCTTCATTTCAAAATAATTAAATGGCAGCTTGTTTTCTGTTTATGTTTGTCATTTCACGATCATAAATATTTTCATAAAATTTCAATTTTTTCATCATGCTACCCTTTATCACTCCAACTTATCAATTGGTCAACTCTACAGGAAATATAATGTTATAGAGCAGAAAACTTCCATTACCCAAACATTATCCCTAAGAACTTAAGCACCATCCTAGCTCTTATTCGACTAATGTATACTTCCTTTAAAGGTATAAGCTTCCCTGTTGTTTCAGGACAGTGGTAATCAAAGATGGTGAATCACCTACCAAATTCTATGAAATCAAATTCAACAAAGACAGTGAACACAGTATGGCCACAAAACAAAGCACATCGAGAACATTCTTGCAAAAATGGAAGGAAAAGTCCCTGTGAATAAGTAAACACATGCCGCACATGTTGAAAACAGAACAACAAAATAAATGACACAAAGTTCACACAAAAAGGCTTTGGTTAGGTATTTTCACAAACAATTGGTAGGCGGATTACAAATGAAGTGACACAACAAGAAAACTTACCAATTAATAATCTACAAATATTTTCACTCATCAAATAGGTATAGAGCTTCACATGGGCCGTGGGATCTTTCCTCGTTTTCTTTAAGTTGTTGATGATTGAAAGCTAATAATTTTTTGTGGTTCCCTTTGTGGGTTCGGTTTGTTTATATAGTAGAGGACATAAGCGCGAATAGGAGGACAAGTCTCAGAAATTGTAACCGTTAATTTTGAAATTATGAGGCAATGTTTCTCGATTTTACCCCCAACTTGTTATAGTTACTCATTTAGGTCCACAGTCGAGTCCATAAACGCTAAAATTAGGGCTCCCAAGTCCATAGTTACCCACAATGAACAGCAATGTTTACAAGGCACCTCACAACCCATATTGAACAGCATTCCATATAGCAATACTACAATTTCTACCAAAATGTCCTCCGCTACAACCCACAAGTCCACCACCCATCTAGGTATCAACCACATGCACATCCCCACTACTTCTCACGTACGCATACAAAGAAATTTGCTGGCATACACTCAAATGAAGCAATTCTACAAGTAACATCAGAGCTCTGCAACTTTGAGACCCATATTAAAAAAAAAAAAAAAAATCATAAACCTCATTCCCATCCTACTGAAATAAATCCGACATATATAAAAAGCAAATAAAAGAGAGCTGACACAATTCAAACAACTAGAAAACCAGATCAATTTAGAAACAATTTAGAAAAGTTACTCCCGTGGAGAAGCTGATGGTACTGTGAACGTGAGCGAGCAGTTGTACGAATAGGAGGAGTACGCCTACGACCAATAGGAGACCTTCTAAGAGGATTACGAGCTCGTCTTGGAGGTGAAATGAACGAAAACATACAAGCAGATGTATCTAAGAATGTGTGTGTATCACAAAAGTATACGAATAAATCCCGAGTTCTGATAATTTATTTGTTTATTTTGGCCCAGAAAAGCCAAATACCATTTTATTTATTTATTTTTCTTTTGTGATAATTTAATACTTATAACGGGGAAGAGAATATTTAAACTCTTTTCCTTAAAGCCAAAGGTCTTATCGCTAAATTAACACCTCTCCATACACAAAATGCTTGGAAATTTAGGAGGAAAAGGGTTCAAACTGTGGGGTTAGTAGCATATTGTAATTATTTCTCAAAAAAAAAAAAAAAAAAATCTTTTCCTTAAAAATACCAAAATGGGCCCCCTTTTTTTTTTTTTTTTCAAATAACATAATTTTAGGAAATATTTAAGAAAAAAGTACCAGTTAAACTTATTTAGTGTTTGTTTGGCAATATTATTTTTCCCAACTTATTTTACTATTCAACTTATTTTTGCTACTATTCATAGATTTCATTACACTTTTGGGTACTATTCAAGGGTCTTATTGTACTATTTCAGTTAACTTTTATCTTTATCTATAATACTTTCAGCAAAAAAATTTCAGTTTTAGCAAAATAAGCGGATTCCAAACAAACCCTTAGTTATATAGTATTTTTTTGGGAATTCGAGTTTATCAAACTCAAATTCCAAGTGAAACTCAAGTTCCAAGTATTATGGCAATTAGATCAAGCATAATACTTGATATTTGAGTTTGACAAATTAGAGTTTCAAAAAAGTGCTACATAACTAGATAAGTTTGGTCATATGCTATTTAGTAATTTTTTCCTAAAATTATGCTATTTAGTAATTTTTTCCTAAAATTATGCGTTAGCAAAAGTTTCCCACCAAAATGTGTTAGTTGAATTACAACTTACAAGTTTCTCGACCATATACCAAGCTTAGATTACTGTTTACTTAATTATAAAGATATAAAGGTACAAACTGATAAGGAAAATCCTGTTGGAGTAAGGTCGTGTTCAATGCCTAGTCTTCAATACTCTTCATTAAGATTGATTATTGTTAGACGTGTGACTTCAGGATTTTGGGGGCTTTTGGGCTTTGGCACCTCAAATATGTCTTTCTCAATCTGTTTTGCACTTCAAGTAACTGACTAATTTTCATCATCAATTACCTAATTCACCAAAACTTTCACGTTAGCAAACATGTGTTAGACGTATCTGAATATCTGCTTACGCATTCTCAAGACTACCATTTCTTTTTTGGGTTAAGAATCATTTTGAGACTACTATTAATGAATGTTCAAGTTAATTTGGGGTGAAAAAATCTGGTTTCAGAATCTGGCTTCAACTTCAATGAATGGTTTATGAATGATGTGGGTAGGTTTTAGATGTGTGAATCAAAGTTGGGTAGGAAAACTTAAGGTTGTTATTAATGAGGGGATATATATAGGAGATTGATGTTGAGTTTATATTTTAGGTTCAGCATGGTGTGAAGTGTTTTTTTTGTGAATGGGGGTTTACAATTTGGTTGAGTCATACAATTGGCAGTGGGTCTTGGTCAATCTTGAATGGTAGGGTGAGTCATTAATTTGAGGGTGGGTAGTGGCTTATTAATGATAAGGCCAGGGTTTACAATTCTGTATGGGATGCAAGTTGGTTAATTCATGAAATTGGCGTATTGGGTCTTGCTCAGTCTTAGGGTAGATGTCTTAATAATGGTGGAGCTTTGCTCAAAGTGTGTAAATAACACTGGGTGCAAACTGTACCACAAGAGATTTGAGGGTTTGGTGAAGTAGCAAGAGCCACTAGTAAAGAAGAGTAAGAACTTTATATACAAATGATATTTGAAGGGAGACCTACTACTTGAAGTCCTATATATATTCACATGATTTTTTTTTTTTTTTAATTAAAGGATGATATTATATTACGTTTTCCTGTTCTATTTCACTGTAACTTTTATCTTTTTTTCTGTGCTGTTTTACTAAAAGGATATGGAAATATATTATGAGCTTATGTTTAATCTCTGACCCCAAATTCAGTTGGCTGGATTTAATTGATTGGAGTGTAATTCACCTAAAAGGGAAGAGCCTAAGAGCTATACTTTGTAAATTAGCACCAGAGTGGAGACAAAAAAAAATGCAATCCTTCACGCTAAGAGACTATATATTGAAGGCCAGTTTATTATTATTATTATTTTTTTTTTTTTGCCAAAAAAGGCCAGTTTATTAGAGTCATAATTAGATGCAAGCTTGAATGCAAGCTTCATTCCTTGATTGCTTTCCACCAATACACACTTAGGTCCACTTTACTTTTTAGAAAATTACCCTAAGCTCTACACAAAATTTGAATGTAAGCTTTATAAGTTTGAACGCAAGTTTCATTCCTTGATTGCCTTCCACTAATACACGCTTAGGTCCACTTTACATTTTAGAGAATTACCCTAAGCTCTACACAAAAATTTTCAACATTTTCCTTCTTCTTTCTTTTATTTATTTATTTTTCCCTCAAAAGAGTCAAAACTCCTCATTATAGACCACGTTGCTCTTTTTAGATTTTCTTTTTTATAAATTTTGATCCAATCTTAATTCTTGTTTTTAGCATTATTTGTAACCATTAAACATAAACTTTCAGCATCACGGCAGGTGGTAAAAAAATTAAACTGATAAATTTCACAGTACTATTGTAAACTTTCTTATGATGTTGATATTACAGTATGCCTTAAGGATACTTTCGAACTAGTTGGCTAAAATCCTAATGTCATGGTTCTCAATTTTTTTTAAATCATAATTGAATTTAAGCAATCTAGATGGTCTATATCGCACTGAAGAAAAAGTGGCCTAATAAAAAGTCAGTGGCAGTCCCCCCACAATAGTTAGATGAAAAAGGTGAGCTTACCTCAAGCTTTATTTTACTCTTCATAAGAAGGCTTGGGAGCTCCACCATGATTATCATATAGATCTTTGTCTCCCCCATCTATCGAATTGTTGGAAATTTCAAAGGATTCAATCATTTTTAGTTTTTTCGTTTTTTTTTATTTTTTTATTTATTTATTTTTTTTTAGAAACTCAATCATTTTTAGTTGAAAGAGAATTCTAACCAGCACCTAGAATTCAAAATAACACGTCATTCCATATCCTTGCCCCGACTTCATGCACCGTCGTCCACAGCAAAATGCTCTCTCTTTCAAAAAGTATTTTCTTAAAATAATTTTTATATATTTTTAATTTAAAAATTTATAGGAAAGACAGACTTAATGACAATTTTCTAATGGATACTAAGGGAATACCTTAATTAAATGAAATTTAACCTTAAAAAAATTCAATTGAACAAAAGTAAAGTTAGAAATATGAAACAATTATTACAAATTCATCATTAGATTACATTTTGACAAATCCATAATTAGATTACATTTTCTTCTTATATTCTTCATACTTGCAACATTTTCAGAAGATTGAAAATTAACAATTATGCCATCAATCAAATGTTTAAATTTCAAGGTTTTGTAGTCCAAAATTATGTATAAAAAATAAATTTATGAATCAAATAATAATATCTGATTGACACGAAAATTGACATGCATGTTAAGAATATAAAAAATATAAAATTCAGTAATTAGATTTTAAAATAGGAAAATGTTTGGCTACAAACTTAGCTATAGCCAATGGCTACAACTCTTATTAAAAGAAAAAATAAATAACATGAATATATATTTTGAAAATCTAATCGTTAGGTTATATGTTCTTTATGTTTTTAATACACATGTCAAATTTCATATCAATTAGATGTTACTATTTGATCTATAAACTTTTTTTTTTTATGCATAATTTTAGACCACAAATACTTGAAATTTAAACATTTGATTAATGACATAGTTATTGATTTTCTAAAAAATTTTCAAGTTTGGAAGATATAAAAAGAAAATGTAATTTAATGGCAAATTTGTCAAAATTCACATTCAATAAAATAATATTGAAAAAAATAATAGCTATTAACTACAACCAAGTTTGTAGCCAAACTCTTCTTTTAAAAAAAAAAAAAGAAATTTGTTGGCAACCTATGTCCTTTAAAATATTGAGCAAGCAACTGTGACAAAGTTGAGACTGATAGTTTATAAGAATCAGAAGGAAGGCCTTCACAGGGTACAAGATCAGTGAGCTTCACACAAACCAAAGATGGCAGGCAATAGGTTAAAAAAATTGACATCAGTAAGACAAAAAGTGCAATCGTCATCTACAATGTCAAAAATGAAAAAATACTCACTTCATCACTAGAATCAGAAAGATAACATTCATGCCCCTTTTTTTTGAAAATTAAAACAATTTTTTTTATGTTTTTGATCCTCTATCCATTCGTTATTGAAATTCATAGAAAAAAAAATCACACATAACATATAGATCATTATACAAATCACCATTAAACCAAAACTTAAAAAAAAAAAAAAAAAAAAAAAAAAAACCGTTAAACCAAAACTCAATTTACTACAGGAAAAAATTTCTTTATTGAAATATCAAGAGACTCACTTGAGAAAGAAGCTTGGAGTCTAAAGAATGCTGATTGAATAGTTGTGTGTGTGTGTGTGTGTGTTTTTTTTTTTTTTTTTCCTGCAAATTCAATTGCCATTGACTAAATCCCCTCCAACCAAGACGATACATGCTTGAACCCTATATTCCAAATTTAAGATTTACAGTAGGTTTAGTTTTTGTTTATTTTGAAAAGATCTATTTGCTCAAGCCATATGCTAAGATTAAACAAACTTGAAAAGAACATTGACAATGAAACTTCTACACTAAAATAAACAATTATCGACTTCTCAATTCTAGACTTCTGGCATCTTTTGGAAATCGATAAACATAATAACACAACCTATAAAAGAAAGTAGCAAAACAAAAAATCTCACAATCTTCTTAACCCTATTAATTGTAAGTGAAGAACTTAATTTTTGAAAGTAGCGAAAGATAGCTTGAACTCATACATATCATGGCCACTTAATGTGCGATGGACAGCCACTACTAGCTACAAAAAAATGATTACAAGAGCAACAGGTTTCTTCTATTGGCCAGGTGTTTTAAAAAATTGTGAGCATGGAAACAAAATTTGAGAATAGCAATAGTTTTAGAAATTTAACTATAAAAGAGGTTTTTTTAGAGAAAGAACGAGAATGGAGACACAAATTTGAAGTTGAGAGGGGAAGGCAAAGCATGGGAGAGAGGTTGGGGAGTCAAAGGTTTAGGAAATACTACATTAATCATTGTAGCAGAATGTTGATAAGGTACATTATGTGCAAACAAAAAGGCAAAAACTAAAACATCATTTTGGAGGAAAGCTGTGATTAATGCATCTACACAGTTACAAAGGCAGAAACTTTTTTAAATAATCAACATAAAAACTTGCCTTACCAAAAAAAAAAAAATAATAGAGGAGGGAGACTTTGTTTATGAGATGTGAGTTATCACCATAAAATAATAATGGTTCCCATAGAATAAAATAAAATAATAATGATTATAGTAAAAGAAAGGATATGGATTTGTGTAATTGAGGCACCAGAATTGCTAAAAGACTTACACCAGAAATGCTAAATGGCTATCTATCTCGATCTCATTAGTTATTAGTACCTTAAAAAAAAAAATTTGAAACAGCTGGTATACTAAAAGACATAAAGAAGAGAGAGTCGTGGTGTAAATTTAGGCAATTAATGGGAGAGTTTGATGATTGTAGAGAAACTTCATAGGAGGTGCCACTTGGCAAAAGTACAGTTTATATATACTAGCTGCAGACTCATGCAATGCATGGGAATATAAATATTATGTAATAAGGTGTAATATATTTAAGGGGTAATTACACTAAACCTACCTGTGGTTTGGGCGAAAATAACTTTGCCGACTCGTGGTTCGAAAAGTATCACTTAACTCACCTGTGGTATGTTCCGTTTGTTTTTCGTAACCCATCTCTGTTAAAATCAAAGGTAAATAGGTATTTTTGCTCAAATTTTATGTCTCTCTTCTCCCAAAACAAAAAATAGAGCAAAAATGCAAGAGAAACAAGATCAAAAAGTGGTATTTGTCTCTCTCTCCATTCACACAAATTTTGAACATGAAGAACGTACCCAAAAAAATAAAAAGCCCAAGCCCCATTGCCTCCCTCAACCCTTTGGCTAACTCCATCACAAACTCCAAAGGTTGCATTTCTGCCTCCTCCACAAGCTTATCCATTTTAGAGGACCATCCCTTCCCTTCATTTTTGCAACCAAATTCGAAATCTGTGAAAACAACAACAAACCTTAATCCACTGCCACACAATTTCCCTCTTCATATTTATCCTGCAACGATCTCCTCTTCACGCATTTAACGTGCTCTCCCACCACATACACCTTGAAAACCACTCCATAGTGATTTACAAATTCTTGCATCACAATTGGTGTTTTCAGCTTCTTCAACCCGTCCTCGTTGAACACCAAGAACATCTCGTGCGACACGGCACTGCCATCGGCCATTACCGGTTTCGCTACCAACGGAAACTTTAGCCTTGCTTCCTTAATCGAATCCATAAGATTCTCCGACTCATCCAACACTCTCTAATTTGGAACCCCAAACGTTTGGTCCCCTTGAGGGATTTTCAAGCCGGTAACCACATCGAGCATGGAGATTCGATTGTGGAGATGCTTGATGGATTCGGGAGAGTTGATTACGATGACGTTTGGGTGATAGAGAGAGTTTCCGCAATTGGTTGTTCCAATTGGAGCTGTAGAGTTTGTGGATGATGCAATCGAACGGTCCTTGTTGGGTTAAGGGTTTTGTGGGGTCGATTTTGATGAGATCGATGCCACGTTGTTTGGCTTGGTTGATTAAAGAGTTTTGAATGAAACACTGAACTTTTTTGGGAGAAAGAGCGTAGCCTATGCGGTGCCTTTGAGAAGACCAAGAAGAACATGGAGATGGAGATTGCACCACACTTGGATATGGGTCCTCTTGTAATAATTTGGATGCTAATGGGAATGCCTCGTATGCATTCAATATGTATTTCCAGATACAAAATCAAGATACAATGGCCTGTAATTTTCAAGGGTTGGCCCAAGTGACAATTTTGTTGGGTATGTTCTTCATGATTTGGGTTTTATTTTTTAGGTATGTCCTTCATGTTCAAAATTTGTGTGATTGGAGAGAGAGAGACAAATACCACTTTTTGATCTTGTTTCTCTTGCATTTTTGCTCTATTTTTTGTTTTGGAATGAGAGAAACATAAAATTTGAGAAAAAAAATACATATTTACTCCTAATTTTAACAGAGGTGGGTTATGGAAAACAAACGGAACATACCATAGGTGGATTAAGAGATACTTTTCAAACCACGGGTAAACAAAGTTATTTTTGCCCAAACTACATGTGGGTTATGTGTAATTACCCCTATACTTAAAGTAACAATTACTTTAAGTATTGTCTATTTTTTTAAAAGATTTTTACAAGTAATGTTTTTTAATCTTTTTATCTCTACAAATATATCATTTTATTATTATTTTTTTTTGTTTGATTAATATTTTTTAAAGGTGAACCATATTCTTCTAACTTCTATTGTAGCGTATTATATTTGTCTAATATATAACTAAACTTTATAAGTTTTAAATTTATTATTCAAATTTCTCATCTCTTTAGGAATAAGGACATTATCATAATAATCAAAACTCATCACAACATTACAATGTTATCTTTGCCAAAATTAAAATGAAACTAAAGGAATAAAAAATAGACTTTCTAATAATTTATTACTCAAACAATTGGTAGGCATATTCAAATTCCTATTTCCAAAAGAAACTAAGTATTAACCTAAACCAAAATTCAACCAAAGCTATAAAAGAGAAAGAGAAGACTTTCTAATGAAAAAAAAAAAAAAAAAAAAACCCTTAATTAGAGGTATAAGAAAGAACAAAAATCCACACACAGAGAGAGAGAGAGAGAGAGAGAGAGAGAGAGAGAGAGAGAGAGAGAGAGAGAGAGAGAGTACTCATATTTTTGTAGGGGAAAAAATATGGATTGAATGAGGAAAATGATATCAAATTTATACAAAATGAAATGCGGAGAAAAAGAATCAAAATATAAGAATGAGGAAGAAAGTGTAATCGTAAAGTTGAGAGTAGTGGGGAGATAAAGGGACAAAAAGGAAGGGAAATTGTTGTAAAAAATGTAAAAGTAGGTGTGAATTAATGGGAAGAAGAAGATTTTTTTTTTTTTTTTTTGGGAGAATAGGGGAGAATAAAAGTTTAAATAGAGATATGGGGGCCAGTTAATTAGGAAGTATTGTTAAAGTAGTATTAACTGGGCCTATGGCTCTATCCGAGGACGTTAGACCATCTGAGAAGGTCCAAATAAGATTATAAGGAGAACAGAATGAGGAGAGGAGTAGAGACAATATGAGATAGATCCAATAAGCGTCCGAGGAAAAAAGCATTCTCGGCAACATGTGTCCGAGGTAGATCCGAGTGCCATATCATGATGGACATACTTCGGAGTTACACCACAACTAAGGGTGGGACATTGGACCAGGGGTAAGAAAAGAAAGGTAAACAAATATCTTCAAAAGCTACTACCTCTGCATTAAATGCCTCTCAACCAACTCTCTGGCCGCATTAATGTGGAAGTGATGCCTGAACGGTGATTAAGCAACCTTACAGCTATTTGTTGATGGTTCTGGGAGGTGTTGGATGGGATAGGAAGGAGTCATCCGAATCTAACCTACACATGTGTGGTAAGGATGACATCAAGATTGTCGTATATAACATGGAAAGATGTACTGAGAAAAGGAGAGGAAATCAAGGAGAAGGACTGGAACTCTTGTACAATTTTATTATTCAACAAAACCATATGATACGAACTACTTAATCTATTCCGAGGATAGATTTTCTAATCTTACTTGTGTCAAACCGTCTTGAACCGTTAAATCTAATCGTTTTTCTTCTGGGATAGATCTAGTTCTTCTATCCACGCTTTATAAATTTATTGTTTGGGCCATTAGGGTTTGAGCCCAGTCCGGTTTTGGGACCAATCCAATTTCAGTCCTTACAAGAGAAAAGAAAGAAAGTATAGAAATTAATGGATGACGTGACTACTGATGTGGCTCAACAGGAATGTAACAAAAATAATGCTATACTTCAGCTTTTAGATATATATATATATATATATATATAGATTTTATAAAATATGAGAATTGTTAATAGGTTATCCATGCATGTAAACTTGACTACGTGACCTATATATTAAATGGGTTATGTTAGGTCATGCCGACCTTAATACATGTTTATTAAATGGGTTATATGAATCGTATCTTGTCAACTTGTTTAATAAACAGTTAATGTTAGGATTGAGGGGTTGTGACTCAATTAATAAACGTGTTGTGTTCGTGTAGATTTATATGGTTGGATACTTATGAGTTAACATGATAACAACATGACATGTGAACACAAATGATCACCCCTAGAATTGAACATTGTTTTCTTTTGATTGTTTGAGGAGCTTGCAAACAAGTGGCTTCAATGCCTCGAGAGTTTTTTTTTTTTGAGAAACAAACATACACAAAAGACAGAGAGAAATTGGGTATAAAACAAAGGTACATCAGAAACTCCACTTAAAAGTCATGGTAACTGGCTTCTATAATGCTCTCTTATAACATGTCTTGGGATTGGGCTTATAATATTTGTATAGTGTATACTCATTGTGGTTTTCTTTTGTTTTAAATCTAAAGATTTTTAATAGAGGGAAGAGAGCAAAGCTCCCAAGTACCAGTGTTCTTAGCTAAAGTTTGTGAAGTATGTAGAGCCATTTGGTCTTTCAGAGAGGGAAAAGAGAGTGACAAAAGGCATCAAATGTTAAAGAAACTGGATGGAAACAACAGGGAAGAAAACAATATGAGTGTAATTTTTTTGATGTAGGCATATTTCTTCAAAGTCATGCTTCATTGAAGTTTTTTTTTTTTTTTTTGGATACCATTCATAAAAGGCATTAACCATAAGTAGCATTTAAACCACGTTCCATAGTCGGCCAGCAGTAGTAAGTTGGCTCTTTTGTAGCTAAAGCAGCTAACGACCATACATAGTTAAGGATAACCTTAGAAACAAAAATCAGCCTGCAATCTAATCCCATCTGCTGTAGGGAGGACATGTCTGCCATGAGAGTTCTCTCTTTCCAATCTGGGGCTCGCTTCTTGTCCACTACTTGAACTAGCTTTTTGCAATTACTTAACATCAAAATTTGGATGATATCCAAGGTTCTTAGCTTTGACTGCTGCCTCCACTATCGCCTCCTGAACTGCACCAGCAATAGATTTAGCAGCACAGCTCTTAATACCAAAACACCACTTCTCCTTGTAGATTTCTGGCCTCATATGCATAAGCACTTCTTTTAGCTCTCTTTCTTATTGCACCAGCTAACTTTACAATCAACTGCCACTGCCCACCAATTGGAATTTGGTCTGTATTTTGCTGATGCCTCTGTGCGCCCAGTGAATCAGCCTCGTTAAAGATTTCATGGTACTTGCAAGACAAATTTTGAGCAGTTAAGAGCACTTCTATTGGGTTAGGTTGCTTATCTACATGAACCACCAGATTCCATGGTTCCATATCGACCATAAGATAGTAAACAGAGTTTGCAGGTATTTCATTGACTCCTAATCCATCCTTTTGTGTCTTATCAGCAAGGACCGAACCCACCCTTGGACAGAAACATTGTTTAGCTCAGAAGTATGAATAACCAATGATGAACCATGCCAAATGGCTCTAGCAAAAGGGCAGTAGAGGAAAAGATGAGTGGTGCTTTCATCCTCAGAATTGCAGAGAGGGCATGTACTATGGACATTTATCCCTCTATTACACAAATTCAGAAATGTAGGAATACAGTCATGCATGTCTTTCCACACAAAGATTCCAATTTTCAGAGGGATTTTTACTTGCCAAATTAGGTTCCAAACCTCCTGGGGAATGGTACTGTGAGCATGGTGATCCTGCCTTGAGGCCTGGTAGTCTTCCTGAAGTATAGAATATGCTTTGTCTACCTAAAATGAAACCCCTCATTTACAAAGAATAAGACAAAACGCATATCTTGCCTTCCCAAGGCTAAGTCGGTATATTTGTTGTATCCATTGGAAGCATCACTTATATTTCTCCTCAAGAAAACAGAAGGAAATCTATAGGCAGTGAGCACTAAGGTCTAAAGGCCTCAGTCTATGATAATTACTAGTGCAAAAGCTATGCCATAGCCTAGTAAACATTGATAAAAAAATTTAACTGGCATTTATTGAACAATCATTTATGCATGAATAAAAAAAGATAAATGTATTGTGTATATCTTGTGTTATTGGATTATGAGCTATATAGTTCATGGTTCTACAAATTTAGTTGTAGCAAGCTTGAAGCCCCCCACTTCGATTGTAAAAATGAACCAGTTGGGGGCAAAAAAAATGTAATGGTCCCCTGTATGAATAGAATTAATGTGATATGCTTCCATTTATGCTTCCATTTTTTCCTTGGAAAACCAATCAAGTTGCATGTTGAAACATTCAAACCCAGTACATCATTGTTCAACCGTTCAAAAAAAAAAAAAAATGGGACCTCCTCTATCCAAGTTACATAATCTTCAATATTATGTTCACATCTTGCCAAAATGAGTATCTAGTAAAACTAACTTCCCATTGTTGAACATGTTAACGTTGCAGATGAAATTTAGCTTCCTTCACAACGTTAGCCCACCAAAACTCATAGTTTTCGTGTTCCTGAAGTTTTGCTATATATAATCCCCCACTAAAACTCGTCCCCTCTGTATGCCAACATCACGAGCAAACCGAATGGTTTGGACTGCAGCCTCAAGTTCCACCACAAAGCTCTCCATAACTGGTCTTCCTTTTCGGCTCATTGCTGCAATGAGCAATCCTTGTTCATTCCGGATTATGACTCCCTCTCCTGTTCTACGTAAATCCTCAAAAACTGCACCATCAAAATATTCCTTGTACATAGGTTTACAGGGAGGATTCCAATGCAGTGTCAGATTAATACGCTAGCCTGTTACAGCTTGAGTTGTTGAACTACCTGAGTTGCAGATTGCTTGAAATTCCTGCCAAAATTCCATAGCCTCACCTGCTATGACACTTGGCTGTTTTGTAGACTACTCAAAGACCCACTTATTCCTTGCCTTCCAAATCATCCAGGACAGTATCAGGGATTGCTCCACAGTGTTGTCACAGCCTTCTCCAATATAGGCCAAAATATTCTAACAAAGTCTAGGAATTCATGCTCTAATTACCTCTTTTCTGCAGCACCAAATTCTCTCTTCACAATTCCATAATTCATGCATCATGTCATCCTCATTTAATTTGCAGCTTGGACATCATGGCTACATTAGAACCCTTCTGTTCAGTAGATTGGCACATGCAGGTGGAATGTTATGACATGCTCTCCATGCAAACATCTTAACTTTATTAGGGACCTTTGCTTTCCAAATTGAGCACCAAACCATCTCCACTACAATTTTACTGGAGCTTCCAATTCCTATTGAGCACATCCCATCTTGTACATTTTATTTATTTTTTCATACCAAACTAGAAATTCAGTACCTATTAGAAATTTCAGCAATCCAACATTTACTTGATGTAATGAAGATAGGAACATTGAAAAGCAAACTCATTAGAACCATTGGTTTATACCCATAACATTATTAGGGACTATAATACCTAGTACCACAACAATAATAAAAATCTATACAAACTCACAAGATTTTCATGTTTGTTAAGGATATTTAAGGAATCACATATCCTAGATACAAACAAGTGAACAACAATATTCAAATCACAAACCCAACTTATGGTGTGTTGAACTATAAGAGATAGTTAAGAGATTCCCAATCAACTTAATTAAGGGGTTTCCAATCCAAATTGGTTCAACCTTGTCATATTCGATCCCATGACCAAATTGCTGACATTTTTACCAAACCTTTGGGTAAGGATTCTTTTCATTGTCTTATCAGCAAGTTGGGCGTTAGTCATGTACATGCTCCACCTTGAGGGGGAGTATTAAAGACAATTAAGGAATTCCCAACCAGCACAATTAAGGGGTTTCCAATCAGCTATAATTATGGGATTTGGTAGCTGTTACTATTCTGTCTCGCTGCAATTATGGGATTAGGCTGTCAATATTTTTGTCTAGGTTCATTGTAACAACATGTATATATTCAGACCAATGTAAAAGTTCTATACACAAAAAATATAATTCAGACAAACCTTTGTCCTCCAATCTTATTTTACATGAACATATTCATTTATTGTTCATTAGAAAAAAACTCAATTATTTGTCTTTTCCAACCTCACTGTGCAAAGATGAATCAAGTATGGCTCTCTTTTGCAACTCTACTCAACCTTGCCTCCTAGCTCTAAAGCTTAGCATTGAATTATCTCTTGAATTTGATGCAAAAAGTGCGAAAGATTAAAGAGAGACACAAATAGAGAGAGAGAGAGAGAGGTGTATGTGTCACTTATAGAATGGAATCAAGACTGTAGAATTCTGGAGCTAATTAAGTACCCTTGATGGACTTCTTGAGTTCCCAATTAAACCAACCAAAGATTCATCTAGTTTAAGAATGTCAATGGAAGACGATATAAAAAATTGAGCTGTTGTGGCATACTGTAGGCACATCAATTACTACATTTGAAAAAACTAGCTACTAAGAATAAACCCCAAAGAGAACTCATAGAAAGAAAACCCATTGAGTTGAATCTTCACAAGTTTTCTTGGGCTCAACATGTTGATTAGGAGTTTTCTCACATTTTTCTTGTTCATTGTTCTCAACTTTTCAATTAGATCTCTCCATCCAACATCTTTCCCCTACTTTCTTTTAAAAGAAAACTAGAGTAGCCCTTGAGCTTTGTTGATAAACAACAATATATGTAGAAAAGAAATCATTCTATGAGACAAAGGGTCCCATTAAAAAGCCTTAGCAATATGGAAATATCTTCACAAAGAGTGGAAAACAAATTTTGCTAGAGGATAGGAAATAGCAACCTCATATGTCAGATAATGCATAAAGCTATCAATAAATTTGAGCAGGCTAAGACATAGCAGTGAAGATCTAAGACATTGCAATTCCTTGCATGTTAAGGGCACGAACTCCTTTCAAAATTATATTGGAACTAAATTAAAAGAGCATGAGGTGTGTTATATGCAAGGAGGTGAGAATACATGATAGGTATTTTTTTTCATACTAGATACACATGCCACACCGGCACAGAGCTGATAGTCTGTATTTAGAATGAAACTTAAAGTAAAAAAAATCAAATGTTACTTTGTCTTTTTAGTGGAAATTGGACATTGTACCTAATAATAAAAACTATAGATATCTATTTAACACAATTATAAAATAAAATAAAATAAAAAGATTAAAAAAAAAAAAAAAACCTAAAGGATGGAGCTTATTCTAATAAAGGACAAGAAGGATTCATCTTTTGAATCATAGAAAGAGAAAAGAACATCAGTTATTACAATAAGCCAAAAGTCATGGTTAATATGAATTGAGTTCCCATTTACTACCAGCCATTTAGCTTCTATGAGAACAGATAATCCCCCCCTTTTTTTTGGAGGAATAAACATTTTCATTTAAAATCAAGAAAATTGCTTCCCCAGTACACAGGCTTGACTCAAGTACAATTTTCTTTTCACTTCTTATTTAACATGAAATCTTCCTAGAAGGTAGTGTGAATCTGCACCCAAACTCTGCTTCAAGATGTGGTAGTAATATGTTCCTGATTTCCATGGGTTGGTAAGTAGTCAATCAAAATTATAATTGCAAGGTTCAATGCATCATCTATATATACACAAACAGTTTTTAAAAGCTTTTTTGTCATTTAGTGTGCGTTTGGCAACACTTATTTTTGCCAACTTATTTTACTATTCAACTCATTTTTGCTACTATTAATAGGCTCCACTGCACTTTTTGGTACTATTCATAGATCTCATTGTATTATTTCAGCTAACTTTTACTTTTATCTATAGTATTTTTAGCAAAAAAATTTCAGTTTCAACAAAATGAGAGAATCCTTAGTATTTAATGAAAAGTTTTTATGAAGTGAATTTGGGCTAACAATTTTTAAAAGCCTTTTTTGTCTTTTAATATGTAATGAAAAGTTTTTTATGAAGTGAATTTGGGCTTTTGGAGTAAGTGAATGACCTGCCTATTTTAAAACCAAAACTAGGGGTACCTTGTGACATATTGTTCTCAAGGTTTTGAGAAGACCTTAATAACAAATGAATTTCTCTCAAACATGTTCAGTCAACTTTATTGTTTTTGAACTCCCTCGAACTAGTTTGAATGATGTTAAGAAAGCTTCTTAGTCCACAGCTCCTCACACCCCCCCCCCCCTCTCCCTCCCCCACAAACCCTAGCAAAAAAAAAAAAAAAAAGGAAGGAGGAGAAACAAAAAGCTTTAAAGAATTACTTTTCACTTATTAAAATCAATTCTAAAAATACACCCACATCCAGTTTATAAGGGAAAAAAATTAAGATTAATCCTAATCTGAATACAATATCAAATGAGTCCTGAACCCAGATTGTTTATCTACATGGTTGTGAAGCTTCCCCTTTCTCTAGTATGAGATTCAAGGAGAGTGGTTGTGGTATTGGGGTATTTATGCAAGAATACCACACATTATATGAATCTTGAAAAAAAAAAAATTATTGCCAAGAGAATTAATCTTTTTTTTTTCCCATCACTGAATAAGAGTATTGGGATAGGTACTAGTAGTTTTCTTACAATCAATCTTTGTTTCTCTAAGTTGTGAAGAATGTTTATGTCCATGTAATTTTGGTGGCTTGAGAAGTTAAGCAACATATAGTGCCAACTTGAATCACAGATAAAGTTCATTACAAAAACCTTGGCTACAGCCTACAGCCTACAGGTAAATTGGAACTTTTGCATTGGACCATAGAAGGTATACTTCTTTTCCTCATCAAATACACTGTGTAAGCAGATAGTTTAATTGAGGTGAGTTCTTAAATGGACAAATGTCTCTGGATATTATACATTTGAGCACATTCATTTAGAGAGCCCATCTTCAGTTCACAGTATGCCATGAAGTTTGAGATGATTAGCTCATAACCTTCTGCAAAATTCAGAAGCAAGTTAAACTATTAAATGTTGATTTTCATTTTCCAACTATCCTTTCTACATGCAAAAGACTGACTTGAAATTAGAGCTTTTCTGTTGATGCTTGTCTTGTATTCCATTGACAACAGTGTGACTCAGAACTACTTCAAAATTTTAGTTTGATCTTTAGGAAGTTGGCTAAAAATCATGGATAGAGGATCCTAAAGAATAGAAAGATTAATTCCAAAAACTTAAGGAAAAAGCAATTATATCAGCAACTACAGTTGCTATCCCAACAATAATGAAGTTGTGGCCCAGCCATCCTTAATATAATTCAAATATTCCTCAGTAATAGAAAAAGAACAAAAAATAATAAAGACATGTGCTTTTAGATTATATTATTGAAAAATAGCTCTTCATCCAATCAACAAACTATATTGTTTCAAAGATCCTAACCAAAGGAATTAAAATGTCAAGCCATTTTAACTTTTGAATAGCATGTCCTACTTTTAAATGGTCAGCTAACCTAGCAAACTATCATAGACTAGTAAGGTGAAATGCTGCAGTCTCATCTCAAACAATCTTGTACACAGCCAAACAAATGTAGTGTAGCTTTTAAAATTCAAAATGATACACATTTTTCTAAAAAAATTCAAGATTCTATGTGTTTGGTACACATCAATTTCTAAAATAAGAAACCATTTGATTAAAAAAGAATGACTGAAACTAGGAAATTAATTGTTGCGGGATTATTCCTGACTACAATGAGTACATATGCTTGATAAGGTAAGCAAAAAATATGAATCTTAAGTAGACCAATTAGATCAATAAAATATACATATGAAAACCTACTATCCAATAATGAAAACTAGACTGACCTCCCATCCAAGATGGAGGAAATTTTGGGCCTCCAACACCAACTATCACAATTAACTGCATTAGAAAAATAAAAATCAATTAACACAAAATAAATACTTGAGTAATTGAAAAGTCTATGTTAATAATCCAACTATGAATGAGCCTCTTAATTTTGAGAGAGAGAGAGAGAGAGGGAGAAGAGAGTGACAAAAGGCATCAAATGATAAAGAAACTGGATGGAAACAATAAAGGAGTAAACAATCTCAATGTAATTTTTTGATTGAGGCCTATTTCTTCAAAGTTCAATCAAATTATCCTTTTTTTTCTTTGATAGTGGAAAGAAATTAAATTTGGAGTTATAATTTACAAAGTCATGTTCCATTGAAGTTGAACCCAAATGAAACCCATCATTTACAAAGGTTAAGACAAAACGCATATTTGGCCTGCCCGAGGCTAAGTCAGATCCATTGGAATCCTCACTTGTTTTCTCCCCAAGAAAGCAGATAGAAATCTCTAGGCAGGCGAGCACTAAGGTCTAAGGGCCTCAGTCTATAATTACCAGTGCTAAAGGTATTCCACCATAACCTAGTAAACATTGATAAAAAAAGTTTAACTGGCATATTTATTGAACAGTCACTTATGCATAAATAAATAAAAAGACATTCATACAAAGTAGTATAGTCTCACAAGCTACCATAGAATTGTCTGAAATTATCAATAACAAAAAAATGGAATTGTCTAAATTGATTAAGTAAATCAATGAGTATTATTGGCAGGATTAAAATATTCACATGCAAAATTAACATTACACATGCTTGATATTTTAAACCAATCATTGGCTATGATATGAACAATTTTTTTTTTTTTTTTGAGGAATCAATCAATTTTATTAAATACAAACTAGAGTACACAGAGCCCTAAAGGGAACTGCACCAAACGGAGGAACCCTTTGTAAGCAAAAAAATACAAGCACAAAAGTGTCACCTCAACTTAGGCCAATAGACTAAGTCTGCCTATCCTTTAAAAAAATATAATAAACCTACATAGCAAATAGAAATACAACAAATAGATGATCCTTGTGAACAAACCAACAGTTGTGACTACATCAAGACACCAAAATGCACCATTTTGCAGAAGACTAGAAACAATAGCCATCATTATAACCATATTATGTCTTCTTAAATAGCATACAAGGATTCAAGCCCCATTTGTTGCATACTATCCATGGCATCTAAATTACACCCAAAGAAATTGAATAAAAAGGTAAATCCATAAGATATCCAAGATACATAACTATAATTCAAAGGGACAAAAAAAAAATCACAGTTGCTAATAATAATAGAAACTTTTATGTTTTCAAGTATAGAGATTCATTCTAAAGTCTCAAAAATAAGAACATCACATACCATAGAAGCAGTTATCTTCTTCCACCACGCTTGTGGGCATTCTTCTTCAATCTTCTGGGCATGATATGTTTCTCTAATTTGACCATCCTCACAAGGCACTTTGGTTTTCCAATTTTGAACATAAGATATCCCATAAACATTCCGAATATTGCTCCACATGCGTATCCTATGGATATAGCTTGCCAACAAAACCCATTTTCATGCCCTAAATTTTCATCTTGTTGCAAGGTAGGTGGTGGTGGTTGCTTTGCCTCGTGGTTGTCGCATGTTCTTGACAATGGAAATCCACACAATCCCAAGTTTTCGGTGTACGAATCATTGTTGAATGTATTGAATTGATTTCCTAAAGGTATGTGTCCTGTGAGTTGGTTATGTGATAGCTTTAAGACTTCAAGTGACGTTAGATTTGCCAATTGACTAGGAATCTCCCCACTGAGCTTGTTGAAAGAGAGATCTAACCATTCAAGATTGGTCAAATTTCCAATTGATGGTGGAATATGACCTATAAGGTTATTGTGAGAAAAGTTAAGCCCCTTGAGTGATTTAAGCCTTCCAATTATCTTTGACATCTCTCCTCTGAAACTATTGTTTGAAAAATCAATGCTTGTTAAGATGGTTAGGACTCTCTCCATCGCAATATACTGCCCTTTCACTATGATATTCAATGAATCTTGATAATAATTTTCTCCCATATATTTCGATGCAACTCCACTTTCATCCACATTCATCATGGCTTTCAAATATTCAAAATATGTTACTGGCAAAGGACCATTAAACTGATTGTTAGAGATATCTATGATTTGCAAATTTGGGAAAAGAAATTTGGTTTTAGGATTGCCTATACGACCTTGAAATCTGTTTGATCTTATGACAAGAACTTGCAATTTCTGAAGACCTCCCAACCAATAAGGGAAGGCTCCATTTATTTTATTGTTTCCAAGATCTAGAACTTCCAAGTCTATACAATTGACCAAAGATTGAGGCAATGGCCCTTCCAGTTGATTGCCATTAAGGTTAATATGCCTAAAATTATTTCCTTTGGCAAATATTGCAGGGATGTTACCATGAATGCTATTCATTCGCAAATCCAACACTGAGAGGGTAGTAGAGTTTACCAAACATTTAGGAATCATGCCACTTAAGTTGTTATGAGACAAGTCTAAAACTTGAAGGTAAATTGCATCGCAAATTAAAGAAGGGATTTCTCCCGTTAAATTGTTATTGGAGAAAAAGATAAGTTGCAGATTGGAAGAATTTAGAATGGGAAATGGTCCTTGTAGCAAGTTGTTACGAAGATCAACATAAAATAATGAATTATTCCCCACATCCCCCAACCATCTTGGAACTCGACCATAAATTTGGTTATTGGAAAGGTCTAAGTATTGTAAATTTGTTGTCAGTCTTAAGAAAATTGGGAATTCACTAATATTGGAGTAAGCCAAGTACAAATATTGAAGATTGGGCAGGGCATGGGCAGCATTATTATTGATGCTAACTGAGTTATTTGACAAATCAAGAGTCTCGAGATTTTTGAGCTTTGAAAACATTTCAGACCCCAACATAATACTCAAGTTATTTGATGAGAGATATAGCTCAGTAAGATTCACAAGTCTAGATACTGACCTAAGTATAGAGCCATGTAGCTTATTATAACCCAAATTAAGATACATCAATGAATTGTACTTGAATTCACCAATCTCACCAACGAATTGATTATCACCAAGATATAAAACCTCCAAAGATGGCAAACTGAATAACCAAGTTGGCAATGTTCCATTTAGGAAATTTGAACTTAAAAAGAGAACTCTTAGATTCAAACTACTTACGTGACTAGGAAGGGGACCAACAAGTTGATTGTTCCCAAGGCCTAAAGTTGAGAGATTCGGCAAGTTAAATAGTGATGATGGCAACAGACCTGTTCAAAATATTCACCAATAGTTAAAAAATTGTTAGTTTGATGCGTCAACCAAAAAGACCTAAAATTTAAAAGTGGTAATAGAAACTCACCACTAAAACTATTATGTGACAGATCAAAGGTTTGTATACTGGGAAGGCAGAGGATGTTATTTTCGAGTTTTCCCCGCAAGTCACAGTAACGAAGACTAAGGTTGCGTTTGGATTGGGCGTTTTTTGCCCAATCCGCGTTTGCGTTTTTCTTTTTTTTTTTTTTTTTTTTTTTTTTTTCACGCGATTTTCCCACAAGCGGCTACTGTTCATGCACTGTTCAATGAACAGTAGCCGCAAACTTTGACTTTTCAAATTTTTTTGGACCAATCATAGCACATCGTGTACTGTTCACGGACCCACAAATTTCACTTTTCAGCAACTTTTTCATTAAAAATGGGTCCCACGATACTATTCACACATTTAAAAATTATTTCGCTACAGTGTTTTTCAGTTTTCAGTTTCAGTTTTCAGTTTTCAGCGGTATCCAAACGCACCCTAAGAGTTGTCAAAGAGGAGGATAAATTCATCAAAGAATTAGGTCTAATTGAGGACATATTTGTGAAATCCAGAATAAGTTCCCTTAACTGAGTTAGGTTACCAATGACTCTTTTCCATACTGGAGCTTCGATTAATAGCTCATTCTCAGAAAGATCAAGTGAAACCAGTGAAGACAACTGAGAGATTTCAAACGGGATTTGGCCAGCAAATACGGAAAGAGAAAGGTTAAGATGAGTCAAACTCTTAAAGTTGCCAAACTCAGAAGGAATTAGGGAGAGATTGAACCAATTGTCAGCGAGGTTCAACCTTCTGAGATTGGGAAGAAAAAACAGGGTACTGTTGGAATGAATGTGGCCCATAAGCCAGCTGGAACTAAGGTCCAGGCCAACCACATGGCTTGTGTTTTTGTCACACTCGACCCCATCCCAAGTGCAACAGTGCTTATCCTCCCGCCAACTGGCTGTTTTAGGATAAGAAGTTTGTGAGTTAGAAATACCTTGGACAAGAGAAAAAGACTTACTAAAAAGGAGTAGAGCAGAGCATGGTTGCATTGAAGACAGGGAAGAAGAGAGAGATGATGGAAAGGGAAGTTGAGAGTGCAAGATCAAAGAGAACAAAAAGAAGACTTGATACTTCCAAGTTGAACGCCCCATTTGATACCCAATTCAACAAAATCAAAACTCTGAAAATGGAGTAGTATTTCTGATATGTTATAAGGAAGGTATGGGATGGAACGAATATTATACATATACTGCCAAGTCAACTGAAGTCTTCCACCTTTCTTTTATTAAAAAAAAAAAAAGGTTAATTTCACGTCAAGCGTGAACTTGTACAGCTTGCACATGTTCTCATACTTTTTTTTTTTTGAAACTACATGTCCTCATACTTTAAACTTGACCCCCATATTTCTCATCAGATTAATTATAATATTTTAATAATTACTAATTGAGCCCAGAAATTGGCAATTAATTTGAAATATTGTGACCACAAAAATTGCATTAGATTGCTCTTCTTTTAAGAAAATAATTCTTTTAAAAATCGTTGGATTTATTTCATTTGAAATTGAAGTGGTTTTATCTAGTTGAGTAAATATTATTATTATGTACTAAAATTAAGAATTAAAATGGACAAGGCACTTGTGGAGGCAAAAATTTAAAGCCCGTTTGGTAGAGTATTTTAGTAATATGTTTTTAGTTTTTAGATAATATTATACGTATTTTTACACATTTTTTTATCTACATATATTTTAAAAAAATACAAACAATATTACTCAAATTACTCTACCAAATGAGCCCTTAGTTTTGGAAGGTTATATATAATTTTTTTTGGTGAAATTTAAAATAATAATGTACAATATTTTCGTTTGTTAAATAAATGGTATTTTCAAGAATCATTCGTTAGCCAAAGTATGATAAAGATGTGGAGGTCAACATCAGTTCTTGTTAGGAAATTGATAAAAATTAAAGGGGTCCAAGCGTGTAAATTGGTGGAAGGTAGAAAGTTTGTGTTCACACTTAAAAGTTTGATTTTATAGACTTGCACAGTTTTTTCTCTGTGCCAAAGTCTTTTTATTTTTTTATCTTTTATATATAACTTTTATAAAGTTCGCTTTGAAGTCTTTATCTATTGAAAGTGCATCCTTTTTCTTTTTTGAAATCAAAGTGCACAACCTTTTTAACTGTTTGATTAGTTAAATACATTTCTCAAATTATTATCTATTAAAGATTGTCCAAAAGCATTATAGATTTCACTAGTATTTTATTATTGTTATTATCAAATAGATCTTTATCAATGACACTGAGAAATTAAGCTCCCTATAGGGTGGAGGTGTAAAGCTACATAGTAATGCTACTAACATAATATATAGACATTTTTATCCATAAATATCACTTAATTATTATTCACATTTTATTTTATTTATTCAAAAATTAAGATTTCTTATTTATATAGACAGATAATAAGAAAATAAAGGAAAATTTGTGCCCAAAAGGATAAAGTAGGCCTAAACGAGTTTTTGTGTTCTGACTTCATACTATAAAGTTTGATTTCTCACCTTTTTTTTTTTTTTTTGGGTAGGTACGAGTTTTTTAAAATTATTTGATTAATTAAATGATACACGTTTCCTTTGTTGGTAGTAAAAGCCATTGCAATCTTTGAGCAAAAGGTTACAAATAATGCTTAAAACAAGAATTAAGATTGGTTCAAAATTTATAATTAAAAGAAAAGGAGCAACATGGTCTTGATAACTATAAAGCCCAGAACTAGGAGTTGTACGTGGTCAACAAAAGTCTTCCACCTTTTTTTATTAAAAAAAATAGTTAATTTCGAGTCCAAAAACTTGTAAATGTTCTCATACTTTAAACTTTCTAGGAATCTCCATATATCTCATCAGATTAATTATAATATTTTAATAATTCCTAATTGAGTCCAATTTCAATTAATTTGAAATATTGAGACCACCAAATTGCATTGGATTGCTCTTCTTTTCAGAAAAAATATTCTTTTAAAAATCGTTGGAGTGTTAAATATTCTATTTAAAATTGAAGTGGTCTTATCTCAGTAAATATTATTATTGTGCACTAAAATTAAGAATTAAAATGGAGAGGTGGCGTGTGGTTTGTGTGTGTGTGTGTATATATATATATATATATATATATATATGGATTTGGCTTTAGTTACGATAGGTATAATTCTAACAAATTTACATCACTTAATAACTTATTATTGGATGTAAATTTTGACAAATTTTTCATTAAATTACGTTATATTCATATACTTCTCATGCTTAAAATTTTAATGGTGATCAAAGATCAATAGTCAAGTTATCAACAATTATTTAAATTCAAGTTTTTGTAATTTAAAATAATATATAGAAGATGAGTTTTATGGATTGAATGATAAATAATATCCGATTGACATGAAAATTGGCATGCATGTTAATGACAAATAGAACATGTAAAATGTAATTCAATTGAGAGATTTTTGAAATAAGAATTCAATAACAAGTTATTAGATGGTGTAACATTACTTTATATATATAAATATATATATATATATATATCAGTAATAACTTCAAAATGGTACATCGAAATAGCTTGGTACAAAAATATTTCATTCCAATAAACAAATCAAAATAAGATTCAAAACAAATAGTATTCAAAACATTGATTATAAAAGGTAGAAAACTACACTAATAATGCAGTTTTATTCAACCATGAGTTGTACTTGCCTTGATCAAATATTCTCATTCATAAAAATAGAGTTAAAAAAAATAAAAATAAAAAGATATTTCCAAGAATCATTCATTGGTCAGTGAGTATTACCTATTAATGAAAGTGGGTCTAAACAATTAATAGCTTATAGACTTCAAACTATTAGGATTAAGTGAGTATTACTCGTTTCTCAAAAAAAAAAAGTGAGTATTACTCACACTGCTTTTTTTTTTTTTTTTTTTGGTGTCTAGCCACATACACCATCAATCTTGTTACTTGTTATGCACATCTCCAATGCGGTCACATAGAAAGTCTACAGAAATTGCAAATTTTTTTTTTTTTTTTTTTTATACAAGTTAGAATTCTACTATAGTCTAATCTAAGTGTATATGTGTGTGAAACTTCTTCCTAAAGACTTGAACTCCAGTTATTGCCCCCCACACTTCACAAGTACTTATATTTGTGGAGTGATCATCGCACCAAGGGTATGCGGTAGTAAATCTACAGAAATTGCAATTACTAAGCATTACATTTCCCCCTTTTTATATATCGTTGCTATGATTTTTTTGTTTTTACTATTGCCAAAGACAAGGAAGTCTATCTATTAATCACTTTTCACTACATACGCGTGTGGGTGTACACACACCAAGGAGAACATTTCCCTTGAGTACCATATTTTCTACAACAAACACGTATATTTATGACAATAGGATTTTTTTTTTTTTTTTTTTTTTTTTTTTGAGAACCATGAGATTATGATTTTAGCTAGCTAGTTCGAAAGCATCCTTAGGCATACTGTAATATCAACATCATAAGAAAGTGTAGAAAAGTCCCTTAAGGTTCGTGTTTAATGGTTACAAATAATTATTAAAACAAGAATTAAGATTGGTAACAAGGGTTCAAAATTTATAATATAAAAGAAAAGGAGCAACATGTTAACAAATAAATAAAAGAAAGTGGAGAAGGAGGAGGTTGAAAAATTGTGTGTAAAGCTTGGGGCAATTTTCTAAAACGTAAAATAAGCCTAAACGTGTAATTAGTATTTAGTTAAATGCAAGTCCAATGGGATACCGAAACAGAGAGTTTTCCTGACCTAGGGTATCAGACGCTCTCCAAAACCCTAGCATCAGTGAAACATTGTGCCTGCTCTTGAGTGAGGCAAAGGTAGTTTCAAGGTTAGCTTTCTCTCCTCAGTGTGCGAGTATTCTTTCCTTTTAGGGTGCACAAAGAGATGGAGAAACTGTCAGCAATGTGGGGGAAATTTTCGTTGTCAAAGAGTGAGGAGAATAAGTTTCAAGTGCAAGATGATTTATTAGGTGAGGAGTTTCTTTTGGCGGCACGATTCTTCACTGTGAGGGCGATCAATGTAGAGGCTATAGGTAGAACCCTCAAACTTCTATGGAGAACAAAGAAAGGTTTTGAAGTTAGAGATATGGGGAACCATAGGGTTTTATTCCTCTTCACGGATGAGACGGATTTAGATTGGGTTTTGAAGGGTGAACCGTGGTCGTTTGATAAGCACTTGGTTGCTTTGAAGCGCGTAGAGAAAACTGTGAACATCCAGGAGGTGACCTTCGATTGCACAAGGTTTTGGATCCAAATCCATGACCTTCCGATTCGGAGGTCGTCTCTGATCGTAGCAAAAGAAATTGTGTCTCTGGCCGGGGTGGTGGATGAAGGAGAAACCGAAGTGGAGGATCCTGAAAACTACAATTTTGTGCGAGTTCGGGTAGCGGTTGATATTACAAAACCCTTGTGCCGGGGGAGAAAGATCTCTACAGCCAGTGGTAGGGAGGGCTGGGTGAATTTCAAATACGAACGGCTCCCGAATATTTGCTATGGATGTGGACGGCTTACACATAGTGATAGGGAATGTCTGGCTTGGACAAAGAACAAAGAGCTCCTGAGCACGGAGGTCCGGCAGTTTGGGCCATGGTTAAGAGCCTTAACCCCACATCCTTTTAAGAAGAGTGTGATCCGAGTTGAAGGCTATGAAGAGGATAGTACTCCAGTGGCTAACTATGACAGGTCGGATGCTTCCATGGAAGATCTGAGGGATAAGGCGAGAACCATTGATACTCATGCAGAGGAAATTGGGCAGCACGGCAGTGATAGGGAGGAGGTTGACAGAGGGGCCGAGAGTTTGGGTCCTACGGTGGTGCAAACGGACAGATTTGGCAGCACGGGAATTACGGAGGTAACGTCTCATACTAATGAAGTTATTACTGAGATTAATCATAGTGCAGATTTTCAGGTGCAGTTAGAGGAGATAGATAGTGAGCTGGCAAGATACGATAACAAGGAAGAACCGTTGCATGGGCATGTAGCTGGACGTCAGGATGTGGATTTGCATGGGCCTGAGATAATGGGCCATCAAAGCTCAGGAAAAACAGGTGGGCCAAGCTTTAATGAGAAGGAGGCTGGCCACACAAGTCCAGCAAGAGGAAAGACTACTTATAAAGCACGTGGGCTTCCTAGGACTGATAAGGGGCTGATCCAACATGAGTCTATTTTGTCCAAGAGGTCTGTACGTGATTCTAACGAGGATGAGGAAGCTGGTGTGCATGGGAAGAAAAAGAAAACAGAGGCAACAGATGCAGAAGCGGTGGAGGCTGGTTCCCAACCCCGCCGAGCACAATGAAAACCTTAGTATGGAACTGCCGGGGGCTTGGGAACCGCCGCGCTGAGAATGAGCTTGGTGAACTTATACAAGCTAAAGATCCCGCCATCGTGTTTCTCTCGGAGACACGGTCAAGAAAGACACAAATGACACGAATTAGAAATAGATTGGAGTTTGTAGGTTTATTTGTTGTACCAAGTGATGACCAAGGAGGAGGAGGACTAGCCTTATTATGGAAGAATAATGTGACTGTATGGGTGGACAGCTTCGCAAAGTACCATATCGATGCCATTTTGAACGGTGGGTCGGAAAACGCGTGGAGGTTGACAGGCTTCTACGGGGAGCCTGAAACAAGTCGACGGCATGAAGGTTGGGCTATGCTTCGTATGCTCAACTCAAAACCAAAACTCCCTTGGTGTTGTATTGGAGATTTCAATGAGCTTCTTGAGGTGAGTGATAAACGCGATGGAGTGCCTCGATCCCATATGCAAATGCAGTCATTCCGGGATGCTCTGGACAGTTGTGGCTTCGTGGACTTGGGTTTTTCAGGGTCGGATTTCACTTGGCATGGGCGTAGGAGAGGAGAACTGATTTGGGAGAGGTTGGATCGTGGAGTTGCGAACTACGAATGGATGGCCAGGTTTCCCACAGGTAGAGTGCAGCACCTACATTGTTACACATCTGATCATAGACCGCTTTTGCTCTCTCTAGACTCAAATGGAGAACGGCAAAGGTGACGGAGGAAACCTTTTCGCTTTGAATCGATGTGGGTGTCAAATCCGGGTTGCAAAGTCACTGTTGCAGAAGCTTGGGCTGGTCCACGGAGAGGGACACCTATGTTAAATGTTACTACTAAAATAAAAGAGTGCAAAAAGCGGCTAAAGAGATGGAGTAAAGAATCTTTTGGGAATGTAAAGGAACAAATAAAGGTGGTAAAAGAGAAGCTATGGGTGGCAGAGGTTGAATCTGTACAACGTGGTGACCAAGGGACAGTTGAGAGTCTCAAGGCCGAATTGAATGGCTTGCTGGAGAAAGAAGAAAAAATGTGGCATCAACGTTCAAGGGTACAATGGCTTCAATGTGGTGATCAGAACACAAGGTTTTTTCATGGTGCAGCCACATATAGGAAGAGACAAAATTTTATCAAAGGGCTCAGAGATGAAAATGAAGTTTGGCAAAGTAAGGAGCAGAGCTTTTCGAGTTTGCTTACAAATTTTTATGAAAAGCTTTTCAAGTCATCAAATCCTCAAAATATGGACCGAGTAGTGGGTGGGGTACAGAAGGAGGTGACTGATTCTATGAATGCAGACTTGGCAAAACCATATTCCGCAAATGAGGTGGAAAGGGCGATAAAGGATATGGCACCCTTAAAAGCTCCAGGGCCAGATGGGATGCCCCCATTGTTCTATCAAACCTACTGGTCAGATGTCGGTATGGATATTACTCAGGCTGTATTATCTTGCTTAAATTCTGGATCTATTTTGAAATCTATAAACCACACTTTTATAACTTTAATTCCCAAAGTTAAAAATCTGGAAAAAGTGACTGAATTTAGACCGATTAGTCTGTGTAATGTGCTGTATAAGATTGTAAGCAAGGTGATTGCAAATCGCCTGAAGCCTTTGCTTAACTCTATTATTTCTGATACACAGAGTGCCTTTATAGCGGATCGGCTTATCACTGATAATATTCTCATTGCCTTTGAGTCTTTGCATCATATGAAAAATAATTGTACAGGGAAGACAGGTTTTATGGCCCTCAAGGTAGATATGAGCAAAGCCTACGACAGAGTGGGGTGGTCTTTCCTTGAGAAAGTATTGCTGAAGTTGGGTTTTCAGGAGTCTTGGGTGAGTTTGATTATGGAGTGCATCACCACGGTAACTTATTCGATTTTGGTGAATGGGGAACCAAAAGGCTTGATAACCCCGTCAAGGGGTTTAAGGCAAGGGGACCCTCTCTCACCATATCTCTTTCTGTTCTGTGCGGAAGGCCTCAATGCTATTTTTCAGAAGGCAGCGGTGGATGGTGAAATACAAGGCTTTTCTATCTGCAGAAATGCCAAAACTAACCCATTTATTTTTTGCAGGTGATTGTCTATTGTTTTGTAGATCATCCTTGGAGGAGTGTGAGAAAATTAAGGAGTTATTGACATGCTATGAGGAAGCCTCGGGTCAAATGGTGAACACAGATAAAACTACTTTGTTCTTTAGCAAAAATACCCATGTGCATGTACAAGAAGCAATAAAAAATTCTCTTGGTGTTCCTGCAATCCAACACTACGAGAAATATTTGGGCTTGCCCTCTTTTATAGGCAGGAATAAGAAGGCTTGTTTTACACAAATCAAGGAACGGATTTGGGGCAAGATGCAAGGTTGGAAGGAGAAGTTGCTCTCACAAGCCAAGAAGGAGATCATGATAAAGGCCGTTGTCCAATCTATACCCACTTATTCTATGAGTGTTTTCAAGTTACCAATGGGATTATGTAAGGATATTGAAGCTATGATACCTAAGTTTTGGTGGGGCCAAGGTGAAAATAGGAAGATACACTGGATTAATTGGAGTACTTTGTGCGACTCTAAGTCTGTGGGAGGTTTGGGTTTCCGGGATATTCAAAGATTTAATAATGCAATGTTGGCTAAGCAAGTTTGGCGTCTCTTCCACCAAAGAGACACTTTGTTGTTCCGAGTTTTTAGTGCAAAATATTTTCCTAATGGTAACATATTGGATGCTCCTATTCACCCAAAATGTTCCTACGCTTGGAAAAGTATCTTGCAAGCACGAGAAGTCATCCAACATGGGGCGGTATGGCGAGTGGGGAATGGTCATTTGATCGATATCTGGAACCACAGGTGGCTGTCTGAACATACTCGTGGGCTGGTTATGTCTCTTAGGTCGGATGTCAACTTTAATAAGGTTAGTGACTTGCTACTACATAATCCCAGACAGTGGAATACGGACCTCATTGATAGAGTGTTTTATCCTTGGGAAGCTAATGAGATCAAAAGGATTTATGTTAGTGAAGACAATGTTGGAGACAAACTCATCTGGCCTCTAACTCCAAGTGGTGTTTATTCTGTTAAAAGTGCGTACCACATGTTATCAAGTGCCGCTTTGCAATCCAACGCTAGTTTGTCATCTTCAGAGGGTGCTAAAGAGGTGTGGAAAGGAATTTGGCGAATCCGTGCACCAAATCGTGTTCGTCATTTCATGTGGAGAGCTGTAAAGGATTCGCTTCCAACGAAGATGAATCTGTGCCGACGACATGTCGTGGGAGATGCTCTCTGCCCTCTCTGTGAAGAAGCTCAGGAATCTACTCTCCATAGCCTGTGGTACTGTGAGCAAGCCCAAGTAGTGTGGCGGTCAGTAAGATGTTTTGTGGCTCTTTACAAGAAACATCACAGATCATTCATGGACCTGTTTGAGAGTGTGCTGAAGCTGAATTCAAGGTTCAACGTTGCATGGTTTGCAACTATTGCGTGGAGCCTCTGGAAAAGACGAAACAACTTGAGGGAATGCCAGCCTACGTGGCCACTGCTGGATGTTGGTCGGCGTGCGTGCAACCTGGTGGAGGAGTTTTTTGAAGTGCAGAACAGAGCGATGAAACAGGACATCATTTATCCCCCAGTTAAGTGGACACCACCTCCGAAACCTGTTTACAAGGCAAACTTTGACGCGGCCCTGTTTGAGCATGTGGGTCTTGCTGGGTTGGGTGTGGTGCTTCGGGATTCAGGTGGCAATGTTATCGCAGCCTTAAGTGAGAAGATTAAACTACCCCAAACGGTGGAGCTGGCGGAAGCATTGGCAGCCAGGCGGGCGGTCATCTTTGCAGCTGAACTGAGCATCTTCAAGGTCATGGTTGAGGGGGACTGTTTGCGTGTTATTCAGGCCTTGAACGGACAGGGTAGTTGCCTTACTATGTTTGGTCATGTGGTGGAGGAGACTCGCCGATTGGGTTCGTGTTTAGAGCTATGTAGTTTTCATCATGTAAAAAGGGAAGGTAATAAGTTAGCCCATTCCCTTGCCCGTAGAGCAGTTTTATCTGCAAATGTGGATGTTTGGGTGGAAGAACTACCCGAGGACCTGGATGCTGTATTCCAGGGTGATTTTGCGATGTAATTTTGTCATGAATCTTTCTCTATTTAATAAAGCCTCTCTTACCTTTTTCTCAAAAAAAAAAAAAAAAAAAATTATTTAGTTAAATGCAAGGCATGAAGTTTGCGTTCAAACTTATAAAGTTTGACTCTATATACAGACTTGCACAGCCTTTTTTTTTGTCCAAAGTCTTTTTTCACTTTTTTATTTTATTTTTATGGATAGAAATAAAGTAGTCTTTACCCTTTACCTTTTGAAAGTGAGTCTCTCCTTTTTTTTCTTTTTCTTTTTTTTTAAATCAAAGAGCATTTCCTTTTGAAAGTGTGTAGAGGAAGGAGCTGCAAGTTTACCTCAATGCAGATAGCCAATGAAGGATTTAAAAGAGTTCCACACAAACTGATTAGGTGAAATTCCACACAAAATCTTATGAAGGGCTTTATCCAGATAATATGGCTTGACCAAAAATGAACTTAATTCAGGATTTTGTAGGATGTGAGAATACTGGAACCATTTCTTCATTTTAAGGGTGTGTTTGGATAGAACTTATTTTGCTGAAACTGAAAACTGAAAACACTGTAGCAAAATAATTTTTAAATGTATAAATAGTGCCGTGGGACCCATTTTTAATGAAAAAGTTGATGAAAAGTGAAGTTTGTGAGTCCATGAACAGTACATCCGTGTACTGTTCATTGAAGAAAAGTCAACATAAGCTGCTAAAAAAAAAAAAAAAAAGGAGAAAACGTAGGAGAAGAAAACGCAGCCGTGAAAAGTTGGATCCAAACATGCACTAAATGTAAGACTAAGGGGCGTTATTACTGCTGTAAGATAATCTCTGGCACTCAATATTTATTCAAAAACATTAACTTTGAAAATGCTGCCTAGTCTTGGTTGTAAGAATTAAAGGCATATACATGCTAGATACTAGAACACAAATAATCAATAAATCTATAAGGTTTATGAATGTACCTCCAAATACCATGGGTAAACTTGAATAGATTATCAATAGCAATAGAAACGCACATGCTCACTCGGCACACGGCCTAGACAAGTCTTCCTTTCCATGCTCCTTCTTTCAAGACGGCTTTCAATTAAGGGAGTCAATCTTGTACCGGAGGCTGTACCAGTTTGACCGATGAAATGATATATTTCGATACTAGTTAATACTGGTGTACCGTTTTGAGTTTATCGTTATTTTTTATATTTATCAATATGTGTGTGTGTGTGTGTGTGTGTATTATAATAAATATAATATTTTACTATAAACATTACCTCAATTCAAAACAAATTATTCATGATTTTAGACTTTAGCATCAATTAAAAAGGAAAAAAAAAAAACAGAATATAAAAAATAAAAAGCTTATATTGTTCATTGCATACTAAGAAAATAAATAATACTAATAAGTTACCATTCTATCCTTACAAAAATTACAAAACTATAAAAATAAAAAATAAAAAAAGGAGCTTTTTTTCTATATCAGCCGGTACGCTTTTCAGTATTGCCTGAAATCGGCCGGTATGGCTAATACATGGCCGGTACAGTCAGTATTTAAACCAGTATGAAACGTTGGCATTTCGATACCAGTATATATACCAGTATGATACATATTGGCCGGTACCGGTACAATATTGACTACCTTGCTTTCAATGGAACACGCCACCCTAAGATCTAGGGTTTCATCTAATGTTAGGAGTGGAGAGGAGACCTAGCCTTATATTATATACAGTAAATATCCACCAATTATAGATCAGGCTTAAAACCCTACACTTCACCTCATATCAGTATGGCATAAGCCCAATAAAACAAGGTGTAACAAGGCGCAAGCAATATTGAATTTGACCATAGCATATTATTAACAAGCTCTCCAGGTATATTAACTGAGTCACATCCAACCTGTTTTATGAATTTAAAAGTCCAATTAATAAAAGCTCAATTCTAACGTTCTCCCACTTGAGCAACATTAATTGGTGTTTGTAATTTTGAATCAGCTATTATTATTTTAAACAACTATTATTATTAGGAAAATGGTTAATGAAATAGCTATTATTCTCAAGGAAAATTATTAGGTACTCTCAGAATACCGTAAATGCATACTCCTTCCTCTCATATGAACGGTGGGTACCACTAATTAAATTCATGGTAGGACCCACCATTTATGTGAGAAGAGAAAGTACACATTTAGGGTATTCCAGGAGTACACAATAATTTCTCTATTCTCAAGGAACCCTCATTCATCACGCTTTATAAAAAAAATAAAACTAGTTTATGATTTTGTTTGTGTAATAAACGGTACCAATGGAATGTTTATTTATAGGAAACGTAATGTGTGATGAGAGGAGAGGAGTTTATTTGAGCTTAATTTGTTTTCTTATGCTTCAAATTTGTACCACACATAGGGATTTGACGTCAAGCATTGACTCACCCACCATTCATGTGAGAGGAGGGAGTACGCATTTATTCTACTCCTGGAATACACAATAATTTCCCTATTCTCAAGGAACCCTCATTCATCACGCTTTATAAAAATAATAAAACTAGTTTATGATTTTGTTTGTGTAATAAACGGTACTAATGGAATGCTTATTTATAGGAAACGTAATGTCTGATGAGAGGAGAGGAGTTTATTTGAGCTTTATTTGTTTTCTTATGCTTTAAATTTGTACCATACATAGGGATTTGACGTCAAGCATTGACTCTATGAGTCTAGATGTGACCATTCAATTTGGATACATATATCAATTTTCTAACTTGAGAAAGGTGCATTGCAACTTATTTTACACGGAGCTGTGATTGGTCAACATCATTCATTGCTTTATCAAATTCTTTTTAAAAAAATTTAAAGGATCATTAAAATGAAATATAGTTATTTGACTTTAGGGATTTTTTTATTTTTTATTTTTAAGGTGGTACTACTTTAAAGGATAGAACATTATTAATACAATTATTTTTAAAAAAAGTTTTATAACAAATTGAAAAGACTGGGTTTTACTTTGAAATATTGTGGAAAAAAAAGGATAAAATTTTTAATGAGATCATTAGGCAAATAATATTTATTGGAATTACAAAAAGGGATTAGTTAACAAGTGTCCTTAGAATATTTGTTAATAAATTATTTTAAACAAAATTTGATACCAAGCTCTGTTGTTGTTTTTTTTTTTTTTTTTTCTTTTTCCACAAAAATTTTCTAAAAATATTTATTAAACTAATGCCCTTAGCATCCTTTAACTTTTCCTTACAAAAATTAGACGAGATTGAAGTGATTCCAGAGCTCCCAACGTCAATTTTTGGAGTGTTGTTGCAAAACAAATTTGTTGCATTGGATGGATTTTGATGAAGCCAATTCATTGGAAAAGATGAGAAACTCCTTGTCAACCTAAGGAGTGTCATGGTATGGACTTAAAAGATTTGGTGAAATTTAGTGAGGCGATGCTTGCGAAACAAGTTTAATATCTCTTGACCAACCATAATTCTCTATTTTATAAAGCTTTTCAAGCAAATACTTCCCTAGAAGTACATTATTTGATGCCAAGATATCTTCGGGTTCCTACACTTAGCAAAGAATTCTTAAAGCTAGGAAAGTTATCTCAAGGATGATGTGGAGAATTGGTGTTGGTCTAGAATTCGGACTTATGAGAATAGATGGTTATCCAGTGAAAAGCTTTGTAAAATAATATCATGTGTTCGGAATTTTGTGCTCCTATCATGTTTTCGGTTAAACAATCTAGTATTAGAGCTTCTGCTATTTCAACATATATCCTCCAAATCCCCCTTTCCCTTCCCTCCCCTCCCCTCCTCCCAACCCCCCAAATAAGAATCTGAGTTGTGAACGAAACAACGTTGAGGTGGTATTGACTATGAGAACAAGATATTATGGCTGTAATATGCAGTAGATGGATAACAGTAACTTAAAAATGTTTTTTTGACTCTATTGAATCAACCTACAGTTTACTTTTCCCAGTTAGGAACATGAATATCTATGAGATAATAATTCCTACAGCCAGAAGCTATCAATTCATTGACTCACTCTTGAACATTATAGTCAAACAGAACTAGAGAAAATCATCCTACAATAATTAAAATATAAAAAAAAAAAAAAAAAAAAAAAAAAAAAATCATGTTAATAGGAAGGACTTCAAATGCAAAAATTCATGTGCATTTGTTTAACAACATAATATTTTACTTGAATTGATCAAGAACTGAAACATTGTTTACATCAAATGTGAGCCTCACTAAACTTTTTTGCCATGTTTGAAAGAATGCCTGAACAAAGTTTCTTCAACTATAACCAGTTGCCCCTAGTCTTTTAGTGACATGCACTATACAATTAATACCCACATCCAAAAAATTAATACAGACTTGGTAGATACATATCATATGTGTCATCGGAAAAAGTTACCCCTTAATTTATTTATTTTTTTTTTAGTTACAATTCTAAGGTGGCCAATTGAGAGTGGCTACCTATGACTTTTACATAAACCCATTATTTTTTCTTCAAATAATCATAATCTACCACATTAGATTAGTAACAAAAAAAAAAAAAAAAAACTGTGGTCCAAAAATTTTCTTTGCAAACAATCACTTTGGTGCCTGAGTTGGACGTTCAATCACATATGGGCCCTCTTGACTTTGAACTACTAAAACTCCTTTTAAGTTCAATCACATATGGGCTCTTACAGGAGGAAGAACTCCTAAAAGTTTATTCAATTAAAGATCTTCCTTCAAAAATTTGTCATTAAATCTTGCTTTTCTATAGATTTTCACTTAACGGCAATTACATGATAGACACTAAAGGAATACCATAAATTGATAAATTTGAAATTTCAAGAACTTACAAAAGTAAATTTAGAGATCTGAAATGAATTTTGGTCAAACTTATAGGATGAGTTTCCCTTTTTTGCCTCTTATTTATTTATTTATAATAAGAAATTGAAAAGGAAAGGAAAAATTTTTTGCAGAAACACAATTTCAAAGGTGTGGCCAACAAAACCGAAATATCACCTTGAAAAGAGCCTTTAAAGTAAAAATAAAAAATATAAAAATATAAAAAAGGAAGTAGGAGGGTAATGTTTATTACAGACACTATTACACACCCATTTTTTGAATTGAAATCATGAGTTGAAAACATGATTTTAGTTTTGAGGTAACATCATCCTCCTCTCCGTGAACTCTTTAGATTAAAAATATCATCCATCAATTCAACTGTAGTGAAGTGGAGATAATCCATTACAGACAAGCTAATAATTGAAATTCACACATAATTCCCAACATTTTTACACATAATTATCCTTACAAGTGTTCAATATGAATCTAAAATTGGAGGCCTAATTTTACGCCACTTGTCTAATTCAATTTCTTAATTTTACTTCAACTATTTAACAGTTATTACAAATATCGAAGAGTCATATATATAAAATTAATTAATTAAAGCCAAAACTTAATTAAAGTAACCTATGCAGACTTATTAAAAGCAATGCTATATATTCACTATTCACGATGTTCTAAATGGCAGGGACCAATATTAGTAAGGTCCAGAAATCATAATGAATAAATAATCACTAAGTTTAGGAAAAGCAACTTGCATGTGTATCTATATATATAATTACAATTAGATAAACAAAGGATAAAGCAAAATCTAAACAATATGATAATAAAATTATTTTGGAACATGATAATAAGTGTCGGGTATGAAGCATTATCAAAAAAAATATATTAAGTAAAAAGTTCAATTACACAAGGATTACAAGAATTCGTATTACTACCTCAAATCCTAAGGGATTATAAACTAAAACAATAGCAACCTACAGAGAAGATGAGAATGTACAAGACATTAGATCGAGTTCTAATATTTAATTCATGGGAAAGAAGATAGTTCAAATTAAAATAAAATGATACTCTTTTTTTGAATGAAAATATAGAAAATAAAATGATACTCCTACCAAGCTTTTCCCATCCAATGAAACAGCTTGTGATGGAGAACAGTAACTTACAAATGCTTTTCATTACTCTAAGAATTAACCTTCAATTTACTCTTCCCACCTATTGAGTATAAGGAATGTGATGTGAATATCTAGATAATAATTCCTTCAGCTAAACATTTTTTTTTTTGGAAAGAGTCAGTCATCTCAATAACAAAGAATAGGATACAAACATTGATACAACACTTAACAGCTAATTGCACTAAACAAAGTACAACACCTGCAAAAATGTAGAGCTGCAGTACATCAAAGCCTAAAACACCAAATGCTAAATGTATCTAAACAAAACCCATCCTTAACCTAAAGTCAGACTATCCAGTTAATTTACAAAACACAACTCTAAATCCCCACCTTGCAACACACTATCAAACAAGATCAAACACCCTTACAAACTAGTGAAACATTCATCCTCCATTTACAGTACAGCATGGCACACGATTCAAAATTGAAATATTGAAAATCCTTAACATCTTTCATTGTGACTAACAATAAACTAGTCTTCAGTATATAATTTCTTAAGAGTGAAGAATTGCTTTATTTTGTCTCCACTCTGGTGGTATATAGTTTACCAACAAGCTAATTTACAAAGTACAGCTCTTAAGATCGTCCCTTTTAGGTGAATTACACTCCAATTAACTAAATCCAGCCAGTTGAATTTGGGGTCAGAGATTATCCATATCCTTTAATTAAATAAAAGAGCACAGAAAAAAGAGACGATTTCTATCCTCAATACAGGACCTTCCACAAATCCAACTTCAGCTTAACATTGATTACAGAGGCTACAAAGTTATTGAGTCGATCTTGAACATTATAGTGAAACAAAACAGGAGAACGTAATATAATATCATCCTTTAATAAATAAATAAAATCATGTGAATAGGACTTCAACTAGCAGGTCTCCCTTCAAATATCATTTGTATATAAAGTACTTACTCTTCTTTCTAGTGGCCCCTGCTACTTCACTAAGCCCTCAATCTCTTGTTGTATAGTTCGCACCCAGTATTATTTTACACACTTTGAGCAAAGCTCCACCATTATCAAGACATTTACCGTAAGACTAAGCAAGACCCAATACGCCAATTTCATGAATTACCCAACGAGCATCCCAAGCAGAATTGTAAACCCTGGCCTTATCATTAATAAGCCACTACCCACCCTCAAATTAATGACTCACCCTGCCATTCAAGATAGACCAAGACCCACTGCCAATTGTATGACCCAACCAAATTGTAAACCTCCAATCACAAAAAAAAAAAAAAAAAAAAAAAAAAAAAAAGCGCTTCACACCACGCGGATTGCTGAACCTAAAATAAATGAAGTTCAACATCAATCTCCTATGTATATACCCTCATCAATAACAATCTTAATTTTTCCTACCCAACTTTAATTCACACATAACCAAAACCTCCCACATAATTCATAAATTATTGAAGCCAGATTCTGAAACCAGATTTTTTCACCCCAAATTAACTCGAACATTCATTAACATAGAGATGGGCTCAGCCCCTCAGCCTGAAGTACCTTTCTTTTTTGTGGAATAACTTCAGAATTATTCACCAAAAACAGAGACGTACAAAGGTGCCTTTGTTTTACAACAATTTTTTTTTTACCTGAATTGAATAGGAGGGCAAACATCATTTACCATCTCAAATGTGAAACCATATATTGTTTAACATTTCATGCTATCCTCCCTTAACTCTGATGCCTCCACCATATTCGAGAAAATGCCTGAACAAAGTTTCTTCAACCACCCATCCACTTTACCCCGAGTCCCGTAGTCACATACATAAGAATAACAAATACCCAAAAAAGGATGGGTTGATATGTATATATCAAAAAGTGAAAATCATCATCGTCTTCAACTTCCACTCCATTGGTCTCTTCAACTCTCAAATCAAACACAAACTGAAAACTAAAGAAAAACCTATGGATGAGATATACAAATACTGAAAACTATAGAAAAAGCTACAGAAGAGAAATAAAAATTGTATGCATCTCTTTATATGTATAAAAATAAAAAATAAAATGCATGAATACAAAAAAGCAAAAGCACTAGCATAAGTTGTGCTAAATGCTAAAAATTTAGCATTTAATATTCCAAACATAAAAAAAACTACCTACATTAGATGTGCCAAATGCCCCAATCTCAAAAAATTTAGCATGAGGTACAATGATGTTCTACAAATGGCTCGGTATGAACAAATGTGCTATAATTTTTTGGCATTGTTTTATTCAACTTTTTCTCTCTTTCTATAATAAAATAGCACCCAATGGTTAGCAACAACATGCGTGCACAAGAAAATTGCAACAAAAGATCGAAAAGTAAAAGGAATAAACAATCTTGGGCACATAAATGAAAAGAAATACCATCTCGTAAGAAGTATAGAATTTTACTCAAAGCAAATATACCACTCACATAATGACTAGTGATAGGTTAAAATATAAAAGTTGTCTTTGATCTTGAGAAACTAAATAACCTTCACCCAAACTTTGGAAGCAGCTCTCGAATATTTTCATCTACTTGATTAGACAACAGCAAGTCAATAAACATGGTTGCAGTGGTCGCATTTGTTGAAAAACCTTTGTCAACCATTATTTTGAGATATTTTGTTGCCTTTGATGTCTCACTATGTTGCAATAACCCTTGAATTATTGTGTTATACGTGCGCTCATTAGGTGAACAACCGTTGCTATCCATTTTCTCAAGCAGCTCACTCGCTTCATCAACTAGTCCATTCTTGCAAAATCCTTCGATCATTATATTGTAAGTTTGGACACTAGGTTGCAATCTTTTTGTAGGAAGACCACTAAAGATTTCTCTTGCAGTCGTAAGTTCCCCAATATTGCAGAAACCATCAATCAAGATGTTATATATCACAATATCACAGTCCAGCCTTTTGTCTTCCATCTCCAGAAACAATGTCATTGCCTCAGCAATTCGTCTATTCTTAAAAAAGCCATCTAACAAGATGGGATAGGTTTGGGGATCTGGATGTTGGCCACAAGCTCACATTGTATTGAATAGCTCTAGTGTAGTCTGAACTCTCTCCACTCGACATAACCCACCTAAAAGAGTGTTGTAAGTCACTACATCAGGAATCATTCCCTTGTTGGAAATTTCACGAAACACAAGCATTGCCTCATCAATTTTTTTACTTTTGCAATATCCATTGATCAATATGTTATAGCTAAACACATCGGGTGAACAACCCTTCTCAACCATCATATTAAATGTCTTAACTGCCTCATCCATTTGGTTTTGCAAACAATAACCATCAATCAAAGAACTGTAAGTGACTTGGACAGGATCAATGCCTCTTTGAATCATCACTTCAAAAACTTTTTATGCCTCACTTAACATCCCTTCCTTGCATAGTGTGTCCACCAGTATGCTGAAGCTTCACACATCTTGCATGATCTTCCTTTGTCCCATCTCATTCAACAAGGTAGCAACCTCCCTCCACTGGCCAAAATTGCATAGTCCTTGAATTACGCAATTGTAAGTGACAACATCTGGTTGAATGCCTTTGCTCATCATTTCAGATAAAAGGTTCAAAGCCTCAGTTCCCAATTTGTCCTTACATAAACTGTCAAGGACCGTGCTATAGATCACCACATTTTGTTCAAAATTCCCTTTTTCAAGCTTCCTGAGCAACCTAATAGCCACACCAGTTTGGCCAATCTTACACAAACCGTTTACTATTGTTCCACAAGTAATCACATTAGGCTCATACCCTTTCTTCTTCATTTCCTCTACCAACCTCACAGCTCCAGAAATATAACCTTTAAGACAGAGGCCTTTGACAAGAGTGGTTAGAGTTATACAGTCTAGCTGATAGCCAAGTTTAAAAATTGTTGCTAAGACAGAGAATCCAAAATCGACCCGGCTCATATGGCAAAAGCAATTAATCAAAACATTGAGAATAGAAACACTGGGAGAGATTCTGAATGATTCCATTTGTTGAATTAGAGTAATGACTACAGAGTAATGCTTCATTCTTGCAATGGCACCCAACAATTGAGTAAAATCGACAATGGAAGGCAAAGGGTGCATGTGAAGCATTGTATCAAACAGGCCTAAGGCATTATCAAAATTCTTAAAGGTTCGAGATTTGCAGTGATCTCTCACAGATTTCAACTAGGACTGAGCAATGGACTCGGCCCACCCGAAAACCTAACCGACCAGACCCAACCCAACCCGAAAGGTTTTGGGCAGGTCTGAGAATATTCGGGTCGGTTTTCAGGTCTTATTTTTGGGTTATTTTCAGGTTCGGGTCGGCGTCAGGTCATTTATATATTCTAGTATGAACCCGATTTTTTTTTTTTTTTGAAAAAAACCAAACTCCAACAAAGGTCTCTCTCCGCCTCCCTTAGCTACCTCCTTAGTCTCAATCTCACAAAACATCACAACCCACCATCAATGTCAACCTCAGACAACTCACCATAGCCATCATCCACGTACCGTAGAGACAACTTTGCTCAGTCCTAACCATAGAGACAACTTTGCAAAGATGAAACGGAACTGCGGTCTTCATTTCAAACAAACCAAAACCCATGAAATAAAACCCATCAGATCTCCACCAAAATGGGACTGAGGTCTTCATTTCAAACAAACCAAAACTCACGAAATAAAACCCATTTAGATCTCCACTGAAGCACCTTCGACCCATTCAGATCTCCACTGAAATGGAACTGCGATCTTCATTTCAAACAAACCAAAACCCACGAAATAAAACCCATTCAGATCTCCACCGAAGCACCTTCGACCCATTCAGATTTCCACCAAAATGGAACTGCAATCTTCATTTCAAACAAACCAAAACCCACGAAATAAAACCCATTCAGATCTCCACCGAAGCACCTTCCTTTGATCACCGCTATCTAGATCATGTCGGAAAGCTTCCTTGACCACCACCTGCATCATAGCTCCCCACCAAGAAGCCCTCCTCCTTACTTTCTTTTTCTGTGTGAGATGGGTAAGAGAGAAGGGAGAGAAAGCCGACAAACCTTAGAGGATGAGTGCTCGGTGGGCTCAATGGGTCTGGTTTGTAGAAATTGGGAAGTAAGTAATTTAATGAGTTGGAAGTTTGTGAGAAGAAACAAAAAAAAAAAAACAAGGTGGGTTCGCTCAACAAGACCCAATCCGAGACCTGTCCCGAGACCAGAAAAACCGACCCAATTACAGACCCGATTTTTCGGGTCGGGTTGGGTTTCAGACAGCCAAACCCGATTTTTATTGGGTCGGGTTTCGGGTCACAGTAAACCCGACCCGACCCGATCCAACCCGATATCAGTCCTAATTTCAACAACTGATTCCGATTCTAACATGGGGTTTTCGCATTTTCTCTAATAGTAGAACAATAATGAGAAGTAAAAGCACGAAATGGAAGGCTTACTCTAATAATCAAACGATTGCATATAAAAGGAAGAGAGGATGTTGATTTACCCATTTCACAATGATGACAGTCAGTCTCAGCTACCAACTTGGGTCGGGTTTGGTTTCGGCTTAGCTTCGAAAGGAGAAATCACGGTGGTGGGGTGGCAAATCGGAAAGCAAAGCAACGAGTACGACCGTATGAGTTCGAAGGTAAGAGTAAAGAATGAGAATGATTTTTTCGAAGGTAATAAGAGTAAAGAATGAGTTAACTGTGTGCAAAAGAGTATAAATTAATAGATTCAGAAAGTTAGGTATTTCTTTTTTTTTCCTGTCAAAAATACTCCTAAATTAATTAACCAATAACTTAAAAATGGGATTAAAATAGTAAATTAGCAAAAGAAAGTTAGTTATTACTTTTTTTACTGTAAAAAATAACCCTACCTAAAACTTAGAAATGGGGTTAAAATAGTAAATTGACAAAAATAATAAATTCCTACTTCTATATTGAAATACCTTTTTACTTTTAATAAATTCCTACTTTTATGTTGATTTAAATTCCTACTTCTACTCACTAACTCCCTATAAAATAGGATCACTCTTTTGTTAGTTTTAAAACTCCTCCAATCTACAAAACTCACCCCACATATTCTTTTTTTTTTTTTTTTTACTTCATCACGATGAATTTGTTTCTTCTGTACCCCTTTTTTGCATTTTTTTTTTAAATTCATTACTCTAATCTCACTGTTTTATTTCCCAAATCTCTTCTTTTTTTTTTTTAAAAAAAAAAAAAAAAAAAAAAAAAGACTCCTACTATAAAACCAGTACTATAACTTCTATCCATCCTTATCATCCCAACATCCCCATTAAAAAGCAATTACTACTATGTAATTTCTTACGCTTTTATTTTTGCTTTTCACTTTCTCACTCGTGATCTCCTTATTATCACTAACCTCCATGTTTGTTAGTCAGTTTTTATATTTATCTTATATTTGTGAAGGCCAAGTTTCATTCTCATCAATCTCATGTGATGGGAGTGACGAGGTTACATCTCATGACGAAGATAACTCTCATGACAAAGTCATCCTGATTGACGAAGAAACCAGTCATCCCTGACGAAGGTAAGGGAGTCATTCAATGTAGTCGATCAATGACCTGAGCAGTTACAAAATCATCCAGGTAAACCGTTGGGAATCTATTAAAAGCCCCATTATTGGGTAAGAGGCATTACTAGGAAGGGTATTAACCACCACAATGGCTAGCACCTAAATTCACATATATAAAGCCTTCACATTGTAAACAAAAGGTACAGAGATTGACACTCTAAGAAAACACCCATTACTATCTTGTTCATTCTTTTTCTATTTCACGAATTGCTTTTCTGTTCTAACTTTGGCATCGAAGGCGTTGTGGCAGGCACCACACCGGTGACCCTCTTACAGGATATTTACCTGCGGATGGGGAGCTCCATCTACTCATTTCGACTGACAAATTCATACTTCATCAGTTTGGCGCCGTCTGTGGGAAACGCATTTTCAAATTCATAGTTTCCATTAGCCTTTTATATTCAGATGGAACCCAATCCAGATTCCACAGCCTTGGCCCAGCAAGTTCAAGCTCTTGTGGCCACCATTGAAGAACTCACCAAGCAAAACCAGGAAATGAAGCTACGACTCTAACAGGTCCAACAAGCCCAACAGGAAGAGAACAGGTCCAAAGGTAACCCGGAGGGAGAAGGGGATAGCCACAGGAGGAGTACCTATTAGAGGCCAATCACTCCGGACGAGCAGAACTCGGATCTCATTCGAGAAATGAGGAAGGAGATGGACGAACTGAGGAACGCCATTAAGGAGAAGACGGATCGAAGCGTGGATAGGATGGTAAGGGCCACAGATTCACCTTTCACCACGGCGATGCTTGAATGCCCTGTACCATCAAAATTTCGATTACCTCAACTTGAGCCGTTCGACGGACTCAGAGACCCTCAGGATCATCTTAATACCTTTAAGACGACTCTAGGTCTTCAACAACCACCTGACGAGATACTGTGCCGTTCCTTTCCCACCACTCTCAAAGGAGCTACAAGAGAATGGTTCACGAAGTTGCTGACCTCGTCCATAGACAGCTTCGAACAACTGAGCAATGCCTTCTTGCCCCATTTCATAAGGGGGCAGCGTCCAAAGAGGTCGGCAGACTACTTACTCACCATTAGACAGGGAGAGAAGGAAACTCTGAGGTCATATGTCAAACGCTTCACTCGGGAGACTCTGGAGGTGGACTGAGGTCTAGGGATCTCTTGGCCTCCCTTGCAAAGAATCCACCAAAGACGATGGCAGAAATGCTCCTGAAAGCACAGAAGTATATGAATGCTGAAGATGCTTTAGCAGCCATAAAAAATGCAGAGAAGCCAGGAGACAAGGCAAAGAAAGAAGACGACCGTAGGGGGCAAAAGAGAGAGCAACTGGACCATCGGAACAATGACGAGAATAAAAGGAAAGATGATAAAAGTTCTCGGACGGTAAGATTTACTCCCTTGGTTATGCCTGTTGACAAAATTTTCACACAGATCAAGGACGAGCACTATCTCAAATGGCCCAGACCATTGCACTCATCCCCTAATGTCCGTGACAAGAAGAAGTACTGCCAGTTCCATAAAGATCATGGCCACAACACAGAAGATTGCAGAGACCTCAAAGAGCAGATAGAGGAGTTGATACGAAAAGGGAAATTACAGAAATATGTGAAGAATGGAGAATATAGTAAATCCAGGGACGATAAAGCCAGCATGAGTCATTTTCCCGGGAGGACGACCGTCCGTCCCAACCTCCGCACAAGGTGATTGGGGAGATAAAGATAATTACAAGAGGACCATTCTCAGAGGGATCATTTAAATCACTCAAGAAGGCATACCAAAGGCAGGTAAATAGTGTCCACACCGTACCCCCGTCTAAGCAACGACGAACATACCTAGACATGTCCTTCAATGAAGGAGACACCATGGGAGTGAAGCAGCCCCGCAATGATCCCTTAGTCATAATGCTGAATATAGAAGTATTCAATACCAAGAGAATCCTTGTCGACAATGGCAGCTCCGCAGACATCATCTACCTCACTGCCTTCCAACAGCTGAGGTTGGATCCAAGGAGACTGCGCCCCTTTGACTCTCCACTCGTCAGCTTCAGCGGAGATAGGGTATACCCCAAGGGCATAGTGACATTGACAGTGACGATAGGGGCCTACCCGGTGCAGTTGACCCATCAGCTAGACTTCTTAGTGGTGGACTGCCCCTCATCCTACAATGTCATCATTAGGAGACCCACACTCAACAAGTGGAAAGCGGCCACGTCCACTTACTATTTGAAGGTAAAATTTCCAACAGATAATGGTGTCGGTGAAGTAAAAGGAGATCAAATCCTAGCAAGAGAATGCTATCAAGCCGTCCTGGCTGCAAAGGAGAACCACACGTGGATGATTGAAGAAAAGGAAGAAGACAAGATGGAAGCCTTAGAAACAGTGGAGTTGGTTGAAGGAGAAAAGCACAAGACGATAAAGATAGGAACGATGTTGAGCCCCGAGATGAGAACAAGACTCATCCAATTCCTTAAAGAAAATTTAGATGTCTTCACCTGGAGTCATGAGGACATGCCGGGCATAGCTCCAGAAGTCATCCAGCATAAGTTGAATGTGACCCCAGAACGGAAGCCCGTCCAGCAAAGACAAAGAACCTTCGCCCCTAAATGAGATCAAGCAGTTGCAGAGGAAGTTACCAAACTCCTGGCGGCAGGGTTCATCCGGGAAGTGTACTATCCGGAATGGCTCGCGAACGTTGTCCTAGTGAAGAAAGCAAATGGAAAATTGAGGATGTGTGTAGACTTCACCGACCTGAACAAAACGTGCCCAAAGGACAGCTTCCCTCTACCGAGAATAGACCAGCTCGTGGACTCTACAGCCGGGCACAAGTTACTGACGTTTATGGACGCCTTCTCGGGATATAACCAGATAAGGATGGCAAAGGAAGACAAGGAGAAGACCGCGTTCATCACAAATCAAAGACTCTACTGTTACAAGGTAATGCCTTTTGGATTGAAGAATGCTGGGGCCACGTATCAAAGGTTGGTGAACAAAATGTTCAGCCAACAGATTGGCAGGAACTTGAAAGTATACGTGGACGATATGCTCGTCAAGAGTAAGGAAGAATTCACACATCTGTACGACCTGAAGGAGACGTTTGCAACCCTCAAAAAACACTAGATGAGGTTGAATCCAAGTAAATGTGTTTTTGGGGTAGTTTCGGGGAAATTCCTAGGATTCATGGTATCCCTAAGAGGAATAGAAGTAAACTCAGAGAAAGTGCGAGCCATCATCAACATGACGTCACCCAAGACCGTCAAGGAAGTTCAAAAACTCACAGGAAGGATAACAACTTTAAACAAGTTCGTCTCCAGAGCTACAGACAAATGCCTACCCTTTTTTAAAACCTTGAAACAGGCTTTCGTCTGGACCGACGAATGCGAAGCAGCGTTTTAGGATCTAAAGCGTTACCTAAGCAATCCACCCCTCTTAAGCCCGTCCAAAGAAGGGGAAGACCTATACTTATACTTGGCAGTATCAGCCTCGGTAGTAAATGCAGCCTTAATTAGAGAAGAGGGTGCGAAGCAGCTCCCAGTGTATTACGTCAGCCAAGCCTTCCAAGGGGCTGAGTCCAGGTATCCAAGGATTGAAAAGATCGTGTTTGCGTTGATAATAGCCTCGCGCAAGCTAAGGCAATACTTTCAGGCAAACCCCATCCTCGTAATGACGGACCAACCGATAAAAAAATCAATGAACAAGCCTGAGGCAGCAGGAAGAATGGTCCAGTGGGCGATTGAACTTAGTCAATTTGACATCGAGTACTATCCCAGGACGGCAATCAAGGCGCAAACTTTGACGGACTTCATCGCAGAGTTCACCCTTCCGGACGAAAACATTCTTCCCGACGGAGTTGATAGATGGACGATACAAACTGATGGTTCATCAGCCCATTGGAAGGGAGGAGTAGGGGTGGTCATAACCACCCCCGACGGAGAGGTGCTGAAATATGGGGTCCAACTAAAATTCCCGGCTACCAACAACGAAGCTGAATACGAGGGGATACTGACGGGACTGAGGCTTGGTAAGGCACTTGGAGCTAAGAACCTGTTAATCCAGAATGATTCAAAATTGGTAATCGGGCAGGTCAAAGGGGAGTACGAAGTGAAGGAAGAAAGGATGCAGAAATACCTCAGACTGACGAAACATTTGACTCGGGAGTTCGATACAGTGGAGTTCATGCAGATCCCAAGGAGTCAAAATATGGGGGCAGACGGAATCTCGAAGCTAGCATCATTAGAGAAAGAGGAGATTAGCATGGATTTGGTGATGGAACTCCAGAAACACCCCAGTATTGAAGAGGTCCCAACGCTTTCCGTCCAAAGCACAAATGGCTGGATGACACGCATAATATCCTTCCTTTAAGACGGATACCTCCCTCAGAACACAGAAGAAGTTAAAAGGATCAGAAAGAGGGCAGCCAGATTCACGATTCTTAATGACACCTTATACAAGAGAGGCTTCTCCATGCCTTACTTGAAGTGTGTTGACGAAGAAGAAGCCAGATACATACTGGAGGAGGTCCATGCAGGAGTTTGCGGCGACCATGCTGGCCCCAGATCCCTGGTAAACAAGGTCATACGAACGGATTATTTCTGGCCGACTATGCAGGTGGACGCTGTTGAAATCGTCAAGAAGTGTGACAAATGCCAGCGATACGGGAATATACAACGGCTTCCAGCAGAGAAACTGACGACAATATCCTCCCCGTGGCCATTTGCACAATGGGGAATTGACATCATCGGCCCACTACCCCAAGTTAAAGGTCAGGTAAAGTTCCTACTAGTTGCTATTGATTTTTTCACAAAATGGGTCGAAGCAGAGGCTCTAGCAACGATCACTTAGGCACGAATCCAGAGCTTTGTGTGGAAAAATATAATCTGCAGGTTCGGGATTCCCTTGACGATCATATCAGATAATGGGAGGCAATTCGATAGCCAAGGCTTCAGAGACTTCTATTCGAACCTTGGGATCAAGAATCAGTTCTCGTCCCCAGGGCATCCCCAGGCAAACGGGCAGACGGAAGTGACGAATCGAACGCTGCTCAAAATTATCAAAACCAAGCTGGATGATGCGAAGAGTGGCTGGCTAGAAGAATTACCTAATGTCCTATAGGCTTACAGAACCACAGCAAGAACCCCAACGGGAGAGACCCCCTTCAGGCTTACCTATGGCACAGAAGCAGTAATCCCAGTCGAAGTGGGGGTAACAAGCGTCAGACGAGGAATGTTCAACGAAGGATGCAATGACGATGAATTACGACTCAACTTGGACTGTCTGGATGAAGTAAGAGACAACGCGCTTAACAAAATGACGAAGTACCAGCAGAAGATGGCCGAATACTACAATAAGAGGGTTAAACTCAGGCAACTAGACATAGGAGACCTCGTCCTGCGCAAGACCACCACAGCAACTAAAGACCCTACCTAAGGAAAGCTGGGTCCCACATGGGAAGGACCCTACCGAGTTATTCACTACTCAAGACAAGGCAGTTACCACCTGGAAACCATAGACGGACGAAGACTCCCTCAACCATGGAACATTGAGCATTTAAAGAAGTACCACAAGTAGATGTAACAAACAGATATGTCCATTCTTGAAGTTAATAAAAGAATTATTCCTCTAATGTCTTTGTGTAAACAGGTCTAGTCAAACGTTCGGCATATAATAGCTGAGTAACAAGATTCCGCCTTGACGGATGTAAGTTACTGACGATACCATCAACAAGTATAATGCATAAAAAAGCTGAGTAACAAGATTCCGTCTTCACGGATGTAAGTTACTGACGACCCCATAACGGGTAAAAGGCATATAAAAGTTAAGTGATAAGATTCTGCCAAGACGGATGTTAATCACTGACAAAGCCTAAGTGACAATATTCCTTAAGTGGATGTAAGTCACCAAAAAAAAAAAAAGGCTAAGTGATAAGATTCCGCTTTGACGGATGTAAGTCACTAACGAAGCCATAAATACAACAAATATCCCTTTAACGAGTATAAGTCAAAAAAGAAGCCTCGCCTCGATGGGAACAAGTAGCTGACGTAGGCACAATCCTTTAGCAGGGGCAAGGAACGAGATACCTCTTGACGGATTCAGGCTACCAAGAATCCACAAAAAAGAGAGAGGAGAAGAAGAAAAGGGACAAGAACCTTACAGCAAATCAAAACAAAACCCAAGCTGTATCCAAGCCCTTCTAAAGGATCGAGAGTAAGAAACAAATCGTTGACGAATGGAGAGATCACAACTAAGAAATTTATGCTAAGTACAAGGTATGGATGAACTCAAAACGCCACAAACATATCAAGAACAAACAAAGGCACAATCATATAAACAGGTAAGTGCAAAATCATAGAGTCAATTAAAGCCCAAAAACAACGGGCAATTATCCTCGTTCTTTCTAATGACCCATAAACGCTGGGCCACAAGCATTGTCTTCGAAATAAGATAACAAATAATTGTTTTGAAATTAGATTTACAAAAAAAAAAAAAAAAAAAAAAAAAAAGTCCCAAAACATGACGGGCATCCACCAAAAACAAAAATTTTTCTAAGTAACTAAATCAGGCATCAGCAGCATCTTCGCTGGCCAGGGCATCAGTAGCAGTCCCAGGGGCATCACCTTTAGGGGCGAAGGATTGAGCAGCTTCGTCCATCACCATCTCCTTATCAACCTCTTCCAGGTCTAGACTCTCCATGTCGACCCCAGAAGGATGCTTGACCAGATATCTCCTGAGAAGCTCGAAGCCTTTAAAGTACCAACTAAAAAGTACTGTGTTGTACTCGTCAGTGGTCTGAAAGGCCTCAATTGACCTGGCAGCAATGGTTTTAAGTTTCTCCTTGGCAGAAAGAAGCTGCTCATCCTTCTCCTGAGTCAATTGGCACTCAACTCTGAGGTCGTCATCCAGGGTCTTGACCTTTGCCTTCAAAGAAGTTGTCTCGTCCATAGAAACGATCAAATTCTCCTTCAGCTCAGAGTTGTCCCTCTCCAAAGCCTCCATCCAAGATGTTAGGGACGCCACCTTGGCCTCTTGAGTAAAATATTCAGAAGTGATATGAAGGCTCTCCCTCAACACCTGGAAAGAAGTTGTTAAGTCGTAAAAAAAAAGAAAAAAAAAAAAAAAAGGTGGGAAAGAGGAACACTCTACCTAGACGAGCTTATGGACGTGACGAGAGGCAACCTCATTCAGCGACATATCAGAGAGGGCCTTCAAATATGCTGGAGTGACAACCTCGTGAGCCCTGTCCACAGCCAGCCTCTCGTCATCCCATATCGTGGATGATCAAGAACCAACCTTCGCCTTCTCCTTATTAGCCACGCGTGGCCTTTTGGAGCCTGGAGTAGGGATCTCCTCGATAGACGTGGTCGGAGAGGCCGTCCTCGTCGTTTCAGCAGCAGAAACCATGGGAGTCACGGAGCCGAGGGGATTTACAGACGGGCCCTTCTCGGTTACACGCACGGCTTTCTTCCCTAAGTTGGACAGTGGTTCATCCTTTTTGGACCTCATCTTCGCGTACATGTCCTTCTTAAACTTGGTCGTCATCTCTGCAAGAGGAAAACACTTAACAGGAAATCCTAAGTGTACAAGAGAAGAATCAACACTGACGATGACAATACTTACTTTTTTTGCCCTCAATACCGATGTTACGAAGAACGTAAGGGGACGAGTCAGGACCAAGGTTGTAGAAGGTGAGGGTCCGGGGATCAACCAGGTCGTCCCAGCTCTCAATCGTCTCAGCGTACCCGATTGCAGTTTCGATGCGCTCCTTGTGCCTGCTCTTAAGCTTAGGCCATCTCTTAACTGTGCCAAATAGAAGAAAAAGGAGTTAGAAATACTAAAGCATCAAAAGTGGCAAAACTGAAACGACGGGGAGAAATACTGACGCACCTAAAGTTAGGGTTCCCTACCGACGAAGCAACCTCGGGATATTGCCCCAATCACTGCTGGATTGAGTCTCGAAATCATCCCCGGCCACAAAGAAAAAGCTCGACTTCTAGTATCTGAAGGACGAAGGTAAACCCTTGACAATCCTTGCTCTTCTCTCCCAAGGAACTAACTCATAATACCTACACTCCTTCGACTCTTTCAAACGATATAGATAGGTGAGTTCACCAACCCTGATCATATCTCCGTTGGAGGCGAACCATATTTGCATACAGTTGATCACAATCCTCCACGAGTTGGGCATGAGCTGCCCCGGAGCAATACCAAAATGGGCCAAGAGTTCCATCAGGAACGGGTGGACGGGGAGCTTAAGCCTGCAGGTGAAGGTCCACTCATAAAAACATACCTCAACCGGGAAAAAGTGACAGTCCCTATCCTCGTCCTTGGGTAGATGAACACGAACTCACGCCGGAAACTGGAACCTATCCTTGAATCTACTCACAGTTTCGGCATCCAAACCACACACCTTCCTGAAGGCATAAAAAGCCCTAACCTCTTGAGGAGCAGAGACGGTTGTGTCCCCCTCCACCGGGTCGCCATTAGACGATAACCTAGTCTCGAGATCACTAGACCTAACCTCAGACATCACCTCTCTTCCTCTCACTAAACCCTCGAACCAACTGAGCGATTGGCAAAGCAAAGGCAGCAAATTGCCCAAAACAATACCTAGGCAGTTAGCCTCAAAAACAAAATTTTCTAAGTGTGGGAAAACGCCCAAAGACCCCCCTAGGTGCGCAAAAAGAAAGGAAATTGAGGGGCAAGCTATCCTAACTTCAGAACTATTGACCATGGAAATACAAAAAAGAAAAGAGGCAAAGGAGGACAACATAAGCTAAAATCAAAAACCAACAAAAGCAAAGGAAGAAAAGAAAAAGAGAATCGGAAGCTATACTACAGTAAAATAGAAAGAAAAGACAAAAACATGTAAGGGAAAACGTACCTCCACAAATGGCGAAGCACCGAGACGCAGCACATTGGTTTGGAGAAGATTAACAGAAGGAAGCTTTGAGAAAATCGCTCGGAACAGTGTTTGGTAGTTTTTGTTTTGTTTTCTGAAAGACAAAAGAAACTAGAAGAGAAGTTTCAAAACAAGGCTCAAAAACGATTAGAAAACCAGCGGGAAACCCAAGGGTCATGCCATTAACTCCACGGATCAGCGTGCACCATGTGGCCACATTGCGTGTGGTGCCACCACTACGCATTAAATTCAGAACAAAACCCCAAGAGTCACAGACAGCTCAGGAAAACTTTTCATCTTCTATGGTCCTCCTGACACGTCATAGACGACTACAGAACCTGGGGGGCAACTGATGGGAGTGATGAGGTTACATCTCATGACGAAGATAACTCTCATGACGAAGTCATCCTGATTGACGAAGAAACCAGTCATCCCTGACGAAGGTAAGGGAGTCATTCAATGTAGTTGATCAATGACCTGAGCAGTTACAAAATCATCCAGGCAGACCGTTGGGAATCTATTAAAAGCCCCATTATTGGGCAGGAGGCGTTACTAGGAAGGGTATTAACCACCACAACGGCTAGCACCCAAAGCCACATATATAAAGCCTTCACATTGTAAACAAAAGGTACAGAGATTGACACTCTAAGAAAACACCCATTACTATCTTGTTCATTCATTTTCTATTTCACGAACTTTGGCATCGGAGGCGTTGTGGCAGGCACCACACTGGTGACCCTCTTACAGGATATTTACCTACGGACGAGGAGCTCCATCTGCTCATTTCGACTGACAAATTCATACTTCATCATCATGTTTCTTTTTCTCTGTAAAAATTTTTTGACAATTTTTTCAATTTGTGCTTTTCAATGGTTATTTTTTAAAATTAAGCCAAACTTTAGCAACTAATTGATGACTTCAATGGATTTGATGTTAGGGACACATTTTACGGGGTCTGAAATTGAGATTGGCAAATACAATCAAGACTCAAACCATTCGTTGAGCAAATAGGTACCTTCCAAAATTCTTGATAGTATTGATTTATGCATTTATGGGGGAAATAATTTCTTCATCACACCCTTAGATGATTTTTTTTTTTTTTTTTTTTTTTTGGTGATTAGAAAAAGTAGAAATCCCAAATTATAATAAATGCAAATTATTAATCTTTACTAAAAAAATAGAAGAGCTTTTGAGCACGCGCTGACTCAAACCATTCGTTGAGCAAACAGGTATCTTCCTAAATTCTTGGTAGTATTGATTTATGCATTTATAGGGGAAATAATTTCTTCATCACACCCTTAGAATTTTTTTTTTTTTTTTTTTTTTTGTGATTAGAAAAAGTAGAAATCCCAAATTATAATAAATGCAAATTGTTAATCTTTATCCAAAAAATAGAAGAACCTCTGAGCACGCACTCACGCACGTGCTCAAAGGCTAGTATAAAATAAAAAAACTATCAAAAACCCAATAAATAAAATAAATAAATAAACTCATGTGTATATAAAAAAAATTAAAATTAAAAAAGAGAGAGTAAAACTCATTTATAACTTAAAAAATGTCTAACTCTTACACTAGGTATAATTTGAACCTATATATGTGTAATTGTAATCTATATATATAATTAAAGTCAAAACTAAGAGAAAATCTAATTTAATTCCAAATTAGATTCTAATTGTTGTCTAATTTTACGTTATGTGTCTTATTTAAGTTTTTAACCTTTTTGTTATAGGTGAGTTAATAATGTGCAAAAGACGAAAAGTCTAATATAAATAAATCATCAAAAACCCAATAATAATAATAATAATAATAATAATAATAAAAAGAATAAACTCATGTGAATATCCAAAAATAAAAATAAAATAAAAAATTAGAGAGAGAGAGAGAGAGAGAGAAAGATAAACTCATCTGTAACTATATAAATAATTAAAGTCAATACTGAGAGAAAATCCAATTAGATTCTAAATCGGATTCCAATTGTTATCTAATTTTACACCACGTGTCCTTTTTAAGTTTTTAAAATTTTTGTTCTAGATGAGTTAATGCTATGCAAAAGTTAAAGAGTATAATATAAAATAACCATTAAAAACTTAATAAAAAAAAGGGCAAAAAAAGAGTGAAATCATTTTTATTTAAAACGTTCTAAAATTAAAAATTAAGAGAGAGAGAGAGTAAAACTCATCTATGACTTAAAAAATGTCTATTTCTTAAACTATGTATAATTTGAATTCATATATGTGTCTGTGTGTATGTGTGTATGTGTATATATATATACATATATATATATATATATATATATTAAAAGCCAAAACTTAGAGAAATTCCAATCAAATTCTCAATTTTGTGCCACTTGTCCATCTAATTTTTTAAATTTTGTGGCAAGAGAATTATTGGGTACAAAAACCGAAATGTCTAAATCTAATTAAATTCTAAAAAAAAAATATATATATATATATATATATACACTATTAATAAAAGGATTTCCAGTTTGGTTTCTAATATTCTGCATACTAAAATACACGAACACAAATTCTTAAACCCTCTAAAATACCCTTATCTTTTAGTTCAATAATTTTGAATTTAAAAACACAATTTGGTTAAAAGAGTAATTTACTAAAGAGTTCCTAAGTTTTAGGATTTCAAAACATAGTTATTAAACTCAGACCAAACATTGACCTAGTCTATAAGTTGGGTTACTAGGTCACTAGTTCAACCAATGGGTCATCAGTTGAACTGTAGGGTCAAATAAAAAAAAATTAAAAATTATATATATATATATATAATCAAGTTTGAGAAATCATAACCTGATATGTAAATTAAAAAAAAAAAAAAGGGGGGGGGGGGGGGGGAAAAGGCATATGCCTAACTTAAACTCGCCATTATAATTCAAAATTAATATTTCATAAGCAATAGCATTAGAAGAAACAAACAAATTAATTTATATTTGTCAGTAAAGTTAAGGTCAGCTAAAACCTAAAGCAACAAACAAATTCAAAGCAACAAAATAGTCAAAACTCAAAGAAGAAACAATTTCACACACTCACACTATACACAACAAAAAATAAAAAATAAATAAAACCAAAGATGTTAAAACTAAAAAGCAATCAAGAAATAAAGTATAAAAAATAAATAAACAAAACCCTAAGCAAAAGAAGATAGTTGGTGGCATAGAGTTATATGGTCATACTTACATGCTAATTGTTGGCCAAGTACATCTATTTAGACTTCAAAGCATAAAAAAATTTATGCACAGTAGTAACCCATAGTAGTAGGTTTTTGAGAATTGTGAAAACTAAAAAATAGTACACATACAAAGTACAAAGTGTGAATTTGTAAGGCAGGGCGTAGGCAACAGTGCTTTTTTTTGGAGTTTTTAGGTTTTCTCTTGTTTAAATTATCATATTATCAAACATCTAAATAATGAAAGAGTCAATAAAGTGGATTTATTAATGTAATTTTGCACAATTCGCAAACTCGGTTGGGTTAATAAAACCCAACCGGGTCACACGGGTTGCTTAAAACCCACTGGGTTGCACCGATTTTGACCGGGTCACATACTTTTCCGATCCAATTGATCACCCAACCCAGTTAATGCGCTGGGTCACCAGGTCACCGGTTCGACCAGTTAGGCCGGGCCGAGTTTAATAACATTGTTTCAAACTATTATCAAAATCTTAAAAAATTAAGAAACTATCTTTATCTCACTTTTAAACATTATTTCACTAAACCTAAAATAAATAAATAAGAGCATTATTACACACGCAAAGTGCGTGTGATGAATCTTGTGTGTGTGAGTATATATATATTATTTTCCTTTAAAATATATATTTTTTGTCTCCAATTTGTGAGTATAAGGAAGTCAGAGTGAGAGAATGATTTGTATTTGTTAATGGGAAGCTCGTTCAAGCCCATTCCTTTTTTGGATGAAATATTGTTTAGTTAAAGAGCCCAAACAAAACAAAATAAAATTATTTTAGATTTTTTTAAATTTATTTTGTTTTATATTACATAGTTGTTTAAAAAAAAAAAACCAAAAATTAGTATAAAATATATTATACTAATATATTATTAGCTTGGGAAAATTATAATTTACTTATTTGTGGTTTGACCGAAATTTAAGTTGTCTACATGTAATTTGAAATTTGACACCTTACCTACCTGAGGTTTGCTCAGTAAAATTTTTATAACCCACCTTGGTTAAAAAGAGAGCTAAATATGTAATTTTACTCTACTTTTATGTCTCTCTACTACAAAAACCCAAAAAAAAAGATTAAATAAGATAAAAAACTATCCATCGGAACACTTGCATCATAGAATTTCAAACTATACGTGCAACTTAAATTTTGGTCAAACTTTAGGTGAGTAAAGTATCAAATTTTAAATCATAAGTAGACAACTTATATTTCAGTCAAACCAGAGAACAAGCACTATTAGTTAATTGGTATACCTTTGGAGTACTATTTACTTTTTCTTTTTCTTTTTTTTTGAAACCATCCAAATACATTGTTGCTCCTAATTTTGAGGGAAAAAATGATTAAACCTCTTAAACATGTTGACTTGTACCCCTACAAAGAAAATGATTAAACTTTTGCGCAATAGACTTAATAATTTTCTTTGGGAGTTTGAAAATATTTGTGTGTGTATATATTAATGACTTTATCATGAGCTTCATTTGGAATACGACACACATACATATCTTTGTATATATATTGTCGACTTATATGTATAAACACATATACATTGATGTATATTGGTGTGTATACGACTGCAGCTTGTTTACTCTCTTATAATTTTCCCTGTTTCCTAATCCAGAAATAACTTTCAACTTTGCTAGTATGCTACAACAATCTCCCTTTTTCTAAATAAAAAATAATGATAATATTCACAGTCAAGAGTACAAAAACAGTAAACAAAAAACGAAAAACAATAGTGGTAGTAGTACACAAAAATCCCAACTAAGAAATGAAATGCCCCAGCTCCCCTGCACTGCATAATCCTAGAGCCTGTTCTTCAATCCAATCATTGCCTGCTGCTATGCTTGCACACATAGCCCCAATACAAGGACACCCACCATCACGGATAGCCACTCCCAAAATATGCCCCCCCAGTATCTTGTAGTTTTTGAACATTCTAATTTCTTAACCATATTTCTTCCATTTGACAGCCTCTGTTTCATACATCCTTCACGACTGCTTGCATTTTGCTATCTAGGAAGCCTTGTATTCTACCATAAGGCCACTGCTTCAACATTAGCTAGAAGAGTAACAACCTTGTAAATCCTTTGTTTTTTGTTGCCTCCAGAGCTTCTTTCACAGCCAAACAGATGATCGCCACCTTGGTAGCTAGCTGAGATTCTTTTGTCTTACTTGATCTCTGCAAACAAAACCTAGCCCTGCTTATATTTTATTCTTTGATCTACAATCTGACACTAAATGAATACCTTGTCAGCTCATTCATTCCACAAGGCCTTGATTTAGCTTCCCCTTTATAGATTATTGTTGCCTATCAAAGGCTTCCTTGCAAGTGCAAAAACAAAAATTATGCAGAAGACTAGGACAGCTTCAACATTGATGAGCATTCACTAAATATCAGATTTGTACCTAAAACACGACAAGTTTTATAACTTTTCCTGCAAAAATGAATGAAAAATCAAGATATTCCTTACAAATATCATTACCCCCATTAGTCAGTTTTATCCTCCACTGATGTAGGGATGGAGGTGATATACAATATTTATGATAATGATCTCCAAGCCAAAACACAAGGCTCAAGCTTAGTATAATTATTTTTTATCCTTCTTGCGGATCTAATAAGTAGTGCCTTTTGTACAAATATTCCAAAAAAATTAATAGAATTCTCTTTAACTATTGATACTCCACAACTTTAACCATTTTCAATCAATTCTATCCCCAAGCATGGTTTGGTTTTAACCTCCCTCAGTCAATTGTCTACAGAAGAGGAAATATCTGAAGACTTCATACTATTACTATCATTTTCTAGAATAAGGACAGATCGCATTAACTTTACATTAGAGATGGGAGAGCCATCGGGTTTTTCTACTCAAAAAGCTAGCTGTAGTGAGTATTTTGGAATTTTCCTTTTACTGCTAGTATGACCCCATCAGAATTCACAGATTTTCCAATCAAGAGTTTCTAAACAAGAAAAGAGATAACAGAGATGGAATTATACAGATTTAATTAGAGTTAGCCTACCAGCCTGGTTAAAAGCTTGGCCTTCCAGTTGTGGAGTTTGTTAGAGATTTTGTCCACTGACTTTAAACATCACAGATCTTTTCTCAAAATTTAGATTTAAGTCCAAATACTTAAAAAGACTTGTCAATTCTCCTTCCAATGAGCTCAAGCTCAACTAGTACCTCCTCCCCTTCCCACATAATATCACCAATTGCAAATAAACTTTCTAGCATTTCATAAATGCATCAAACTAATTCCATTTTTCCCTACTTTCATTTCACAACTGTCCAGAACCCTTTTTTTTTGTGACACGCAACAATCATCCATTTGGCAAATAAAATTTTTTTTTTGAATATAAGAGGACTACTTCATGCAAGAAGGACACAAAGCAGCAAACAAAGTACAAAGAAAACTTAATACGTTGTACATAAGAGAAGATAATCTATAAACATTGGAAGAGAATCACTAGATGTGAGTCCCAAAAACATTAATTCAAGTAGCCAATGGACATATAACTACAAAAGTGCCACACTTTACAGGACACTTAGCAACTGCCAATCAACCAAAATTTGAAAAACAATATTGGAGAAATTAGGTTCAAAGCAATAAAATGAGTGCACGACGAAATTGCAACAAAAGATGAAACTGTTATAGGAACAAATAGTCTTATGGACATAAATGGAAAGATATATCAGCTTGTAAAAATTATAGAATTTATATGAAGCCAATACACATCACTTACATATTGAGTTGTGATGAGTAAAAATATGAAAGTTGCCCCTGATATTGATCTTGATAAACTAAAAAACCTTTACACAAACTTCTAAAGCAATTCTTGAATATTTTTATCAGCATGACTAGATGATAGCAAGTCAACCAACATGGTTGCAGTGGTCCGACAGCTCAATCCATAGTTGTTTGAAAACAATAGTTTAACTTGCAAGTACCCATGACCTATTTTCAGACTAAATTTGGTCAGCTAATTACAACTGGATTACTTTTGTAAAACTGAAACTGATTCAAGATATAATTTGGTCAAGAACCTAATCACTAAGAATTCAAGAATCTTGGGGCTGGTCTGGGGAGAGGAGGATACCAATTGAAGGTTTGATATTTCGGCTATACTTGAATTAGAATACTAGTTTTTATGATTGGAAAACTTTGAATAAGGGTTGGAACATAGTATAGCTAACTAGTACAAGAAATAAGATCTATGAATCAAGTCTCGAATTAGGGACTTTTGAGTATCCACCTAAGAGGGCATTATAATACACCCAATGGCTATAGTCAAAAGGTTTGGCAACAACATGCATGCACAAGAAAATTGTGACAAAATATTGAACAGTAAAAGGAATAAACAATCTTGGGCATATAAATGAAAAGAAATACCATCTCGTAATAAGTTTAGAATTTTACTCAAAGCAAATATACCACTCAAATGACTAGTGATAGATTAAAATATAAAAGTTTTCTTTGATCTTGAGAAACTAAATAACCTTCACCCACCAAACCATAAACAATATAAAGTAAAAGTATAATTAGGTTATGTAGTCATTAGAACAAGACTTTTCCAATGATAAAAATTGAAATCTACCCAATTTAGCAGGACTTGAACCAACACCTTCAACTCATCATACCACAATTCCCTCCTAAACTTGAAAATAAAAATAAAAAACGCAAAGGCCAATACATGAATTCAAAATTTACCTATATTTTTTCTGCTTTAATCCCAAATATTACTGATGATTAAGATTTGGTCTAACTAATTCCAATACATTTGTAAATAGGACAGCTCATGTAATGGCTATCTTAGTTCAAATGGCCAATAACTTTAAAATTGTTTCTCCAAATTTTTTATTTTTGGATTTTTTTAAAAAGATGATGGCAGAATCAAAAACCTTAGTGACTGCAACAGTACTTGTTGAACATACAATTCTTTTTATTTTTATGAACACCTGCTGATTGAATGGCAACATTCAAGCATCCTAACATTATAAAAATATACAATGAACAAAATAAATTAATAATGGCATTTCAAATGACCTAATCATCCAAATCTGTGTGCAACTCAATACATGCATGGAATTGTACATGAAACATTGGAAGTAAAGGAAACTAATTATTGACACCTCAAAATTTGTGTATGTGTTTATATACTACTCCATACACGTTTTGTATATGCATATACCCAAAAAAAAAAAAAAAAAGATATTTGTGCACATGTTTATTTTCGACACCATTTTGTTTGAGTCTTCTAAACTATTCCTTCTAATCCATAAACCATTTTCTTCTTTGCAAGTATGGTACAACAAACTCTTTCAATTTTCTTTCTTTTTGTTTTTTTACTTATCTTTTCTTCTTCTTCTTTGTGTGTGTGTGTGTGGGGAGGGGGGGGTGTTGTTGGGGTTTGGTTTAAATAGTCATAGTGGCTTAGCAAAAAGCAAAAGTGGTAGCAACACATAAGAACCTAAACCGAAAAACAAAGACTCGGTTTCTGCTACAGCAATCTCTTTCAATTTGCCATCTAGGAAGCCTTGTATTCTTAAACAAGGACACAGCTTTAGATTTAGTAGAAGAATAATAAGCTTTAAAATCCTTTGTTTCTTGCTGCCTCCAGAGCTTCTTCAACAGCCAGACAGATGATAGTCTGCTAGTCCTGAGTTTCCAACTATGGCAGCCAGCTACGATCCTTTTGCCGTCTCAATCTATGAAAGCAAAACCTGACCCTACCCATCTTTTATTCTTTAATCTTCTACAAGGCACTAACAAAATGCCTTGCACGCATTCAGTACAGTCTTGATCTATCTCCCCCACCCCCACCCAACCCCCCTCCCCACCCAAAAAAAAAAAAGGTTTCAGCACAGAAGCCTGTTGCTTACCAAAGATTTCAGTACACACACATATAAAGGAAATTTTTTGTTTGAAATTGCATTCACATTTTATTTCAATCTTCTAACCTTTTACCTCTTTCCCAACCCTTAAACTCTATTCCAGTTCCAAAGTAAGATTCGACTCTCCATTGTACATTTTCATAATATTGTATCAATAGATTTGAATGTATATGCTACGTATGTTATATTCTAAAATGTGTATAAACTTTAATGACAAATTTAGTGAGAAAAAAAAAAACTCTACATATGAGGCAAGTAATTGTAACAAGGGGATTGCAGGTATACCAAATACATCGAAGGTCAGAATATTAGTGGTAGTAGAAAGAAGATGATCTCTAATATTAACTACTAAGTAAGGAAAATCTGCTAGTATCAATGGTCTTTGGCTGATATTCAATTGACCTATAGCAAGCACCCATATTACCCCATGAGCATTATTCTGTCATTTCACAAAAACAAAAAACTAATTGCATGTTCACAATGTTGCATCAACTGAAGTTCAAGATAATTTTCACAAAAATAAGACTAGAATAGCAACAAACAACCTAGTGCCAATACAAGAAAATAAATATCATCATCTAAAATAATAACTTGCAACGAAAATACCTAGTCCTTAATAATTACTTAATATGTTGATATGATTACATACAGTACAAAGTAAAACAATAAGTTTACTCCAATATAGAAATAGCTTTATCTAATGGGGGAGGGAGGGAGTCATGAAGCAACCAAAAGAGCCAAACTAATTATACTACTTGTTTCACTGTTGTCCTTGTGTCATATAAAAATAACTAAATTTACTCCCTAGGGGCGGGTCCAAAGGGCCCTGCCTTGGTGAGGTACCATGTCATGAAAATAAATAAATAAAATTTACTAATGACGGCACTCTTTCTTTAAAATAGCTATCCTACACATCCTCAAATGAATAAAGGTTCAAGAATCTCTAGTAACACGCAAATCATAATAAGCGCAAACAGAACATCAGAATTATGAAGGTTGGACTCAAAATAGATCTGCCTTTTGGCGAAAGACAGCTGAAAGGTATGAAAGTGAATGAGACAGTAACTTAAAGTCTTAAACTAATTGATATTTAAGAAGTCCCATAGCTCAATCTCTTGTGGTTTTAAAACAATAGTTTAACTTGCAAGCACCCATAACCTGCTTTAAAACTAAATTTGCTAAGTAAATTACAACCAGACTATGTTTGTAAAACTGAAACTGATTCAAGAACTAATTTGATCTAGAACCTAATCACTAAGGGTTTAAGAATTTTGGGGTTGGTTTAGGGAGAAGTGCATACCTATATAAGGTATGATATTTAGCATTAACTTTACATTATAAAAAATTTGAAAAACCTATACATAAGAAAGGGTTTAATGCAACAAAATGAGTGCAAAACAAAATCACAATAAAAGAACAGACAGTAAGCAGAACAAACAATCTTGTGCACAGAATTGGAAAGAAATACCATCTCATAAAAAGTATTAAATTTTACTAGAAGCAAATATACATCACTCACATAATGACTTGTGATTGGTTAAATATGAATGTTGTCCTTGATCTTGAGAACCTAAAAAACCTTCACACGAACTTCGGAAGCAATTCTTGAATATTTTCATCTACTTGATTCAATGACAGCAAGTCAATAAACATGGTTACAGTGGTTGCATTTGCTGAAAAACCCTTGTCAACCATTATTTTGAGATATTTTGTTGCCTTTGATGTCTCACTATGTTGCAATAACCCCTGAATTATTGTGTTATACGTTTGCTTGTTAGGTGAACAACCGTTGCTATCCATTTTCTCAAGCAGCTCATTTGCTTCATCAACTAGTCCATTCTTGCAAAATCCTTTGATCATTATATTGTAAGTCTGGACATTAGGTTGCAATCCTTTTGCCGGAAGACCACTAAAGATTTCTCTTGCAGTCGTAAGTTCCACAGCATTGCAGAAACCATCAATCAAGATGTTATATATCACAATATCACAGTCCAACCTTTTGTCTTTCATCTCCTAAAACAATGTCATTGCCTCAGCAATTCGTCTATTCTTAAAAAAGCCATCTAACAAGATGGCGTAGGTCTAGGGATCTGGATGTTGGCCACAAGCTCGCATTGTATTGAATAGCTCTAGTGCAGTTTGGACTCTTCCCACTCGAAAAAAACCCACCTATAAGAGTGTTGTAATTCCATACATCAGGAATAATTCCCTTGTTGGACATTTCATGAAACAGACGCATTGCCTCATCAATTTGTTTACTTTTGCAATATCCATTGATCAATATGTTATAGCTAAACAAATCAGGTGAAAAACCCTTCTCAACCATCATTTTAAATGCCTCAACTGCCTCATCCATTTGGTTTTGCAAACAATAACCATCAATCAAAGAATTGTAAGTGACTTTGTTAGGCTCAATGCCTCTTTGAATCATCACTTCAAAACTTCTTTTGCCTCAGTCAACATCCCTTTCTTGCAAAGCATGTCCACCAATATGTTGAAGGTTCGCACATTTGGCATGATCTTCCTTTGAACCATCTCATTCAACCAGGTAGCAACCTCCCCCCACCGGCCAGAATTGCATAGTCCTTGAATTACGCAACTATAAGTGACAACATTTGGCTGAATGCCTTTACTCATCATTTCAGATAAAAGGTTCAAAGCCTCAGCTACCAATTTGTCCTTACATAAACTGTTAATGACCGTGGTAGAGAGCACCACATTTTGATCAAAATTCCTTTTTTCAAGCATCCTAAGCAACCTAATAGCCACACCAGTCTGGCCAATCTTTCACAGACCTTTTACTATTGTTCCATAAGTAATCACATTAGGCTCATACCCTTTCTTCTCCATTTCCTCTACCAAACTCACAGCTCCAGAAATATTACCTTGAAGACAGAGGCCTTTGACAAGATTGTTGAGAGTTATACAGTCTGGCTGATAGCCAAGCTTCAAAATTGTTGCTAAGATAGAGAATCCAAAATCGACCCGGTTCAAAAGGCAGAAGCAATTAATCAAAACAGTGAGACTATAAACATCGGGCGAGATTCCGAATGATTCCATTCATTGAATTAGAGTAATGACTTCAGAGTAATGCTTCATTCTTGCAATGGAACTAAACATGTGATTAAAATTCAGAATGGAAGGCAAAGGGTGCATGTGAAGCATTGTATCAAACAGACCTAAGGCATGATCAAGATTCTTAAAGGTTCCAGATTTGCAGTGATCTCTCACAGATTTCAACAACTGATTCTGAATCTAATATGGGGTTTTCGCATTTTCTCTAGTAGTAGAACAATAACGAGAAGTAAAAGCACGAAATGGAAGGCTTACTCTAATAATCAAACGATTGCATATAAAAAAATGAAGAGAGGATGTTGATTTACCCATTTCACAATGACGACACACAGTCTCAGCTAACAACTCGAGTGGGTCGGGTTTGGCTTCGGCTTAGCTTCGAAACGAGAAATCATGGTGGTGGAGTGGCAGATCAGAGAGCGAAGCAACGAGTTCAAACTTCGTCGCGTTCAGAGCCCTTTCTCTCTTTTGACGATAAGGTATATGATGTTTAACCTAGTCTCTATATATATATATATATATATATATAAAACCGAAGCCTTTACAGGCACCACAATTTTCCACGTCAACACAATATTTAAAAAAATAAAAACAAAAATATTATAACTCCTCAAAACCCTAGCAACCTTATCCCTCTCTCAAGTTAAGAAATATAAAGCTAACTCCTCAAAACCCTAGCAACCTTACTCCTCTCTCAAGTTAAGAAATATAAAACCACGGTTTCTGCAAACTCTCAAAATAAAAATATTATAACTACTCAAAATCCTAGCAACCTTACCCCTCTCAAGTTAAGAAATATAAAGTCACGGTTTCTGCAAACTCTCTCTCTCCAGATGCAGGAAGCTCTAAACGCACGGTATAGCATTCAAGATCTACAATGCACGGTATACATTTTAGCTTATAAAGTTCAGCTTTTGTAAGGTTAGTTTTGTTTATATATTAATTAATACATAGTACTTTGTTCACCATTGAATACTCATATAATCAATTTCCAATTCAGTGTTCAAGAATTAAACCAAAATTCTAACTGCACTATCATAAAATATTATTATTAGTATGAATTTTATGGAGTTGCAGTGTTCAGGAATTAAATCAAAATTCTTTTAAATTATCTATAATATTTTATCCTCCGAAAATTTTCTCTCTTTGATTTTAGTATATTGTGTTTCTTAAGCTATAGAGAGATTTTCTTTGGTTTCTGCAAACTCTCTCTCCAGATGTAGGAAGCCCTAAATGCACGATATAGCATTCAAGATCTACAACTCACGGTATAGATTTTAGCTTATAAAGTTCAGCTTTTGTAAGGTTAGTTTGTTTATATATTTTGATAAAGAAACATGTTCAATGTGGTACGGCTTAATAATCGCATTAATAGCCAATAGTTAATACCATTAGCAAATTCAATTCATGGAGTTGCAATTTTCATTAAATCTTTTTATGGCTTGAAGCACTTGCATTTTAACAAATTGGACATGTCTTTAAAGTCCTTTTATTTCTTTGGGGGAAAAAAAAAAGAAAAAAAAAAGGAGAGGATATGTTAAAACTTGGCATCATCAACTTATAAGAGAGGATATGTTCTTAGATGGTAGGAATAGGACAAAATGGTTACACGTTTGTTATGCCTGACTGCCAAAAATTGCTCATAAAGATGTATGCACATGATCTACTTCCCTTCGCTTTTAGTGAAAGATTAAATGCACGCCAATGTTGAGATCAACCGCTCTAAAAAAATAGTCTGTGCAACCATAAAATATTATTATTAGTATGAATTTTATGGAGTTGCGGTGTTCAGGAATTAAATTTTAAGGCTCAGTTGCACAATATGTGTAAATTCTTCAGAATGCTACTTTAAATAGTAAGTCAATGTGTTTCTTACATTTGGGTATTAGTTAGAATTGTTTTCAACTGATTGTACCAATAAAGGTGAATGTGTATAAATTTTGTTTAACTATCCCGTGCATCGCACGGGTTAGCGACTAGTTGGTTTCTAAGCCCAATAAAAAAGTGAAATCTGTCTTAAAAAAATGATACCTATCAAGGTCACCATGTTTGTGACATATTTGTGCAAATTTGAGGTTAATTAGAATGATATGTGTTAACGTCACCATGTTTGATAGCAAATTCCTGAATTAGAGAAGACTAGAGCGCGTGCTCAGAGGCTCTTCTATTTTTTGGATAAGGGTTAATTTAGAGTATTTATTATAATTTGGGATTACTACATTTTTCAATCACAAAAAAAAAAAAAAAAGGGGGTGTGATGAGTGTCATGTGAGGAGAAATAATTTTTCAATCACAATAATTTTTCATCACAAAAAAATCTAGGGGTGTGATTGGAAAATTATTTTTCACACATGACACTCATTACACCCTTAGGTTTTTTTTGTGATTGAAAAATGTAGTAATCCCAAATTATAATAAATGCTCTAAAGTAACCCTTACCCAAAAAATAGAAGAGCCTCTGAGCATGCGCTCACGATAGAAGAGCCTCTGAGCACGCGCGTGCTCAGAGGCTAGTTTTTTGCTAATAAATTTTGTAAGGTTATATGTAATGAATAAATAAGAAAAGAGGAAAATTATCTTATGAGAGATTCTCATGAAACCTCTCTCCTACATTATGTGTGGGTTTCCTATACTGTCGTTACATGTCTCCCACAAACCCACCTAAAATGTTTTTCCTTTTGATATGTTTGTAGTCATTTTGTCTGGAATTTTTTTTTTAAAGCTTCATAAAATTTATTTGTTACTAAAATTTTGATCCGCCTTATATTTTTCTTTTTCACAATCTCCCTACTAAAATGTTTGGATAATCAAATTTAATGGTTACTAAAATATACTCAGAATTATCTATATCACTCTTAGCTAACTTGCACTCTCAAATGGCAAAAAATAAAAAAAATAAAATAAAAAGGGAATAATATAAAAAATAAAAAATGAAGAATATAATGCAACATAAAAAATGAAAAGAATTCTAAAATGAAAGAAAGAAAATAATCAAACAAAATGGTATATGCCATTCAGTTAGTAAAATGTAAACAAAATGATTTCAAAAATTTGTTTGTGCCCTCTACTAAGTCCACAATCAAAAGGTAGTTTCTCAATAAAATGAATAAATGCTAAAAAAAAGTCAGCTACTTACAATACATAATATTTACTTTTAAAAAAATACATCTCTCTTAGATCAAAAGCCAAGACAGTCAATTGTTCTCCCATCTTGCTAATATCCTCATGTTCTTTGCACATGTACATAACATCTGCAAGAAAAAAAAAATGGTAAGACCTGGGCTCCACACAAAGCACAAAATGGTGTTGTAGAATAGAGGCCACAGATGCAAATGTTCAATCCGAAATAAAACCAAATAAATTGTGCAAGCAAAGGAATGATCAAGTGGCACAACCATCCATTGAGTTCCATTGATTTCCTTATGAAATCAAAGAATTAATGGGATTTTGAGGAATGCTCTACATATTGGGTTCCATAATTTGCTAACAGCACCACACATGGTCTTGCCTAGCTTGCAATTGAGATTAAATCCATTTAAATTTTTGTTCAAAAAAATTCTAAAATAAATTTATTACAACATAAATAAAAAAGAAACCCTACTCACCATATATTCTGTATGACAATGGTTGCAACCCGAGGCATTAAAAATTGGATAACAATGAATGGAACTCAAGAGAAGACACGTTGAGAGCAAAAACAGATACAATATTTTAAAGCATCAATTGAATGTAAGAAATAGAAAACTAAAAAACATTATAAGTAAAAGAATAATATTTTCTTATATACTTATCCGGATAATCTTGGAAGTCAAGTAATGAAGTCTTTTGTTATTCCAGTGCAGTAATATTCTATTCGGTTTTTTTTTTTTTTTTGATATATCCAAAAGAAGAAGAAGATGAAAAGGAAGGAGGATATAACATGAAACTTAAATAAAATAAAATAAAAACTGGATAAGCAAAAGAAGTTAAAGGGAAGTTAAAATTTTTAAATTTGATAGTAAAGCAGTTTCTTAGGAGTAAAACATGGGAGAGTGGAATTCAAACAATTTGTTAGGAGTAAAATGTGGGAGTGGAATTCAAACGTGCTAAGGTTTTTTTTTTTTTTTCAAAATAGAAACGTGGTAGATAATTTTTTTGATACAACGTGGCTTTTTTCATTAGGTTTTTTGTTTTCAATTTTTATCAATTTAAGATTTTAAACCATTTCTTATGATTTAGAGATAAAGATAAGTTTATTAAATTAAGGATATTTCATTAGGGTTTTTTTTTTTTTTTTAACTGAACGTGAGGTTTTTTCTAAGAATAAAATATTAGAAATTTTACTATTTAGTTGTGTTTTTTTTTTTTACTCAACGTGAGGTTTTTTTTAAGAATATAATATTAGAAACATGTGTTAGAATAAGTGGGTTAGTAGAAGTGTTCCTATTTTGTAGGTAATGTTTTGTCAAATTTATCTAAAATTTAGGACTCTTTAAATTGATAATTTTACATGTCTAACCCTACTATTTTACATGTCCATTCCAATGACTCCTCAATGCAATTCAAAAAGTTTGTGCATACGTGAACCTAAGAGAGATAAAAGAATTAGGGAACCAAGTATTTAAAAAAAAAAAAAAAAACTTTAATTAACAAACCAACGTTAGCGTGCATGTTATTAAAGAGAAGTTAAAATTTTTAAATTTGATAGTAAAGCAGTTTCTTAGGAGTAAAACATAGGAGAGTGGAATTCAAACAATTTGTTAGGAGTAAAATGTGGGAGTGGAATTCAAACGTGTTAAGGCTTATTTTTTATTTTTTTTTGAATTTGAAAAATAAAGAAGGGTCGGCTAGAGTTTTTTTTTTTTCAAAATAGAGACGTGGTAGATAATTTTTTTGATACAACGTGGCTTTTTTCATTAGGTTTTTTGTTTTCAATTTTTATCAATTTAAGATTTTAAACCATTTCTTATGATTTAGAGATAAAGATAAGTTTATTAAATTAAGGATATTTCATTAGGGTTTTTTTTTTTTTTTTAACTGAACGTGAGGTTTTTTCTAAGAATAAAATATTAGAAATTTTACTATTTAGTTGTGTTTTTTTTTTTTACTCAACGTGAGGTTTTTTTTAAGAATATAATATTAGAAACATGTGTTAGAATAAGTGGGTTAGTAGAAGTGTTCCTATTTTGTAGGTAATGTTTTGTCAAATTTATCTAAAATTTAGGACTCTTTAAATTGATAATTTTACATGTCTAACCCTACTATTTTACGTGTCCATTCCAATGACTCCTCAATGCAATCCAAAAAGTTTGTGCATACGTGAACCTAAGAGAGATAAAAGAATTAGGGAACCAAGTATCATTTTTTTTTTTTAAACTTTAATTAACAAACCAACGTTAGCATGCATGTTATTAAAGAGAAGTTAAAAATTTTTAAATTTGATAGTAAAGCAGTTTCTTAGGAGTAAAACATGGGAGAGTGGAATTCAAACAATTTGTTAGGAGTAAAATGTGGGAGTGGAATTCAAACATGTTAAGGTTTTTTTTCTTTTTTCTATTTTTTTTTTTTTGAATTTGAAAAAAAAAAGGGTCGGCCAGAGTTTTTTTTTTTTATTTTTATTTTTTACAAAATGTAGGATTTTTTTTTTTCAAAATAGAAACGTGGTAGATAATTTTTTTGATACAACGTGGCTTTTTTTGTTTTCAATCACCACCAACATTTCAAAATTAAATTTTTAAAAAAAAAGAAAAGAAAAAAAAAAGAGAGTTAACGTGATACATATATATAAAAAAAATAAAAAAATAAAAAAAAGTAGAACTCAAGGTTGCTACATACCTAAATAAAAAAATTTAACGCCAAAAACATATACATTCAGTCACCACCAACATTTCAAAATTACATTTAAAAAAAAAAAAAGGATAGTTAACGTGATACATTAAAAAAAAATGTAGAACTCAAGGTTGCTACATACCTAAATAAAAAAATTTAACGCCAAAAACATATACAATGATGGTAAAATATATATATATATATATATATATATATGAAGAAGGAAAAAAAAAAAGAAGTGAAGTGAGGAAGGAGAAGGAAATAGTAATTGATCATTTATATGAAACTATTTTTATTTCAATTCAAATTTTTTAAATAAAATGTAAACAAAGGCTATTAAAGGAGATAAGGGAAGTCATACTGTTTAACTGTTTACGAATGATTTTGAATGCTTCTTTTGTAGCATACGGCAGCCCTGTCTTTAGATCACAATACCTACAACATGAAATGACAATTCATTAAGAAGTGCAATGGTAGAGTATATGAAGGAACCATTTATTTCAAAATTACATTTTAAAAAAAGAAGAAAGAAAAAAAAAAATTTAACGTGATACATATAAGAAAAAAAAAAGTAGAACTTAAAGAAAGTCAATCATAAACAAAAGAAAAGAAAATAAAGAGGAACTTGCAAAAAATAGAACCTGAAAATTTGTTGAAGCCTCTGACAGTAAATGTCTTTAATCTGAAGGAAAAGGAAGGAGGATGTAGAGCTAAACTAAATGTCTTCAATCTGGAAAAAAAAAAAAAATGAGAGAGAGAGAAAGTGAGATAGAAACTGCAAAGTGTACGTGAATTTGTGGTTTTAAAATGTAGGAGTTTTAATTTACATATCTATCCCCGGTAGTTGAAAACTTGTAAGTGGGTATGATGAGGGTATCTTAGGCATGAAAAATGTGGAATCCAAACAGGGGAAGCCCCTTAAATAGTAGTATAGATAATATTAGAAACATGTGTTAGAATAAGTGGGTTAGTAGAAGTGTTCCTATTTTGTAGGTAATGTTTTGTCAAATTTATCTAAAATTTAGGACTCTTTAAATTGATAATTTTACATGTCTAACCCTACTATTTTACATGTCCATTCCAATGACTCCTCAATGCAATCCAAAAAGTTTGTGCATACGTGAACCTAAGCTCTATAAAAGAATTAGGGTTAAACCAAGTATTTATTTTATTTTATTTTTAAAAAAAAACTTTAATTAACAAACCATCGTTAGCATGCATGTTATTAAAGATAATAGTTTAAGTTTGTTAGAGTTTGTGTTTGATTTAAATTTTGATAAGATCATTTTTCATGAAAATCCTATTAAAATTGTTCAGAATAAAGATACATATCTAACTCCCTACAAAATAGGACAACTTTCTGTTAGTTTTCAAAGCAAACCCACCTCATGTTCTCTCTCTCTCTCTCTCTTCTTTTTTCTCTTTTCCTTTTTTCTTTTATCCAGATTTATTTATTTATTTTTTTTAAACTTCACTTTCCTTACTCACGTTTAAAATTATTCAGTCACCACCAACATTTCAAAATTAAATTTAAAAAAAAAAAAGAAGAGAGAGTTAACATGATACATATATATTAAAAAAAAAAAAAAAAAGTAGAACTCAAGGTTGCTACATACCTAAAACAGATACATTCAATCACCACCAACATTTCAAAATTACATTTTTTTTAAAAAAAAAAGAAAAAAAAAAAGGATAGTTAACGTGATACATTAAAAAAAAAAATGTAGAACTCAAGGTTGCTACATACCTAAATAAAAAAATTTAACGCCAAAAACATATACTATGATGGTAAAAAAAAAAAATTATGAAGAAGGAAAAAAAAAAAAAAAGTGAAGTGAGGAAGGAGAAGGAAATAGTAATTGATCATTTATATGAAACTATATTTATTTCAGTTCAAATTTTTTAAATAAAATGTAAATAAAGGCTATTAAAGGAAGTAAGGGAAGCCACACTGTTTAACTGTTTACGAATGATTTTGAATGCTTCTTTTGTAGCATAAGGCAGCCCTGTCTTTGGATCACAATACCTACAACATGAAATGACAATTCATTAAGAATTACAATGGTAGAGTATATGAAGGAACCATTTATTTCAAAATTACATTTAAAAAAAAAAGAAGAAAAAAAAAAGAGTTAACGTGATACATATAAGAAAAAAAAAAGTAGAACTTAAAGAAAGTCAATCATAAACAAAAGAAAAGAAAATAAAGAGGAATTTGCAAAAAATAGAACCTGAAAATTTGTTGAAATCTCTGACAGTAAATGTCTTTAATCTAAAGAAAAAGAAAGGAGGATGTAGAGCTAAACTAAATGTCTTCAATCTAAAGAAAAATGAGAGAGAGAAAATGAGATAGAAACTGCAAAGCGTACGTAAGTTTGTGGTTTTAAAGTGTAGAAGTTTTAATTTACATATCTATCCCCGGTAGTTGAAAACTTGTAAGTGAGTATGATGAGGGTATCTTAGGTATAAAAAACGTAGAATCCAAATAGGGGAAGCCCCTTAAATAGTAGTATAGATACCAAGCCCAACTTGTGATACGATTAGCTTTTATTTGGATATATATCTTGCTTTTGTTAAGATTATTGATGAGAATTAGCTATAACTTGTTCTACATTGTCCAAAAATTAAAAAAAAAAAACTCTAGTCATCTATGTTTATTGCTTCCTCTATTGGATGATAGGATAAGTGTAATTTGATGGAATTGTTGATAAATTCACCGATCATGTCCCATGTCTTAGCTGGTTGATAAATTTTCTTCATCGTAAAGGACCAAAAGAGACTGAAGTGAACCGGATTGGACCAAATATACCAAAGAAGACCAAATTGGATTGAAATGGACCGAAATGAACTGAAGTGGACTGCTGTGGACCGATATGAACCAAGTGGACCGAATTTGATGGAAATGGACCAAAGTAGACCGATTAGAATAAGATAAAGTGCTGTTGGGTGAAGCTAACGGCAACGGCAAAAACACATAGGATAGGATCACAGAAGATTCAGATTTGAATTTGGGTTTGAGATTGAGATTGAGAACAATGGCAACGACGACCTTCATAGGAACAACGCCATCCTGGATTAGTATAATTCCTGAGGTTGCTTCTGCTGTCTTGTTTTTTTCACAAACGCTTTCGCAGTAGCAGAAGCAGCAGGAGTTTCTCAATCTCGGCAGAGGACAAGTAGCCCGTGTGCGTTTTGCTCCTTCGCCAACAGGGAACCTCCACGTGGGTGGAGCTCGAACTGCGCTCTTCAATTACTTGTTCGCAAAGGTGGCAAATTTGTGTTGAGAATTGAAGATACTGACTTGGAGAGATCCACTAAACAATCTGAGGATGCCCTCTTGCGAGATCTCTCTTGGCTCGGTCTTCACTGGGATGAAGGTACGTACCCCCTTTTAACACTTATTCGCTTGTTACATCTATGCTACTTTTATTACTAATCATTCATTTCTATTCTATTCTTCATTATAGTTTTTAAGCAATGCTAGAAAGATAAATACTTCGCCCATGTCTGTGCATAGTGTCATATATTTTGTTTAGGGTCTGAGGGTTGCGGTAGAGTAATGGTAATTATAAAATTTAGTTACTCTATTATGAATGTCATAATACATTAGATGGCCCTGAAATTCTGAGACTAATAACCTGTAGTTGTTGTTGTTGTTGTTGTTGCGGCTGTAGTTATTTTTATTATACACTAATCACAATTTGTCACCTTAACAATTGTGAAAAAAGGTGAATTTTTATTTTATTTTTTTTTGTCTCACAAGACTTAATTGTATTTATTTGTTTATCTTGCACACATTCTTGGCTATGATAGACAGTTGGATACTGAGATGGAGTTGGAGTTGAGCGATAATTCTCTACTCATAATTAGCATTGCTTGTTTTCATTTGGTTTTTATACAATTCTATCTGTGTTTTTGACTTGCCGGCTTCTATATTAAATTATATGTAGTAGAACATTGATGCAAAAAAGTGAATGAATTGATTAAGATATAAACTCTTAGTAATACTGTGTTTATACTTTGAAGGTCCTGGTGTTGGTGGAGACTATGGTCCATACCGGCAATCTGAAAGAAACTCTCTGTACAAGCAACATGCTGAGAAACTTTTAGACTCTGGTTATGTTTATCGTTGCTTTTGTTCCAACGGGGTAGTCGGCATTAAACTTTGAAGCTTGTGTTGGTATTACTTATGAGTTATGACATTGGAGTAATGAAAAAGTTGTTTTTGATGAAAAAATGAACTTGTAATCATCATTAATAAAGACTTACTGTTGATAAGTTACTCATATTTTCTATAATGTATAGCATGGCTAAAATCTTGATTTTCATTCTTAGCTCTCTCTCTCCTTCACTCACATTGGTTGAGAGCATAAACCTTTTTTTCCCCCCTTCATTATGCTGTTTCAGCAAAGCTAGTACCTTTTGGTTTTAATTGTCAGGTAGTCATTTATTTGGACTACAAGCCTTATTAGCACAATCTTTTTGCGTTCTGGAATGCATCTTTTTTGGTTTTTAGTAGTTTCCATCTTCTATCTCAACTTATCCTTTCGTTCAAAGTTTAGGGGGTTTTGTGAAAATCTATTTTCTACTTATAGGATCTTATCATTATTTTCTTCAGGAACTGGAAAAAATGAAGGAGATTGCAAAACTAAAGCAGCTGCCTCCTGTATACACTGGGAAGTGGGCAACTGCTACTGATGAAGAAGTACAAGAGGAGCTGGCAAAGGGAACCCCTTATACATATCGGTTTCGTGTGCCAAAGGATGGGAGTTTGAAAATTAATGACCTTATTCGAGGCGAAGTTAGTTCTTTACATTTTTTGGGCTCCCTGTAGTCTTCTTATATTACAATTTTTTTTTTTTTTTTTCATTTTCCATTTTCTTTGGGGCTTTTCAAATTATCAGATGGCTTTTGCACTGCCAGCCATCAACTTTAAGTAAATAATCTAGTGGATGTATCTAATAAAATAATGTTAAATCAAGTTGTGTAGGATGTTAACTTTGTTTGATAGTGAAATAAAGGTTAGTTGGAACTTGGACACACTTGGAGATTTTGTAATTATGAGGAGCAATGGGCAACCTGTTTACAATTTTTGTGTCACAGTTGATGATGCTACCATGGCTATATCACATGTTATAAGGTATTACGTTCAACCTCCTTAAAATTAAGGGAAATTTGCTATTTACTTGTCATTAAACGTAGCAAGTTTACCATCTCTAATTTTTAATTTTTCTTTACCTTGATCATGGTCCATGTTATGTTAAGACATCATATTCTTTCAAAACTTGCATTTTCAGGGCAGAGGAACATTTACCAAATACTTTAAGGCAAGCACTGATATATAAGGTACTGTTTAAAAATCTGAACCTTTTTCCTGCTTTTCCATGCTTTTTGGGTATTTTGTTTTTTAACAACAGAGAAAAACTAATTGTGGTCTCTATACATTATTCTACTACAAGCTCTGGGATTCTCAATGCCTTATTTTGCACATGTTTCCTTAATTCTTGCACCTGATCGGAGTAAGCTGTCAAAACGGCATGGTGCAACTTCTGTGGGTCAGGTAATTAATCTTTATTGCTTGAATTTGTACTTCATGCAGAAGTTGGGGTATGAGTTGTTCTTGTGCTCTCCTTTTTGGTCATTAGCCTTTTCTTGTTAGCCTATATTTTTTTAAGGATAAACATTTCCAGCTTTACTACCATCTAACAGTTCAGGGAGATGGGGTATCTACCCCAAGCAATGGTGAACTACTTTGCACTTTTAGGTTGGGGAGATGGCACTGAAAATGAATTTTTCACCCTTGAGCAACTTGGTTAGTGATTTTGAATCCTCTCTCTCTCTCTCTCGAACCATGCTGATAGGCTCATGTGGATAAAAAAAATCTAAAATTTTTGCTTGTGCATTTATTTTTCTTTTGATCAATTTCATACCTGAATATCTTTTTGCAATTTACAGTGGAAAAATTCTCAATTGGTCGTGTCAACAAAGGTGGTGCTATTTTTGATTCTACTAAGTTAAGGTAAATATGGCTTTTCAGTTATCATATGCTGAGAAAACCTATTTGTTTGTTACGCCCAGCAAGCAGTCCCTTTGACTTGAAGATGTAGAGTTTCAAAAATGTTATGCAACGGATTTATCAAAAAAACAAAAAGAAGTTACGCAGTGGTATGTTTGTTTACATTTTCTGATGGTTGCATATTTTGTGTAATATTCCAAATTTCAAATTTTTATTTCCACGATTTGATTTTGATCGTTTCTCGATAATTTGGGCTGCCTATCACTAAAACAAAAGATGGTTTATTATATTTTTGAATGAGCGAGACTATTTCTAAATTGTGGATGTATTGGAGGTTAACTGTCTAATAGTGTGCAAGTTATTATTGTGTATAGTAGCTGCCTAATAGGTTCTCGTATATGTTCAAATTAAAGGTGGATGAATGGTCAGCATTTAGGAGCACTACCATCAGAGGAGTTGACCAAGCTTGTTGGTGAGCGCTGGAAAAGCACTGGTATCCTCACAGAGTCGGAGGGGACATTTATCCTAGTAAGACTTTTTAGTATTAAAATCTTTTGATTGCATTGAATTATAATTATAAACTTCAAGTTAGAGAATTTCTTTTTTCTGTGTAGATTTAAGTTGATCTTATAATCCTTGGTGTTAACGTATATTATGATTGGGCTTTAGGCCCAACTAGGTTACTTGTATAGCACACTTGTACTTGTACTACACTTTACTTGTACTGCACACATATGCCTCCTATATAAAGGCACTGATGTATATTCTTTGATTTGAGAAATACAATTCAATTACATTCAGTATTTCTAACATGGTATCAGAGTCATTGCTCTAACCTTCTTATGTCTTGCAGTCCTGTCTTTGTTGGTATTTTCCGCTGCCTCGACTTCTTCGATCAGTAAACCTTTTCTGTGCCCTTAGAGGTGCCAAGGTTGAATCTTCACCGTCAGAAGCTCGATCACCGCCACTAAGATCATTGCCTCCGTCAGGTCTTCCACATCGGACCTCCGATTAAGACATAAGAAATATCAAGGTGTAGATTTTCAACCGATCTACAAATAACCGCCGGAATCATCATCATCTGACCTCTCACGCGCCGCCACGCGCCGGTCAAAGATTCGGCTGCTTTTCCACGCGCCATCTGTGCTGCTCCGATCATCACACCGCCGCATTCATCAGAATCGTCTTGCTCCGATCTACATCACCGGCGAAGAATCGGCATCATCAGTCGTCCCACGCGCCCTCACACGCCGACAGAAGATTCGGCGAAGATTGACCACGCGCCTCACGCGCCCCACGCGCCGCTGGTCACCTGCTGACGTCATCGCTGACGTCATCTCTGCCACGTCATCATCTACGTCAACCCTAGCTGACGTCATCCGACAACGTCATCTTGCTGACGTCATCACTGGAGTTGACCGTTGACCGTTGACTTTTTTTCCCCCGAGTTGACTTTTTGCAGAACAGGTGCTCCTTACCCAGTTTTTCCCGTAGATTTCATTTTTGCAGTCTATTTTTGCATATTTTGCTTCAAAATGAAGAATAAGGACAAGTCTTCTTCCTTTTGCAACAATCGTCGCCGACAATCCAACAAACGTTTTTGCAATTTTTGCAAACGTTTTGGTCATAATATTGAGACTTGCTATCATCGCAACAAATCAGCTGTGTCAATTTCTGCTGCTAATGTTGCTAACACTGAGAGTGACTAACCAATGGCTCCTGTCTTTGCACAGTCTCAGTCTTCTGGATCCACTTTTACCATTTCCAGAAATGACCTTATAAACATCATCGCTAATGTCATTCGTATGGTTGGTAATGCATCTTATTCCTCTTCTCTCTCAGCTTTATCTGGTATGTCTCCTACCTCTTGGCTTATGGATTCTGCTTGTTGCAATCACATGACACCTCATTCGTCTTTATTTTCTGAACTTAAACCTGCACCACACCCTCTTAATATTCGCACAGCAAATGGTTCCACAATGTCTGGTCATAATATAGGCTCTGTTTCGACCTCTAACCTCTCGGTTCCTGGAGTCTTTAATGTTCCTGACCTTTCTTACAATTTATTTTCTGTGGGACAATTAGCTGAATTGGGTTATCGCATTATCTTTGATTATTCTGGGTGTATTGTGCAGGATCCAAGGACGGGACAGGAGCTTGGGACCGGTCCCAGAGTTGGGCGTATGTTTCCCGTGGACAACCTTCGTCTTCTACTTGTTGCTCTTGTTTCTGTTGCTGCAGCTACCGTAGTTTCTTCTGTTCCTTCCCTTGCACTTTGGCATGCTCGACTTGGTCACGCATCTTCCTCTCGGGTACAACAATTGGCTTCTAGAGGTTTGTTAGGTTCAGTGTCTACCGAAAATTTTGATTGTGTCTCATGTCAATTAGGAAAACAACCAGCTTTGCCTTTCAATACTAGTGAATCAATAACAACTGATATCTTTGACCTTATTCATTCTGATGTTTGGGGGCCTTCCTCTGTCTCTAGTATTGGTGGGTCTCGATATTTTGTTGTCTTTGTTGATGATTACTCTCGCTATAGTTGGATTTTTAATATGAAACATTGTTCTGAATTATTGCAAGTATATTCTAATTTTGCAAAAATGGTTGAAACTCAGTTTTCCAAACGCATCAAAATTTTTCGATCTGATAATGCTCTTGAGTACACTCAATATGCTTTCCAAACTGTTTTGCATTCCTATGGCACTGTTCATCAACTAACTTGTCCAGGTACCTCTCAGTAAAATGGTAGAGTCGAACGAAAACTTCGTCATATTCTTGACACTGTTCGTGCTCTCCTTCTCTCTGCCAAAGTCCCTGCTTCTTTTTGGGGTGAAGCTGCTCTTCATGCTGTTCACACTATTAATCGCATTCCAAGTCCTGTTATCCAAAATCAAACTCCATATGAGCGCCTTTTTGGGTCACCTCCAGACTATCACCACATTCGCTCCTTCGGTTCTGCTTGTTTCGTTCTTCTTCAACCACATGAGCATAACAAACTTGAGCCTCGGTCAAGGCTTTGCTGTTTTCTTGGCTATGGCGAAACTCAAAAAGGGTATCGGTGTTATGATCCTGTCTCTCATCGTCTTCGTATTTCCCGTAATGTTGTCTTTTGGGAACATCGCCTCTTTGTCGAGCTCTCTCACTTCCGTGCCTCCCTATCTTCCTCCTCTGTTTTAGATCTCTTTCCAGATGAGGCACCTGTTCCTTCTGTAGCTGATCCTGATCCTCCTGTGGTTGCTCCTGATTCTCTTGTAGACTTCTCTGTCCAACCACCAAATACCACTGATCCCTTTCCTAGTTCACCCTTTAATGAACAGGTGGAAGATGAACAGGTTGAAGACGAGCTACCCAACCCCAACCTTGAGCTTGGGTCCCCTGCTCCTGCTCCGCCTGAAGATCTTGCACAAGACATTCCACCTTGTCACTCAACTCGGGTAAGATCTATTCCTGCACATTTACTTGACTATCATTGTTACACTGCTCTTGCTACACTACAAGAGCCTCACACCTATCGTGAGGCTTTCACTGACCCTTTATGGCAGATTGCAATGAAAGAAGAACTTGATGCATTATCTAAAAACCATACTTGGGACTTGGTGACACTCCTCCCCGGGAAATCTGTGGTTGGTTGTAAGTGGATCTACAAGATTAAGACTCGCTCTGATGGGTCCATTGAGCGCTACAAATCTCGTCTTGTTGCAAAAGGTTTTACACAGGAGTATGGGATTGATTATGAAGAGACTTTTGCTCCGGTTGCTCGTATCTCATCTGTCCGTGCCCTCTTAGCTGTTGCTGCTGCCAGTAAATGGGATCTTTTTCAGATGGATGTCAAAAATGCATTCCTTAATGGGGATTTAAGTGAAGAAGTTTATATGCAACCTCCTCCTAGTCTCTCCGTTGACTCAAACAAGGTTTGTTACCTTCGTCGTGCTCTTTATGGCCTTAAACAAGCTCCACGGGCTTGGTTCGCCAAATTCAACTCTACCATCTCTCGCTTGGGTTACATGGCCAGTCATTATGATTTTGCTTTATTTCTTCGTCGCACTGACAAAGGCACTATTTTACTTCTCCTGTACGTGGATGATATGATCATCACTAGTGATGACCTCAGTGGCATTCAAGAACTCAAGGATTTTCTCAGTCAGCAATTTGAGATGAAAGATCTTGGACATCTCAGCTACTTCTTGGGTCTTGAAATCACTCATTCTACAAATGAACTTTATATTACTCAAACCAAGTATGCTTCTGAACTCTTGTCTCGAGTTGGACTCACTGATAGCAAGATTGTTGACACTCCAGTTGAGCTTAATGCGCATCTGACTCCCTCAGGGGGGAAACCATTGTCTAATCCTTCTCTTTACAGACGATTGGTTGGCAGCTTAGTTTATCTCACAGTTACTCGTCCAGACATCTCCTATGCTGTTCATCAGGTGAGCCAGTATCTGTCTGCTCCACGATCAACTCACTATGTTGCTGTTCTGTGCATTCTTCGGTACCTGAAGGGCACCCTCTTCCATGGCCTTTTCTACTCAGCTCAGTCTCCTCTTGTACTCCGTGCATTCTCTGATGCTGATTGGGCAGGAGATCCCACTGATCGCAGGTCCACTACAGGTTATTGCTTTCTCCTTGGTTCTTCTTTGATTTCTTGGTGAAGTAAGAAACAAACTTTTGTGACCCGCTCCAGTACTGAAGTAGAATATCGTGCCCTTGCTGATACCACATCTGAGCTCCTTTGGTTACGATGGCTTCTTAAGGATTTAGGTGTTTCAACATCCTCTGCTACTCCCCTTTATTGTGACAACCGGAGTGCCATTTATATTGCTCATAATGATGTCTTCCATGAACGGACTAAACACATCGAGATTGATTGTCATTTTATCCGTTATCATCTTGTCCATGGTGCTCTCCAGCTTTTCTCCATCTCCTCCAAAGATCAACTTGCAGATATCTTCACCAAGTCACTTCCTAAGGGACGCACTCGTGATTTAGTTGACAACCTCAAGTTGGTCTCACATCCACCTTGAGTTTGAGGGGGGCTGTTAACGTATATTATGATTAGGCTTTAGGCCCAACTAGGTTACTTGTATAGCACACTTGTACTTGTACTACACTTTACTTGTACTGCACACATATGCCTGCTATATAAAGGCACTGATGTATATTCTTTGATTTGAGAAATACAATTCAATTACATTCAGTATTTCTAACACTTGGCATTGTTGTGGATTATACTGTTATTTAAATTAAGTATGGGATTATGTGGTCTGCTGCAGAAAGACAGGTTACTGTAGATAATTTATTTCATTTTGGTTTTATGATGTTTTAATATCCTATAATCAAGCAAAGCAAGCATGTTGTAATAGTTGAAACATAATTATGTATTATAGGAAGCGGTTCAGCTGCTTAAGGATGGAATTGACTTGGTAACAGATGCAGACAAAGCACTCTCAAACTTGCTATCTTATCCTTTACCTGACACTTTAAACAGGTTATATACCTTGCACTTAATTCTGTTGTTTTATGTTGTCATATGTCATCATTTTTTCGGCCTGATAAACTCTTTCTTATTTTCTTAGTTGAATACACATTGTGTCATCTATAAATACGCTTTTCTACTGGATTTTATTTCACTTAATTATTGCTATAAGTACCGTTTGGGAGAATGTTAACTGTAATAAAAAAAAATGCTTCAGAATAGTTTGGCCCCTAAAAACACCACCATATCTAATAACAAATTCTTTTGCTCTCTGCAGTCCTGAAGCTAAACCTGTCTTAGAAGATAAGCTTTCCGAATTTTCAGCCGACCTCATAGCTGCCTATGACAGTGGTGAACTCCTGGGTGCTCTTGAAGAAGGGCACGCTGGCTGGCAGAAGTGGGTGAAGAACTTTGGCAAATCGCTAAAGCGCAAGGTGGTCTTTAATTAGAGAGCGATATGTTTATTTCACTTAACAGTATCTGGCCTTGAACTGAAAATCTGTCTACTTTCATCCTTATCACAGGGGAATCACTCTTCATGCCTCTGCGAGTGTTGCTGACAGGAAAACTCCATGGCCCAGATATGGGTGCCAGCGTGCTTTTACTCCATAGAGCTGAAACCTGTGGTGTTGTTGCTCCAGAAGCTGGGTTTGTGACATTGAATGAGAGGTTTAAAATGCTGAGGCAACTTGACTGGGAAGCATTAATAAAGGATCAGTCTCCTTTGTAATCTGCTGCTGCTATATCAAACTGAGAATTCACAGTTTTGACCGGCTATTTCTAACAATTAGTTCATCCATATATTTTTTCAGAATGTATTTTTTTTTTCTCCTGTTGTCAAGAGCAGTTGATTTGATTATGAAGGTTCCATCTTTAGTTTACTATCTACAATTTTATAATGTTATGAATGCAATAAGTCTCCTTTCTTTGGATTGGTCGCAGAGCATCTATTTTCTGTCATTTAAACGCATGGAATGGTTATGGATTTGAATCAGCAATATCAATCCTTAACCCTCAATGAAAGATGGCTCTAGGCAATTCTGTATGTAAGCATGAAAGCGATGACAAAGATATGAGGACTAGGTGTTGAAACTAATGATTCTGCAATAGATAAGTTTGATTTGATAGGAATTGGAATGTGAAATGTTGATACCTATGCGGCAATATCATTACCCTTTCTTAGTTCCAATTCCATATCTTTTGAATTTGAGTTAAAAGAACAAATACAAATCTGTCTTTTTAAGAAAAGAAAAATTGGTAGTTGGTGTGTTGTTTTGTTTGTAACATAATAACTAATTAAATAAAATCAGTATTACTAAGACATCTTTAGCAAACTAGCTACCAATCTGGAATGGATGTTGTTTATTCTGGCGTAGTCCATGTCATTGACCTTCCAACCGCCAGTTGGGTAGGTGCTATAGTTACCAAGTCATTTTTGTCAGACTGGGACGTGACTTGATGCATAGATGACAGTCCACCGGTTCCAATCACATTCATGATTGGAGGGTGTTTTTGACCACAAGCTTAGCTTTGCATTTGCATCGCAGACCATACGTTTATTTTGTAGTAGAAGACAGAAGATGATAGTCTTAATTCTAGAACACTCATGATGTGGTGTGTTGGCCATTAACACTCCACTCAGATTATTCTCTTTTGAATGGAATGGAATGGAATAATAACTCTTCTTTTCTTCTTCTTCTTCATTGTTTTGGAATTGGAGCCAGGCCTCAAACATGTCTCTAGTAGCTTCTATTCAGGATCATGCCTACCTAACGAAACAGGTAGAGCAAGTTTTATTTGATCTCAGAGTAGACAAAAAATCCGATTCTGCTTCACTTCCCTAATTGTTACTACCTGTCTTCCCTATGAGAGATCAATTGTTCATGTTCAAGGTTGAAACTTGAGATTGCCAATCTCATTTAGATCATTATGGTTAAGGGTTCAAAAGTTGAATTAAGACTTGAGATTTCAGACAAGGAGAAGAAAAAGAAAAATAATTGTGGTGATGGTTTTAGACAAGGTGTAAACAAGTCAAGTCGAGTATTAAAATTTCAAGCTTATTCATCTAGTTTTATTTCAAATGCGAGTTGAGATCAAACTTACCAAACAATATTACATATTCAACTTTGATTTATTTTCTTGTAGAACAAGCTCGACAAGAAAATGAACTCAAACTTGTTTATGAGTTACTTGATTAACTTATTTTTTTCTCATAAAAAATAAAACCATAACTATATTTTTTTACCCCATTCACAAATCTATGAATGTTTTTACTAAAAATAGATAGTTGATATTATCAATAAACTACAAATAGTAATTTAATATCAAATGGACATATTTACACACTCACACAATCCAATCCTCATTTTATATAATTAAGAAAAATTTTTAAACAATATCCATATAAAAATGCAATATTATATAAATTTGTTAAATTGAGCCCTATGTGCACAAACACATTATTTTATTTAAATTTTAATGTTTAAACTCATTTGCTAAACAAACAAAATTCTTTTTGATAAACAAAAATAACCTTTATCCCTCATGTTCATTTCATATATATCTAGTCTGATAATAAATTAACGCAATTTTCGGGTTCAGAGTCGTAGACCGCCAAACATATAAACAAATGAATTCAGAAGAATCAAAGAAAGGAAAATGAGTAGATGAAGAAGAATTAAAACGTACAGACAGAAAGACAGAACTAGAATCAAGATCAAGAATGTGGTTCCACTTTTGTAGACTTGTGGTGCATGTCTATGGAACAACTCGAATTGGGCTGCATCATCATCGGTATTAGCCGAGGCAAAGCCTAAGAAACTAGAAAATAATAAGAATGATTGCAAGAACCAAAGGAGGGACATGCTGAAAATGGAATGATTGAGAAAGACAGCAATGTTCAGTTTTGATTTAGCAGTATTTACGGGAACTTTTACATTTGGTGACATTAATGTCTTAGGCAATTAACAACTTTTAGGTTTTATTCTTTGACGGTCACAAATTATTTTAAAAATATTGATGTGACAAATTTTTACTAGTTTTATTATGGCTCTATAACTAACATCATTTTTTTATTTGTCAATAATTATTTGAAAAATGCTAAAATCACATTAGCAGTTTATAAAAATATTGTAAAATAGTTTATGTTTGTAGCATTACTCGTTTTTTTGCAGATCCTACATTCCTTGAAATTTATGGGTTGTGATCTGGTGCAATAGTGAGGGAATCCCTCTCACAACATTTTAACTTTTTCAAATTTTAAACTTTTTTTAACTCTCAATCTTTTTTATTTTTACATGTTAACTTTTTTGATCTAATGGTTAATGTCAAAATTCAACTTTTTAAACTTTTGATTTGAACCATTAAAAAGGTATTGGATGGTGCTATGCTATTACACCGAATCTCAATCCAAAATTTATGACGACTAAGTCCCTCAAGACAAATCAAATGATTTGGCAAAGTTTGTTTGAAAATCTATTCGGTCTGGGCTGGAACATTTTGGGATTTTAACAACACTTTTATAAAAAAATAAAAAAATAAGGACTTTAACAACACTTGATTGTATAAATAGCCAAATATAGATTTAACAAGACATGTATAAATAGCCAAATATAGATTTAACAAGACATGTTTGTTTTTTTATTTTTATAAAATACTCAACTAGACATGATGAAACATTTTCTCAAACAAAAATATCGGTAATATTATGTATTTGAAATTACATCTTATACTTGATCATTTTAAACCAACATATTAATAAAATTGAAATATATACATCAAGTGGGAAAAATTATCATGTCATACGTACTCTATATAAGTCATTTAAATAAGTTCGAAGATCCAAATTTTCTATCTTGATCGACGACATTGTTGAAATCCAAATCATTCTTTTTTTAAACACTTTTATCCAAATCAACCATTTATGAATTTTCACAGATTTTCACATTAATGTTTTTAAATTGAAATTGTATTAATCATGAGAGAAATTAAAGTTACCCGGTACACCATATGCTACTGGAAAACTAAATTAGTTGTAATGCATTGAATAATATGAATGGAATTTTCTAAAAGGAAGAAGTAATGAACATTTTACTACAAAGTATTTGGTGAAGCATAAAGCAGCTAGAAAGAGATAAAATTTTTTCCTTATTTACTTACTTATTTGGTCTCAAGTGTGTGTGTGTGTCTTTTTCTGTTCTTTTCCTTTCTTTTCTAATTGTAAGTATTGTTAATGCCTATTGTTAGTTGTGTTGTGATATTTGATCCAGCTTAGATTTTAATTAGCTTTTTTCTTGAAAATTTTAGTTGTAATTATTTCATATTATCAACTGCCAACAATCATATATGACAATTCATGGAAGATAACTTGATAAAAATGCTTGGAAGGCATGCAGATGCTGTTTTTACATAAAATAACAAAATTGACATCACCCCGAAAAAAAAAATTAACTATGTACTCACAAAATTCACGTCTTACATCAAATAAAGAACGACGAAAGATAAATTGCCCAATTGAGACACATAATATACATGGCAAAACCCAGTAAATGATGGGGCACATAAATTTGTCAAATTATGGGGCTTGCTGAGTCTATTGGCTCTAAGGGTTATAGAGCATCCAACTCTCCTTCAAACCCTGCTCTTCACCAGTCTTTTCATGTTGCTCTCTTGTATGTGCAATTACGGAAATCCCAACAGCAAATCCAACCCTTATTTATGCATTGAGACCATCTGCCAAGAAGGAAAGGCAAAGTCAAATTATAGAGATTGCTAGTTTATATTTCAAAATGAATAATCCAAGCTAGTTCAGGAAAAAGCCATAGTTGAGAGTATTGCTGCATGACAACAACATAAGTGACAGAAGATGAATTATGCAGATAGGTTTTGTTGCACAAACTGGTAATACCAAGCAACGAAAGATGAGAAATGGAAAACACAATAACAAGTAGAGAAAGAAGTGTTTAATTCATTTAGAAAATGAGATTCATTACAACCTTTGAATTTTGTGTGCTGCTCTTAGCATGCACATGCCGATGTGGAGGTAACTAACTAATAATGCAACTAACCTATAACAGATATTAGTTACAAATCCAGATATTTAACTAAGCTAACAACCCATAGAACCGACATGCTTTCAATAAGCTCACGTAGTAATAGCTAAAAAAATGGCAGCTTTCACCTTATTAAAATATAAAATGGCAGCTCAAGTCATGCTTTGTCATTGTTTTAAAACGAATCCAACACAAGTACAAGCATCGCATTCAAAAAAGTCTACTTCCATATTTTCTCCACATTTTATGGCTCTTGGAAATTATTAAAGCTAAACTGCGAACAATAAATGTCAGCTTGGTTTCTTCATTTCAAAAAATATAATAATTAAATGGCAGCATGCTTTCTGTTTATGTTTTTCATTTAATGATCATAAATATTTTCACCTACCAAATTCTTTGAAATTAAATTCAACAAAGAGAGTGAACAACCATGGCCACAAAACAAAGCACATTGAGAATATTCTTGCAAGAATGGAAGGAAAAGTCCCCATGAATAAGTAAACACATGCCATACATGTTGAAAACAGAACAACATAGGAAATGACACAAAGTTCACACAAAAAGGCTTTGGTTAGGTATTTTCACAAACAATTGGTAGGCAGATTACAAACGAAGTGACACAACAAGAAAACGTACCAATTAATAATCTTCAAATATTTTCGCTCATCAAATAGGTATAGAGCTTCACATGGGCCGTGGGATCTTTCCTCGTTTTCTTGAAATTTTTAGAGCCAGCTTTCAGTGCCTTAGTCCAACAAGCCTGTAATAAAAAAATGTAAAATATAATAAGAATACTGGTTCTAAATCTTATATGTTTCCCCAAAGGAATTCAAACAGGAGACATAATATATTCGTATTACAGAATCTACAGAGCATGTTCGTCTGTCCTGTTTTCAGACAGAGGACAAGAACAAACAAGAATGATGGGTTTGAATGCCAACAAATAAACAATGTATTCATTTATCAAATAATCATTCCCTAATAAAAATTAATTCCTAAATTTTGTCTCTCAAATGGGTTTATTAATTTCAGGTTAATAATCTCAAACTTGTTCAGATTGAAAAATATAAATAAATAAAACCCTAGAAAAAAAAAAATATATATATATATATATATATATAAAAGTATTTATTTTTTTTCTCTCAAAAGAGTTTATTAATTTCAGGTTTTTTTGCTAACCCTAAACATAAATAAAAAATAAAAAATTCTCAAGAAATAAACAGAAATAGAAATACCTTTGTGGTGGGTTTGAGAGGAGATGGGTAGAACTCAGAAGCCTTGGTTTTGATGTTGTTGTTGTTGTTGTGTTTGGCCTTGGACTTCACAAGATTGGCAGCAACTTTGAGTTTCTTCTTGATGTTAGAAGTGACTTTGTTGATCTTGCTTTTGCTGCCAAGTGATTGTCTCTTTGGTGTCACGAAACCAAAGTATTCAAAATCCAAATCTATGGCACTGTGAAGCCGAGGGACCAAAGGGGACCAGATTGAACTCTGAGACTGAGAGTAGTTGAAGTCGAAAGCAGAAGACTTGTCAGGAAGAAGCTCTTTTGACATCAATGGATCCATGTAGTACACCACTTTAGTAATGCCCATATGAAGCTACACCTTCACTCCTCTTTCTTCTTCTGCTTTGGATCTTTCTGTGATATTTTGTTTACGTTGTTGATGATTGAAAGCTAATAATAAACCTTTTTTTGTGGGTTTCCTTTGTGCGTTCGGTTTGTTTATATAGTAGAGGACATAAGCGTGGAAAGGAGGGCAAGTCTCAGAAATTGTAACCGTTGATTTTGAAATTATGAGGCATTGTTTCTCGATTTTACCCCGTACTTGTCTGTCTGTCAATCTATGCTACTTTTCCTGTTTGGGTCGTTTTTTTTTCTCCTAAAATACGCTTATTTTTCTAAGTTTAAATAAAGGCAAAACTCAAAGGAAAATTAATAATTTATAAAATTACATCTTTTAATTTTTGCTAAAATATTGTCCTATAAAATTGAGAATTGAAAAGTTCCAATAACCCACCGTTCCCATCAAAAAATAATTCCACAAAAAAAGAAAAAAAAAACATTCCCACAATCCAGGGACGGATCTACATTGGGGCCTTATATATATATTTGACTATCCTCCTCTAAAATATTTAGATATTGACCTATAAGAAAATAAATAAATAAATAAAATTCATACCCCTTTAAAAACAAAAACAAAAACAAAATAAATAAATAAATATGGACTAAACAAAAACCGCACACAAAATAAGAAACACTTATTTTGTATGTTATACTTTATTAATGTGTTTTATAATATGGAATGTTTAAGAAACACTTATTTTATATGTAGTATTTTGTTGAATATGAAATAGATGTTAGTTTTTATTTTCATAAATTTTTTTTTTTTTTTTTCGTTTTAAGCTTTGCCCCCCAGGTATGAATCTTGGTTCCGTCCCTGCCACAATCCCAATTCCCGCTACCCATCTTTTGAAGAAAAAAAAAAAAAAACCCACATATAATTCAAAACATACAGCCAATCAGGTATTCAATCTTACCACCTTCACAGTTTCAAAAAAAAAGAAATCTTACCACCTTCACCTCTCTCAAAAAATAAAAACTCAAATCCATCCACAAATTTTTTATGGGCATGGTGTATATGGTTTTATTGTTTTTTTTTTAATTTTTTTTAATGAGATTAGAATTTGATGGATAAATTTTGCCAATTGGATCAGAAATAATAATAAAAAGTCTAAATTTAGAGTTTTTTTTTTTTTTTTCTTCTTCTCAAAGAGGTGGGTTAAAACTTTAAAACGTTTCTTAATTTTAAGGTAGTGGGGTTGTGTTTTAGCAATTAGAGGAAGAGTTTTTTCAAAAAAGTAGGTAACTATGTAACTGCAGGGTTAATGGAAGACAGTTTTTTTACTCCTTTTTAGGAAGTGGGGACAGTTCCTAAAAACACTACATATAAGACCATGTTAATTCTACTTCTTACCAAAAACATAAACCGTTCCTATCAAAAAAAGAAAAGAAAAGAAAAGACTTAACTGTTCTTCTGCATCTACATCTTTCAGTGACAATTGAGACAAAGTGTGTGTGTGTTTGTATCAAAAATAAGAATGGCTGGTGAAGAAGAGGGTCCTGCAATCAGTATCGATCTCGGGACGATGTACTCATGCGCGGCAGTGTGGCAACGTGATCGCGTGGAGATAATAACCAACGAGTAGGGCAACAGAATGATGCCTTCCTGTGTTGCCTTCACTAACAATGAGTGCTTGATAGGTGATGCTGCCAAGAACCAAGTTGCTAGGAGTTCTACCAACTCCATCTTTGGTACTCTTCTCCATACATTTTATTCTTTTTTTTTTTTTTTTTTGGTTGAAATAGAAGTAACATACATGTGTATGAATTAAAGAAGCAAATTGAAAGTATGACTTCAAATATAGAAGATTACGTGTTACAGACTCTAACTAATTTATTGAGAATTCATGTTGTTGTTAGATTTTCCACTGCATCCTACTCATCAACTTGACAAAATTGACTTAAATCATTTTTTAAAATATTTTATTTTATGTTGGCTTGATTTTTTTTTTGGTTTTTGTTTTTGTTTTTAGCCTTGACATATACTATTTCTGCATATGATATGTGGTCTGACTGCATGAGAAAATAACAATGAAATCAACTTGACAAAATTTACTAAACTAAAATTTTTTGTGGATTGATGAGTTAGGTTGGGTTGAATTTTTTGTTTGTTTGTTTGTTTTGTTTTTAGCCTTGACATATACTACTACATATGATATGTGTTTTGACTGCATGAGAAAAGAAAAATGAAATTAACTTGACTAAATTTACTTAACTCAATATTTTTGTGGATTAATAATGGGATAAGTTGGGTTGATTTTTTTTTTTTTAGCCTTGACATATACTGCTTTGTGTTTTGGTTGCATGATAGAAGAAAAATGAAACATTGGTTAATTTTTTATTCTCATCCACCAATATAAGAATATATTTATACACACTTTTTACATTTTCCATTATAATGCATTTGTGGGTGAAATAATTTTTTCATCATACCCCTAGATTTTTTGTGATTGAAAAATGTAATAATCTCAAATTATAATGGATGCAAATTATTAAATTTTGAAAGAGATTAAATAGTACTCTACCGTTAATCCACCCTCTCACAAATCACGATTAGGTAACTCTCTTTCCTCTCATGCTCTCTTACTTTTACTTTCATTTTCAGTTTGTGTGGGTTCTTTTCTTTTTTTTAGCAAATAGGCCCAGGTAGAAACAAGGATCCTAGGTCCAATTCTTATTGTTTTAAGGGACTGGGCTTGGTTCACCGCAACTAATTGGGCTGATTTTGAACCAGGTGGTGCATAGAGCATGAATCCTACAACACATACATGCTAACAGACAAGAAATATATGCATTGAACAAACAAGAAACAGCAAAGGAATGAAATGGTAAAGAAAGAACACAAAATAAAGTGTTAGGGATCCTTAAAATAATGTAAAGTACTTTGTTATTTTCTTGATTGTGTAATACACTCTGCTCACTAGGACGTGTTACAAGGTCCAAATAAGTTCAAAAATCACAAACTTAGATAACTCTTCAGGCCCCTAAGGCTTGCAAAGTTTAAATCTCTTTGAATCCAAGTGTGTTCTCTAGTGGTTGTTTGAGGATATCGGACAGTATTTCCCTCTCTTTTTCTCTCTTTTTTTGGATTCTGATAGAGTTTTCTCAATGATTTTACTCTAATTCCTTGTTTCTGAATGTCTTTCACCATTGGTTACTTCCCCTTTTATAGTGCCATCCTAAGGTTTCCACACTCTCCCACTAACCCATTTCTTCAAAGCAACTATATGTTTACTATTTTTTTTTTTAAATATAAAAGCAAGTTCAACAACCCCACGTTGCTGGTTTTTTTTTTTTTTTTTTTCTTTAATAAAAAATACCCTCACATTTATCTTCCTATAAATTTTTTTTTTTAAATCCTCAAGTTTATCCAAAAACAAAAACTAAATAGATATATATGTTTATCTTCCAATCAATTTTAAAAAAAAAAATCCTCAAGTTTATCAAAAAAAAAAAAAAAACCTAAATAGATACTAGTCTTTGAGCATGCGCATGAAAAACTAAATAGATACTAGCCTCTAAGCACGCGCTCATGCGCATACTTAAAGACTCTTCTATTTTTTTGGATAAAGATTAATAATTTGCATCTATTATAATTTGGGATTACTACATTTTTCAATCACAAAAAATCTAGGGGTATGATAAAACGCATAATACTTATCACACCACAAACACATAATACTCATCACATCACAAACGCATAATTTTGTAACTAGCCTCTGAGCACACACTCATGAGCGTGCTTAAAGGCTCTTCTATTTTTTTTTGTAAAGGTTAATAATTTGCATCTATTATAATTTCGGATTACTACATTTTTCAATCAAAAAAAATCTAGGAGTGTGATGAAACACATAATACTCATAACACCACAAACGCATAATATTCATCACATCATAAACGCATAAATTTTGTAAGTGAGCGCGTGTTCAGATGCTTTTCTATTTTTTTGGTAAATGTTAATAATTTGAATCTATTATAATTTGAGATTAATACATTTTCCAATCACAAAATATCTAGAGGTGTGATAAAAAAATACCTAGAAATGTGATGAGTATTATATGTTTGTAGATGAAATCTGTTTTCATCACACTCCCAAGTATTTTGTGATTAGAAAATGTAGTAATCTCAAATTATAATGGATTCAAATTATTAACATTTACCAAAAAAATAAAAAAGCCTCTGAGCACGCGCGTGAGCTCATGCTCAGAGGCTAGTTTCCTTTAAAAAAAAATCATTCTCACATTTATCTTCCTATCAATTTTTTTTAAAACATCCTCAAGTTTATACAAAAAAATAAATAAATAAATACTAGTCTCTGGGCATGCGCATGAAAAACTAAATAGATACTAGCCTTTGAGGATGCACTCATGCACGTGCTTAAAGGCTATTCTATTTTTTGGGTAAAATTTAATAATTTGCATCTATTATAATTTGGGATTACTATATTTTTCAATCACAAAAAAATCTAGGGGTGTGATGAAATGCATAATACTCATCACACCATAAACACATTATACTCATCACATCACAAATGCATAATTTTGTAACTAGCCTCTGAGCACACGCGTGAGGCTTTTCTATTTTGTTTGGTAAAGGTTAATAATTTGAATCCATTATAATTTGGGATTACTACATTTTCCAATCACAAAATATCTAGGGGTGTGATGAAAAAAAATACCTAGAGGTGTGATGAGTATTATATGCTTGTAGATGAAATCTTTTTTTATAACACTCCTAGATATTTTGTGATTGGAAAATGTAATAATCTCAAATTATAATAGATTCAAATTATTAACATTTACCAAAAAAATAGAAGAGCCTTTGAGCACGTGCATGAGCGCATGCTTAGAGGCTAGTTATAATTACTCATTTTGGTCCACAGTCTCAGGGTCTGTTTGGATACCGCTTATTACTGAAAATTGAAAACTGAAAACACTGTAGCAAAATAATTTTAAATGTGTAAATAGTATCGTGAGACCCAGTTTTAACTTAACATTTGCGTTTTTTCATACTTGCGGGTCCCATGAACAGTGCATGGGACCCACCCACAGAAAAAACGGCAAACGCAATTTTTTTTTTCCTTTTCAATGCAATCCAAACTCAACCTCGGAGTCCACAAATGCTAAAATTTGGGCTCCCAAGTCCATAGTTTTGTATTGGGCCCCAAAACAATTATTAAAGTCTCTTTGGGACTAGACGCGGTAAAACTAGCAAGTTCGGATCAAAATTAGCTCATTTTACATGGGTTAGAAATGGGTTGGTTGACCCATATTTTTCATATTAATTTTTTTTCTTTTTATATTTTGAATGACGTTTTAAAATTTTGATTTTTTTTATATAAAAAAATAACAATCACATGTATTATATTTATCAATTGATTTTAAGTTGTACATTGTAAAGCCTACAACAGATGTGTAAACCAATCGGGATACTAGAACTTATAATGACTCGTTTATTGGTCTACAAACAAGCCAAATTTAGCCAGAAGACCAAGTATGAAAATCCACCCCATGGCCATTAAGAAGAGGAATGTTTGTCAAACAAATACCTTCAAAAACCTCTAACCCATCTTCAATTGTGTTCCTTTATGGTCCATTTGGTTTGAGGAGTAGAGTAAAATAGAGTTGGCCGAATATTAGCATAATTTCGAGCCAACTTTACTCTACTCCTCTTTGCACTCGCTTCCTCTCCTTCAATCTAAATAGGTCTTTAATGAGAATTTAGGATGAATCAACATTTTAGCCTCATCAGATCAAATTTCAAAAATCAAATCAAGAGAGAAAATTTATGATGATTAAAATAAATGGCTTAAATTTCTCATGGAATAAATACCAAATCAAAAAATCAAATTTGAATTTATATTCTAAGGAGATAAAAAAGGACCAAGAAAAAATAGGTTCACATCATGTACTGGCCAAAATCACCATAGCAACTAAATTTAGCAAAATGGATCGGAATGGACAAAGGAACTAGATGCACTAAAGTTTAGACTAAGATAGAAGAGGGGTAATTCATACCCATTAACTAACAAAAAAGGAAATTTTCAACTATTCTAAACAAAGAGGAAAGAAATTGCTAACTTTGAAATATAATTAAGAGGATTACAAAGATTTAAATCATTTGAATAAAAGCAAATCACATAATTTAAGAAAATAATTTGATTCAATATTAAAAGAGTAAGAATCACACAAACTCTATTTAAATTATGTATATTTTTTTCTATAAATCCTCTAATTGAATTTATTTAATAAAACTTAGTAAATAAATATGTATCATGTATAAATATTGATCTGTTAAACTTTCTTGTGTATTACATGGATTACTAACTACTTTACATGTATACAAGGGTAAAAAATTACCCAAAGTTTAAAATGATGCTGTACATAACTGTTAAAAGAAAAAAGGGAGCCACTATACATAATGTACACAACACAGGTTACACGCATTTTACATGAGAACATATGACCCAAGTTTATCTAAAAAAGCATTACTTAAGCCAATGAGCTCAAGCTTAGATATCACGTCAGTCCAAGGGAGATGTGGTGTGTTTAGTGCAATTGGGGGTGTTTAATTACCAATCAGCAAAAAATAGGCCCCAAAGGAACTTTTTTTTAATAGGTGCTCCCTCGCTCACTTTGTATGGGGGGCCAACGCAAGGGTGGAACTAGGTGCCAGGCCTTGTGATGAATCCAATCCTTCAGTGCAGAAAATAAATTCCAGTTTTCAGCTATTTGAAATTACCTTGATGCAGGAGATGCCCCTAGCCCAACCTCACTCTTTCCTAAGTTCAATTGTTGTCAACAATATCTGTAACAAGTTTTCTGCATCTTCCTTGCTTGCTAGGCAAGGGCGGTAGCAGGAGCCAGGCATTGTGATGAATCCAATCCTTCAAATCAGTAAAAAATGTACTCCACTTTTATGCTACTTGATATTTCCTTGATGCAGGAGATGCCCATAGCCCCAGCCCCGCTCTTTCCCAAGTTCAATTGTAGACAGCAATATTTGTAACAAACTTTCTGCATCTTCCTTGCTTGCCAATTCCAAGTTTGTCTGGAAGAGTGGGAGAGTAGTAGGATTGCTCCATCGCACTGTCCTTGTACCCACGCCTTTTCTGGGATGATGTTGGTTTTGCCTCTGTATGGTATCTGGACTGCTTCCAACAATATGTACCACTTCTTGATCCGAATCAGCATGTATAACACTCTCCAAACCAATTTCCGATTCTATCACCCATTCTGGATCAGCAGAAATGCCTCGAAATTCAGGCTTACCCAACTCCACCAAACTAGGGCAACTAACAATCAATACAAATCTCTCTGTGATGATGACAAATTTACCAGCTTGTTTAAGTGCTTTGCACATGACTAAGACCTCATCCTTGAGCTTTAAATCATTATCAGCCTCCACAAGTACTGATGTTCCAACTGCTTCTTCCCAAGAGTAAGGTCTTAGAGGAAGTTCCCTGCTTAGAGGCCTTGGAAGACGGGCCCTAAAGCGCTGCGATCCCATTTGGTATAGCCTACTTCTATTTCTGATACTCTGTGCAGTTTTTCCAGTAACTTCAAGGATACTAGCTGCTGGTTTCGCCAAAAGTCCTGTGACTCCCAATGCTATACCTGCACCAAGGGATATGAGCAAGAAAGCACAGTCAATAGCTATGCAAACACCACTAACCATCTCTGCATCTTAAGTGACAATGTTCGTGTTGCTGATCCCTTAAACGCTCATAATTTTGAGGGAAATTATACTGATCATAATGAGACGTATACAATTTACAGCATCCTAGTAGTTCATTACCTGAGAGGACACCAGGAAGGCCATGTTTCTCAGCTCCTTTAATTGGTGACTGGAGAAGACCAGTGAGTCCCTGGAATTAAACAGGTTACACAATTCAACACATTAAAACATAAATAATAGAGTGCATATAATTTCCCTTCAAAAGAGAAGCATGATAACACATGTTTTCAAGTTATGCTTCAAAAGAGAAGCACGATAACACATGTTTCCAATCAAAATATTTTCTAACTGAATTTTTTTTATATCTATATTCTATAACATTATCTTCAGTGAGTTAATTATTGATAACAGAACCTCCCATCATATCAATGATTTGCTAGGCGTATTGTAATTATAAGAAATCTCTTGGTTTATTTACTTGTAATGGAAATCATAGAACAATAATATCAATGGACTAGCTACATGAATCACTTTTAATACAGGAAGATGGACAGATTGATTGGTCTAGATGAAGAGGAAAAAAAAAGGATTGAACTTATACATGAATGAGAACTTCATTTGATTAGTTTAATAAATTATTAATATTATTATTATTATTATTTTATATATATATATATATATATTTTTGGTAAAGTAAACAGGCCAGAACTAATCTTTCATTCAAAAATGGAATAAAAAATTCCTCAGTTAGAAGAAGCCCTCTTCTGGGAAAAAAAGTGATTTTTTTTCTGCAATTTTGGTAAACCATATGCATCAAAAAAAAAAAAAATTAACTTTAAGCCACTAAACAAAATGAAAGTGCAAATCAAATAAATAAGTAGGGAATCAAATGGATTTTCAAAATATTAATCCAATACAAGTTTACTATGTAGTTTAATATTACCATCGAAATACACCAAGTATAACCTGATCTAACTAACTTAATACCAATCTGAACAAGCAAATAGAACTTATGTCTGTACTAGACAGTAAGAACACCTATAAAAATATAGTTATCAATTATATTGTGTATATTTGTTAGGTCTTCTTTATATACAAATAAGCCACGTTGCAATTTTTTATAGTCAAAATTTTACTTTTAGTTCCCAAAGAATGACTTTTAGACACTAGATAGACCTTAATTACAGACTATGAGACTTTTTGCTTAACTCATAACATGACCATATTGAAACAATTTTAAAACTATAATGTAAACATTTATAGACCTAAAACTTCAGAGTTTAACATGAAAACAATATCAAATTCTTGGGTTTATTATATAATTCCCAAATTTTATTGCTTATTCACTGATTTTTATGAACAAATGTAGATATTACATGAACAATTTGAACTCCTATTATAACTCTTTTATCACTTTTAAAAGGTAAAAGTAATTTCTTTTTATTTTGTATTTTTTTTTCTCTTTGATCAAAATTTAGCTTCTTTATTTTCCCTTTTTTACCACCCATGTTTTCCATTTATTGCTCTTAAAACTTAAGAGACATAAAAATATGATAAAATACAAAAAAAAATCTTTCTATTACTTTAAATAATTTTTATTTTAGAATTTAAAAGAGATAATAGCCATTAATAATATAATAAAATAAAATTGTCAAAAGGGAATTCAAAAAGAAAGGTATGTGCAACTTAATTTTTCATAGTAGTTCTGAGTCGGAGATGCAACCCTAGCCCTCAACTGATAGGTGGATGCATGATTTTTTGAAATCATGTAAGTAAATGAATAAACAAAAAAAATAAACACCTATAAACAAACAACTAAAAAAAAGAAAAATAACTTCATTTTTGAATGATTCAATTGTCACAACAAATGGGGGAGTGGGATTTGAATCATGGTTCTTCTTGTAAAAGAGCACATGCAATGCCATTGAGTTACAAGGCTCTTGGGGGAAAGAAGTAGAGGAGAGAAGTAACTATTAACTATCAATTGAGCAATTTATGAACTATATAATGATTTTCACTATTTTTAAGTTTATATGCAATAGCCACTCATTTATTGAAAACATTACTAGCTGTTTGAATTCTACCCATAGGTTTGGAACACATCATTCTAGTTTCATCTTGTTAGAATTATGATTAAAATTACCACTTTCTAATAGCTGAAATTTTTGAGACAATTGGAATTTATCATTGTATTATATCAAGTGGTCTTGAAGCATTGTCTTCTCTCTGCTTCCCGTTTAAAAAGTTAAATTCCCATGAGTTGGGCCCCATGTCTTAAGGGGGAGTTCAACGATTAAATTTTACTATTTCCCAACCGTTTAAAGTTTTGGTACAATTGGTAATTTATCGCATCTAATTTGAAACTCAACTTTTGTGAAACGTATAAATTTGTCCCATACAATGCACCAACGGATCCACTTCTATAAACATCTAGGAGGCTCTTACAATGAGAACTACTAAATATGACTGACATACCTCTAAGACTTCATTTATCACACCTTTACTTTGTGAAGCTGCACTCATCTGTTGCTTTTCCATACTTGAAACAGCTTGGTCATCGAAGGTCAATGCAACAATACCCTACAAGCAGAAATTCAGTTCATATTTAAATATATATAGAAACTGATCTCTGAAACCATTCAAATGCTTATGATGAAAATAGATACCTTGTGTGCAGCTTTACTGAACTGAGTGGCGGCGTCACTTATAGCATAGACTGTGTTACTTAAAAGACTAGTGCTGCCTTGTGCCATGCCAGTAATAAGTCCAGTAGGGCTCTGCCAATAGAAAAAACTAGTTTTCAGAGAGCTGATAAAAGGAGCAAGCTTTGGCCATCTAATAAACTATGTACCTGCAAAACACTCCTGGCCGGCATTGATAAGAAATCCCTCAGGCCAAGCCCCAAACTCCTAGCAAATCCCATTGGATTACCAATAACACCAGCGGAACCAAACACCTGCAAATAAAAAGAAACAAGGAGCATGAGAAGAGTGTGGCACAATGTTCATTCTAGAGACTCAAATAAACTAGAAGACTAAGGAGAGGCAATTCAAATTTAAAGGCTCCATCTGTTTCACAGAAGACAAGGAGATGATTTTTATAACATAATGTAAAGAGTATGTGGTTAAATGATTAAATTTATCATATCCCAATTGCTTAAGTTTTTGGAAAAATTGGTAATTTAACATGGTATTAGAACAGGAGATCCTAAGTTCAATCTCAATTTTCTCCACTTTACCTCCCATTTAGAATCCCCCATATTGAGTCTTACCTATTAAAAGTGAGTGTGAGCCCACGTGTAAGGCGGAGTGTTAAAAATATGTGGTTAAATAATTAAATTTACCTATCCCAATCGGTAATTTAACACAACAATTATGTTCATGGTTGCTAAACATTCCCTGACGTATAGCTCATTTACATCCTTCCACCCACGTTATGAATGGCCCAATCAGCCACATTAGCTGATGTAAAGTTAATTTGCTATATATATATGAATTCTACTATTGATATACATAAAAATGATCACATCTTCATTCCACGATATATCCAATCTCATAGTGAAACTTTCATACTCAGTTTATTCTTCAACTAAACAATTTTCATATAAACTGCATCTCAGTTGCTTGTAATTTCTACCCACAAAGTCATGAGTCATATCAGTCTTAATGTCATCTCAACATCTAACAGTAGCATGATGTGATTGTTGATATTTTATGAAACAAGCTCCCTTTTCCCTATTCAACCTTCAAAAAAATAGCAGGTTATAAACAATACCACCTGAACAAATTCCCTATGTGATGCAGCCATGGAAAAAGAGATTTAGTTGCTGTTTGCATAGAATTTTGGTAATACAGGGTTTTTTTGGTGAGAGACCCTTGTTCGTTGTCCGATGGATATGAGATGAGTGGATTAATAGGTTGCATCAAAGCAGTACAGTGTTAATTGTGTATTTATTTGGAGTTTTTATTTTACAAGGTATGGTTACTTTTGTGAGAACGGTATGTAATTTTTTTTTGCTAAGCAATTTAAGGGTATTTGGTAATTGAGTCAAATATAGAATTTCTTAGGATTTTATAGGCATCTAGGGTTTATTTTCTTGAAGTCCAAGTTAGTATTTGTTTGCCTTTATTACATTTTTGCCATGTGAGGCCCTGTACGACGTTCGATGGATATGACATCTGCATTGTTTAATAGAATGCATCAAAGTGGCATAGGGTCAAATGAGTATTTATTTTACAAGTTAAGTTTATTTTTGTTCGTAATTGAGTCAACTCTATTTTTTTAATTACTAGGCAAATTAGAAAGTCCTTCTAGCAGATTGTGGAAGAAGTCAAAGATTCTTACAAATATGTCCAAGTTCAAGAAAATTGGAGTTGATTAATATAATGGTGAGCGTTTGAGTATTGAGGTATATTGGCCATAGTATGTTTTCTTCTCTCTCTTCTTCTTTGGCACACTTAGTACTGTCATGGTATACACAATCCCTGAACACAGAAAACTTTCTCTTTTCTTTCATCCTTTACAGCCCAAATCAGATCCATTTTCCTATATCCTCTGTGAAACCTGCAAACCCTAAATTTGTCACACCCTTGTGACAGCAGCAACCAACCTTAAACACGCTAATTTGCTACTGCCAGGAAATTTCCAACAAACAGTTTTTTCTTTTCCCCTAAAGCCATAACCCACCAACTATTGTCACATAAGACATCCCTAAAATGAAAAGATAAAGGTTAATATCGGTATCAAAGTCTCTACTCTCTTATGATTTTGAAAACCACACCTCTACTCACTTGTCAATTTTGAATATCTCCAATGAGTAGAGGCGAGATTTTCAAAATCACGAGGGAGTAGAGGCTCTGATAGTTTTCAAAGAGAAATATAAATTCCACAATAACACTCTTAAGCATAGCTTGTAACTATGAATCTCAATGCAACGTGACTAATAATAGGAATATCAAATGCTATTAAAGAATGAAAATAAATTATCAAAATAATCCCAACCTTAAATCTAAGAAATTGCAACTAATAACCTCTTAAAATATATCCTTCAACCTTAAATTGTATATATCAAGTGAAATCTAAATGGAAGAAATCAGAAAGGACAACAAAAGTCCACAGTAGTTTACAGCTATAGGAGCATGGACAATACCTCCTGTATTTTATATAAATAGTTATTTCCACTGCATTGCTAATGGAAGTCAGTGTTTTAGCTAATCTAATATGAAAAAGTTTACATACTTAGCCAATTTAAATATTAAAAATTATTAACAATTAATGTATCATTAGAGTCAAAAAGAAAATAGAAGCAGGCATTAAATACTGTCCCACAGTTGGTGGAAAGAGAATATTTGGGCCAAAAGCAGTAGAGGTTGAATACATACTTTGTCCCACATGCGTTAAAGAAAAATCTCATTTATTTGATTCTAGAAAATTCTAGGAATTTAAAAAACAAATTAAATCAGGAAAAAACTTAAAAAGAAAAAATACACAGCAAGGGTTGCAACAAAGTTTGAAGCATGCATATAGAAACAATTTCCAAGCTGGACATACAGTCATTTATGCTCTTAATTACCCTGGATTCTTCTCACTCATTGCCTTAATGAACAAAGCTATTTTTTAACTTATCAATCATGAATAAAGAAATGAAAATAATTAAGAAAACCAAATTGTAATAAAAATGAGCCGGCTAGATAACTACAGAAAATTTACCTTATACATCTCATGAAGAAGTTGCCGAGTGTAATGCCGGATGAGGATCTCCTCAATGGATTCCCAGCTAGCCATGTGATGTACAATGGTCAATTGCTTCAGATGAATACGTGCTCCCTCAACATCAGCAAGGGCCATAATACCTCTCTGTCATTAATTATTACCAAAAATATTTATTAAAATAATGATTAAATTCACAATTTCTAACACCTTAAGTTTTCAGGAAATTTTTAGTTATCATGATATCAGAGCAAGTGGTCATGAGTTCAAACTCTATCTTCACTTTACCTGCTATTTAAAAACTTAAAAAACACATGTTGGTTCCCACTTAATAGGTGAGAGTTTTGGCCTACATGTGAAGGAAAATGTTTATAATGATTAACCTTTTCCTAACTGCTTAAGCTTTTAAGACAAGGGGTAGTTTCTCAGTATCCATGATTAACATGGATAGCAATGTAGATATATAATCCAAAGAAATCATGGCCATAAATGAAAGAAAATAGACTATTTAAAACCCGTGGCAACACTAGATTTTAGCTTTTGTGAGAAATTTTATTAAAAAATAATGACAATAAAGCGACAAGATTTAATGATCATAGATTTAAAATACCAAAGCAATTAGAGACAAGGTTTCTGACATATGAGTTATTAATTCATATCAAGGAAGCTTTTTACTTTCAAGTAGAAACAAACATGGACAGATAAAGGGCGCAACTAACATTCTCTCAGCCATGGTACATAGCTAATGCACCGATTATTGTTCGGACGGATAAGCCCAATTTTTATTAGGATTGATGACATAAAAGTGTTTTCCCATCCATCTTGCCAACATATTTGCTTTCCCATCTTTGCTAACTACCTCACCAAGTCTGAGCCTGTGCATTTTCAAAGTCTTTTGCCACTGGCCCCAAGAGTAATAGTCGCTGTGCTGGTCTCAGACCATGAAGAATCTATTCTACAACTAATTTCGCTAAAGAGGTAGGGAAATTGTCTGTGTGAAAGAGAGTACAGTAGCTTACATGGCAGACCAACCAATTACCACAACGAACACCACAATGGCAGACCAACCAATTACCATAATGAACACCACCATGGCAGGTTGCTTGGTTGCTATAGGAAATTCCATTCTGCCCTTCCTCTCACAGCATCTCTGATTTCTTCCTTCCCTACATTATGGATATTTCTGTTTTTTTTCCCCTTCCTGGTAAATATTCATTAATGAAACAAAAAATTTAAAAAAATTTAAGGGTGGTGAAAAGTAAGGATGGCTGCTTAATCTGACTAAAATGGTGATTATGGGAAGTTGCAATACTATAAGGTTTGTAAAGAGAGTACAAGGGGCAGAGTTGAAATCCAGGAATTGAAGTGTTGAAGTGAAAATTTGAAGTCTCTGGTTTGCTGTTGTAACAGAGTAAATCTTTATTCTCCTTCTGTGTTGTTTAGTTGGCAGCCTTTAGGCTCAAGTGGTCTATCATCTATGGTGTTTTGTACTGATATTCAATCAATAAAACTGGCTGAATTATAAATTTCTTTTTCATAATAAGATATCCCTTCTATATAAGATAAAACAACCACAGTTCCTTATCACCTTAGCCTCATTTCCCATTGCCATCATCGACATCTCATCTATCTTTTACCTGGAAGAGTTTGTGGAAGCCAAAAGTTCAAACAAAGGTTAGCTTTTCCCTTTGGACAGCAGCTTTGGGAAAAAATCTCACTACAGATAAACTTCGAAAGCGGAGATTAGTTGTAATAGACTGGTGCCACATGTGCAGGAGGGAAAATCTTCACTATTTAGGGTTTATTGGATCATGCCAAAAGGTGTTATGGAGCTCTTACAAGTTGGAAAGGCAAGTTGGCCTACTTTGTCAAGCTATCTCCAATTTGAGGCAGGGGGTGGATCTAGAGTGGAGTTTTAGCAGGGTCGATGGTGCAGTAATAATTCTCTGGCTATGTGCTATCTTGATTTATTCAGTATTTTCCGTGAGAAGGAGGCAAGTGTGTCAGATCTTATGCAATCCACTAATGGGAGATACTCTTTTGGGATGTCAATTTCACAAGAGCCATGCAGGATTGGGAGTTGGAGTCTTAGTCAAATTTCATGGATGTGCTTATGGTGTATCAGTATAAGGAAGTGGGTGATAGATTTATTTGGAGTTTGCTGGGTGATGCTAAAGACTGTTGATGAGTTGTTAGCTTGTTGGCTAGGTTGTTTTCGGCATCATTGGAATGGTCAATTGTGGATTGCTACCTTGCATTGCTTGATGTGATGTATATGGAGGGAGAGGAACAATCGGAATTTCGAGGACAGAGAGAACTATTTTTTTTTTTTTTTTTTTTTTTTTTTTTTTTTATAAGTAACTAAAATTTAATTAAAAAATAAAACAGACCCAAGTACACTATAAATGTACTATGGGGCAATACAGTCAAGAACCCAAACTACAATAGTCAAACAAAACATGTAAGGAAAAGCATGAACATGTTTGTAAGGCTAAACTCGCTTAAGCAAATTATGAAAGAAAAAAGACCATCTCAAGAATATATTGTTCACATCACTCTAAATTCTAGCATTTTATTCCCAATAAATACACCACATTAAGCAATGTGGCACAAACCTCCAAATAGCTATATTGTGATGCCAATTGAACTTGCCCTACCATGAAGCTAACAACTCAATGACCCTTTGCAGCATAACCCAATGGAATTCAAACAAGTTGAACACACAGTCCACAAATCATACACTATAGGGCAATGAAGAAGAAGATGGTCCACAGAGAAAACTACGCCTGAACTCAAATTATTTTTCTTAAGGACTTTGTTGGATTGGATGTCAACTTTATGGTCTGTTAGTGTTTTGACAGATTCATGTAATTTGCATGTTTGTTTGTATGGTCCCCAATTGTATACTCCCCGCATACTCGGGTGATTCTCTTTTTTTTTTTATAGCAATAAAAATTACATTACTTATCCCAAAAATTACATTACTTCTATGTGTATTCATTATGACGTCTAAACATAGACCAAAGCTGACTCCATGCGTCCTTTCTACAAGTAGGAACTTTTTACTTTTTGACAGAGTTGACACCTATATGCTCTCTACACTCCTTTAAGTAGCTGAACTCTACATGATCTTTAGTTTTTTTAACCTACCTTCCTAGTACATATCATGTTCATTAAATCTCACAGTTCTATGCTGGCTGTAAACATACTGTAATCCCCTTCTATTTTAGCTTGGAAAAAAAATAAATAGCATATCTTAACATCATTTTTCAGAGAAAATATGCTACTTACATGGATAAGAGATTCTCCTGATGTAAGAACCCCATTTCTGAGCATCCACGGAGAGCTGGAAAAACTGTTGAGGAGATATTTATCATAATAATGCTCAAGTAATAGAGTTAAAGATAAACAAGATCTTGCAAGTGCATTCCTACTGTGAGGGATAACAGATTCACCTTAAGGTCAACTTGATGGGAGCCACATCAAACACTTCAACATATATTTTCTGCTGTCTTCTGGCCAAAAGGTATATATGCTGCCAAGGAGCTCCGATTGGAACCACTGAAGGTAGTGATAGGCTACCTCCATTCTTTTCATTGAAGGCAGGTACATTCACTGAAAGAATTAGGTCCTCCCTTCCATTCAAATACTCACATGTCTGAACCTGGCCTGTGGATTCCATTACCACACCCATATCATTGATATGAGAATGCAGTAACGGATCTGATAATGGCATGATCCTAAATTGGAACCTTGAATAAACATTTTTGAAGAAGTCAAACAAACTTAATATCACTTCTTGCTCAAGTTCAAGGCGGAATTCTGCCACTCTGCAAGCATTAAACAGTACAAAATAAGCACTGACAGTATTAAACTCTGAAAAATGTACTAATTACAGAAAATAGACACCTTAAGCTTATATATTCAAAAGAAACCAATGAAATATCTTTCTTCCTCCACTTTGACACAGCTAGGTAGAATACAGGTTCACAAGAGTTGTCAGATGCCATTGGGAAAAATCTTTCAGTTCTTGTTTTTGCACTCTTATCCTTGGTTCTTATTTGGCTGGCTGAGCTGTATCTGTATTCATGATCAAAGGACAACATAACGGGATATGGGGTAGTGCGCAGCTGGTTGTCTATTTGCAATGATGAGATTTGAATGGAAAGCTTCTGTTGATCCAAACTCTGAAGCAGATCAATTGTTAAGTTTTTCACACATGCAAAAAGTAACTCCTGCAAAAGAGTAAAATGATTAATAGAGTTTAAAACAGTACCGTGGAAAATGGGAAGACAATATAATTCCATATACCTGTGGGTAAGAATTAATCAAGGAGATACCAATATGTGGAATAACAACAGATATTTTTTCCTTGTAATCAATAAGCTTGTCTTGTTTCTGAGCATGTTTCCCTTTTTCTCTTAAGTGATATGCACTTGAATTCTTCATGTCATTCAATATGTGGAAACTTGAATCAATGACGCAGAGGACCTGCAGCAGCAAAAAAGAAATCATTAAACTATCAAAATAAAACACCAAATATGTTACTGCATGTACCAAACTAATAGAAATGCACCTTGGTTGCTCCTTCAGCATTGACTGATAATCGCAATGTTCTCTCAGGCTTCTGCAGAAAAAAGGTAGTGTAAGCCACCAATGAAATGATGTATAGAAATTATGCTTATAAGGTGGACTATAATTACAAAATTAACGGGAACTATGGTCCACAATATGATGACACATTGTTTCACCATGAATTGAGCATAAGAAAATTAGTTCATGCTATAACTACTTACATATACTATGCTAAGATGCAAATAGAGCTAGTTTCAATTCCACCTCATTAAGAAATCAGTAAAATAATAAAAGATGTTTAAAATTTATAAGGCTGCTATCATTTCATCGAAAAATTCCATGGATCTCTATAGTTAAAGTGAACCCGTTTTCTTTCTCCTTCCTAAGACAAGCTTTTCTTCTAGAACATCCAAGGAAGCAATGGGAGTGAATATGTTAGGTATATTTCTGTTCACTCATCCATCCATTTCTATGACATCCAAATATGATTAAAATATCCAAGAAGTTCTCCATCCCTCTATGATCTAAAAGATATTAAGCACGGACACAAATTCGGGCTTGGGTACAGGACATGACAATTTTTGTAAAATTAGGACACAAGTACGACGGGGATACATATAGTAATTAATTATTAATTTAAAAAAAAATATAGTTAAGCATTTCTTTTTTCATATAATGTTAAAACACATATCAATTTAAGAGCAATAAAGGACGATAAAGTGAATTCATGACTAATATATGATGTTTAAAAATTAGAATACAACCAAGAATAAGATCTAAAAGAGTATACAAAAGATAACAAGATAAGTTTTTTGATAAGTAAAAGATAACTAGATAAGTGTCCCTCACATTTCCCGTAAATTTTCAACAAAAAAAAAAAAAAAAGCACAGGTGCAAAAGTGTCCCAAGCATGTCTCCTGTCAGACATGGGTATGGTTTCTAGTCTAAAATAATTAGGTGATAGCCATATAAATAAATAAATAAACTCACACTCAATTTTTGCTCTTTTTCCCTTTTCATAGCATAAGATTTTCCTTGCAACTCTGGTGAAAACTTGATTAAATGCAGTGTCATTAAAGTATTGTGGTAATGTTCTTTCTCTTTTCATACAACATTCAAGATATGAACAGAACTTTATGCACAATTTTTTTTCCTTTTTTATAATTATTATTTTGCCTCTAGGACCAAAAAAAATCAAGATGGAAGAGCAGAAAAACAAGAAATGACAACAACAAACTCTCAATATTTAGGTAACTACAACACCCGAACTCTCTCTATCTCATTTAGTACAAGTATTCTGCATCCATATCTATATCTCAATCTATACATACGTGTGTGCATGAGAGAGGGTGAGAGAGAGAGAGAGAGATTGTTGACATTATAGTCCTAAGTTTCTTTTCATATCTTTGGACTTTCTTTTATATGAATAACGTACTTTATTGAAGAAAAGAGACAATGTATACAGGGAGTATGCTAGAGACCACCATAATCATGTGTAGAGTACAATGATCAATGAAATCCAAAAGAGACGTAGAAGAAAATGAACTCAACGAAGACAGCCAACCAAACAAGTAAGAAAAAAACAACTTTGAAATTAAATATATGAATCAAAATATAAAACAAAATTAAGACCTTCAAGAAAGAGTATTCCATTTTCATTAAAATGATCTAGTGAATTAAAGAAAAGGATCAGTTTAGAAACTTAAAACGTGCAAAGTTAATGCAAGCAAAAAAAATTTAACATACCAACTTTTCGCAAACCATCAAGTTGACTATTTTAAGTAGAATAATGGATGAGATTTCCAAAATTATACCTCAGAGGTTGAAGGCAAATACACAGGCATGTAGTCTTTGACATCATCAAGAGCATATGACCCAAGAACCCGTTCTCCAAGTACCTTATAGATCCAAAAACACCAAATAAACTTTCCTCAGTAAACATCAGAAAGAACCCATCATTTTAAACAAAAAACCAAGAAGGATTACCTCTACAGTCAAACGATGTGGGTAGCAGGGTTCATCCCATGCATAAGGGCAAGATGTGTAAGAGTGGACAATAGTCTCAAAGGTTTCACATTTTTGCTGGTAGATCCGTAGCCTCTACAAAAGTGGCAAGCAGCTCACAAAATTTAGTCAATCAAGCTTTCAACATCAAGAATGTATATGTACAGAGAATAAAAAATTAAGACCACGCATTTTTTAATTTGACTGATGGATTCAAGCTACATGTAAAAGACCAAAGAAAGCGCCACTTCAAACCAGATAACTATCAATTACTAATGCAAAGAATACACAATAAGGGCCTAATGTTAAAAATACACAATAAGGGCAACACATTAGGCCAATGAGCTTTAGCTAAAAGGGCACTTCCTTCTATGATAAGAATGAGTGGAGGGTGACATCATGTATTGAAAATCCATTAGGTGCATAACTTACCATTCAAAAAAGAAGGGAACTTGGTGTGTAAAACAACAAGAGGCCACTCAAAAACAAGATCACAAGAATAGTAACAAAATGAACTCCAAATTAACCATTAAACCTATTAAGGGATAGCATGTAGTCTAGTGAATATATTAATTGAACAAGGGCACCAACCTCCTTTGAGAAATTATCAATTCTGTATGGCATATACCCTGTATCATCATCTGATAAGAGAATCAAGTTTGTCCCAGAATTTCCATGCAGGCTTCCAACTACCTTTTCATCTTGAATGGAAACATCTGCATTCTGCACTTCAACTCGTACCATATTTAATGCATTGGAAACATAATTCCGTAATTTTACTTGAGTGTCACCAAGATGATCTGGCAAAAAACTGCCTGACCATTGCCATCCAGGTTCATTATAACGAATGGAAACCAGTAACTCCCTGCTACAAGTAGAAATGTAAACTAACAGGGACAGTATAAAAATAAGGAAAAAATATAGATGGAAGATATACCTCCAAGTAATGGGAAAAATAATAGAACAAAATGGCTAGAAACATTCATTCAGATTATGAAATTAAGTATCAATATTGACACTAGTAGAACCAACCAAGTTCATTCAACTTGAATTTTACAATCTAATTTGTTATTTTTTCAAGCACATACTTGTCCAACTCTCTCACCTTTTAAGAATCCCTCATGTGATAGCCAAGGTTGCACAAATTCATTAGGATATATGGGGGAAAAAATATTTCGGACAAAAAGAACGGCACAAAGGATTCTAGTCACTGTTATTAAAGTGTGCCTAGGTGCATATGAGCATGCAGCATAGAAGGACATATGTAGAACCTCACAAAGCTCCTTCAAACAGGCTAGGGTAAGCACAAAAGTACAGGCTTCTTTGAAGTACTTCACACCCAAATTGCTAATGAGCTTTAGCTCAAATGGCAGCTCCCCTTGAATTTGAAAGAAAATGGTGAAGTATGAGGTCCTGGGTTCAAAACCCATTGGATGCGTTTAAAGTACCAAAAATGAACAAATAATTATTCCATATCCATATTGGCTGAATAAAACCATATCAAAGCACTATGCACCACATATTACATACAACAATAACAACAACCAAACCATAGTCTCGAAATTTTGAGGCCGGCTATGGATCCTAAAAGCTAGGACACATGTATTCTTTTTTGTCATTTTATTCTATTCTATTCGAAATCATACTCTCTGTTACCTCCTTAAATGACATTTCCTTTTTTTACTACTACTATTAATGTTATTTTTCTTCCACCACCATTTTCTATTCCTTTCCTTGAATCAAATCACTCTTACTTGCTGGTGCATATGCATCACGTGTGAAAAAATAAAACTAAAACAATAGGACTTGATAAAAAAATAAATATAATCAAACCATGATATAGAGATGAATTCTTGTGACCAATATGCATAAGAATCACTGAAATATGCATTTCATATATGGATATGTGATTGAAAATCTGTACATGTAAGCAAATATAAACGTGAAAAACCTGGTTGTATCTGTCCAATGAAGATGAGCATGTTCTCCTACACCCAGCTGGAAAACAAAATCAGTTCCCTTCTGCTTATAACATAAGTCCTTGCTGCATGCATTACTGATGACATATCTGCCAAAGTAAGGAGTATTAAAAAGACTAAGAGACAGGACTAAAGGAATTAAAAAACAGTGTTTGCTGTAGTTCTGCTAATTTTTTCACCTAGGCTGGAAAGTAATGGCATTTGTCCTCCCAGCAATCGGTCCAGCAACTGCACTAGATGTCACAGATATCATGGATGCAGAATTTGATGATGATTTAGGAACAAGAATGGTAGTTGAACCACTTGGTGGAACGAGATAAAAAGGGCTTGACCATGAAGAAAGTGGCATGCTTTCTGAAACACATTCGGGCAAGCACCTACTTACTCTAACCATAACATCATTTGTAGAGGAAATAGGTCTAGGACAATACATGCATGCCTTAACCCTTCCAAGCTCATGTCCTTCAGAGTTGGAATTCCTTGAAGCCAACGGACTGCTTGAACTCAAGCTGTTCTTTGAACCATTTAAAAATGCTTTCTGACTGTCTAAATCAGTTATGTCTGAATGCTTGTGAGAATTTGTGATGGATTTAGATGAAATCAAGGGTTTGCTTAGAAATCTCGCAGAGTACAAATTTACATTCTCCCTAGTTGAGACAACAAGATTTTCAAGGGAAGAAGTCCTTAAACTGGGTGGAGGTTTAGCATGTGAATCAAGGCTAGAAGACAGCAGACTCAGACCATCTTTTTTTCCCACTAGTTGTTCATCCAAATCATAACAGGAAGGAATCATGCAGCCCACTCCGTTCATTTCATCAGAAGATTCTGAAATCATGAACGGAAAACCAGTGCAATTATATAACAGAAAGGGAACATAAATGAAGAGTTCCTTGGCAGCGGAGAATGCATCGATCCTTTTTTCCACTGTGACATGTATTGGACCTAGAATAAGGCAACACAATTACTATTAACAGATTTATCACACATAAAACACGTTGAATAGCAAATTTAATAGTACATATATCAACTACCATTTGACAAATCTGCATAAAAGGTCACGGTTTCAGACAGTGAAAACTTGGTCCCACTGAACTTAGCCATTGCACAGAATTTTTCAGTACGAGGGAACCTCAAATCTGATGGTTTAAATCCTTGCATATGGATTTCCAGACCCAGGTCATGTGAAGGATCAATATGATGAAAGGAAGTTTCCACCTGTTAAAGATTAGGACACAAAATTTCTTAGTAATTATATGCTCAATAAAACTAAAGAAAATAAAAGGCAGTACAGGACTCCATACTCAAATTAAGATACATCAGCTACAAGATATTACATCACAAACCTCTGAAAGAATTGCAGTACGAGTAACCCCACCACTTTCTATTCTCAATGAGACTGACTCAGGAAGGTAGTTGTTCACCACTAATGGAGTAGTCAGGGTCAGTTGGTGAACAAACCGCTTCTTTGACTCATCCAAATTATGCAATATTTGACCACGACTTTCAAAAGACTTCTTTAAAGTACCCTCATGCAGAGAACCACTCTTCCTTGGTCGACTAGATGAATGCAAACTGATATTTCTAACTGACATGCAACAGCGAAATGGATCACCACTTGCTTGAGGTGAATAGCAAACAAAGGATTTAAGAAATCCAATTTTGCTCTCCTGTGAGAGTAGACTTGAGAGGTTATAATATTCACTCCACAAATATAAATTTCCAATTGGGCGCCAACTCATGCGACCAGCTTCAGCCAAATGTAAAGGTAGCGGTAACTCCTGACCGGGATATATTGGGTCTAATATCTGAAAAAGGAGAATGCATATTAAGTTTTGTAACCCACTGCAACACAGACAAGAATAGGTACCTTAGATTAATTACAGGAGTAAATAATTTTTTTTCTTGTTCATACCTTTGGGGATACGCCAAATGGAATATCAAATCGCAGCTCCAATGGCACTGAAGTTGCATTTGAAAGTACAACCTAAGTATATTAACTATGACTTAGCGAGAAAGACATATATGGGGGGAAAAATGAAAAAGCAATACAGGAAATGTAAGGGAACCTCATTAGCATTAAAAACTAAAACAAATATTGGACTCTGTACTTACTGTTGAGTATAATTTTATTAATTTGCAATAGCGCTGCACTGAAACATCAATCACAACTGGAACAACAAAACCACTGCTGGTATATGTTCCATTATCTTCAGTGTCATCATTGTATGCCTTAGAAAAATCAACCTCAAAACAGGTAAGTCCCACAAAATCCATTGAAATAGGAACAGAAGGCACAGATGTTCCATCAAGTTGAATGGTAATAAAATGATGAGCAACCCCATTTGATTTCTGCTCATTAAGTCTATCAGAAGAATGGGCTGTCCTATAACGAGAAAGTTGTTCTTCAGGAGTTTCCTTAATATAAATAGGAACAGAACAACCTGGAAGCACATGATTTCCATCTCTCACTTCTGAGACATCAAACTCACCACAACCATCCAGCCCTTGATAAACATGATATTTTAGTGGCACAGAAGTCAAATTTTGAAGTATATAAGGAGCATATCTCCCATCAGACATATATTTAGTAATTGGAGAATTTAAGAGTTTCTGGCTTTCAGGATGATCATATGGTTCTATCAGATCCCAAGCATCATTAATCATCTCAATTGTCCTGGAAAGACACTGCAAGAGAACACCCAAAAAAAAAAAAAAGTTACTTAGCAACAGATTTTATGAAAATAATAAGAACCAACAAGGTGAAGCTGCACAAAAGAGAAGAAACGAAAGGTTAATGTTTTTCTTTTTTTTTAAAAAATAGCATCTAGTTGTGCCTGAACCATTAAAAGAATTAGAGACAAGATCAAATGATGCATCTACTTCTACAACCACTATTCATCATACCCAATTCCCAAGGCTCTAACATCTATAGGGTCTGGAGAGGTGGTTGGTAGGCACCTTACCCCTCCGCAACCACTGTTACTACTCGAATTTATTATTGCACATAAGATGCCACCTAGAATTTAAATGCAGCATTGTGTTTCTCAAATGCATTTAAGGGAGTTGAACATGTTTCATCAATATTAAGGCCAACAAATTAAAAATAGTCATTGATAGAAAAACCACAATTTTTCTGTGCCAATGTCTGATAAGACTGCATATATTTTCATTCAATCACCTTCAAAATTATATATATAAGATTAAAATGACATTTATATTGTCAAAATGTACACTTGAAAAATTCTTTTAGGTAGAGAGATGATCTTGGAAGCAAATGAAATAATAAATCATAATATACCTCAATAAGGGATTCCGTAAAGTTCAAGTTAAGCTGCCCTATCGATTTCAATTGGATATCTGTCATTATGAAGCTGTTCAGCAAAGCACTCATCTCATTCTTTCTAATCACAACCATCTGAAATTGCCAAGGCTCAATAAAGGGTTCCCACAACACCTGCAACCATTGTAAGCAGATAAATCAGCAATGAGCATATCATTCATACTGGAAAAATTAAGAGATACTGATCCCAGTGAACATATACCTTGTGAATGTTATTGTAGTTCACTTGAAATTCAGCTGTGACTGAACCCTCAATGTTGTTTTCAGTCACTTTAGCACGCAAGGTGATGTTCCTCAAAAGAATTTCCATCAAAGGTCCACTACAACTCCACTACATGGAAAGCAACATGAAGTACAAAGGGTAAGAGCCAACTCCTTTACATCAGGTGATCAATAAAACATAAATTAAATGCCAAATAAAGAACAAATCCAATGTCCATATACAATGAAATTTAAGAATGGGACTGAATAAAAGCAAGCAATATTGATAATCAGTTACCAAGGAAAAAACTAGTAAAAACAACCAAATAGAACCAGAAATACAGCTCCCAAGTAGCATACCCCTTGATGGCACAAGTTGTTGAACAGGCTAAATTAGAGAATAATGTTAAAATAATTACACAAGTGAGATAAATCAGAGCATACAATGAACCTTGGTCGCACGGAAACTTTTCTTTATGTAAGTAATAAATTTTATTCGAAGAAAACACAAATAATTAGTATGCAGAAGGATTATAATTCATCCCCTCATCAAGTTACACCAGAAAAATTATAATAGCAATGAAATCCAAGAAAGAATCACAATGCGAATTTCCAAAAGCATGCAACCAGTCATACAGAGTGTAAAACAAAAATGCTTTTCAGCAAGTTCCCATTTAGATCTGAATCATTCAAAATATAATTATTCCTATCACACTGTATTTTCCACATAATTGCAATACATACATACATTTTATATATATATATATATATAATGTATATAACACTTCTATCAAATTTAAAGATAATCCTTCTTAGTCTATAGACAAAATTAGTAGATTTACAATAAGGTATTTTAAAGAATTTCACTAATCCCTCTTTTCAAAGGTTCGATGGCTTTAGAGAAAACTTGATGTAAATCAAAACACCAACATATTGACAGAGAATTCTTTGAAAGATTCTACCAATATATTTGTCTCACTAAACCATATTAGAATTTTGAAAAGTTAGCTCTAAAACTCATCTCCACCATCTGCTAGAAAAAATTGACTCTGTATAGAAGATAAAATTCATTGCAGAGTTCACTGCATAAACACAAGGTTAAAAAAATTTCTTTGCACAACTCTATCTCCATCTCTCACGATTGAGTAAATGCATATACAAAAATTTTAAATAAGTAGTCATAAAGGCCAGGCCAACATACCCTTCCATCACTTAGCAGAAGTGAAACCTTCCTTAAATTGGCCTTAAAATCAATCTGACCAAACCCAAATTCAGAAGACTCTACTTCAGGAACATTGAAACATGCACTGTGAAGGAAGTAGAACACACGATGTGAAAGCCACACATCTGAACGATCGCAATGAATCTCCACTTCAACATTCATGAGTTCCATCTGATTATTACTAATCTGAACCTCCACATCAACCTGATATATCTGGAAAAGAGGCCAAGATGGAACACTCTTTTCCTCACATATAACAATCATGCCACTCAATTTTTCCAAGTTGGAGTTAAATTTTATATTTCTGCCTTCTAAAAATAATCTAATACTTTTAATACACAAACTCACAGCAATAAATTTACAGTCTTTTTCTCTAAGGACATTATATGAAACATTCTGAGGTGCATTCTTGTAATCGTTGTCCAGTTGAAGTTGCTGGCATGCTTCTTTGCTGACCAAAACAGGGAAGTAAAATGTAATGCCAACATCTTCAGACCTCACAATCAGAGTAACAGCATCCCGCTTCATGTTCACTGATGAAAACTGAGTTGACATGTTTGCAGAATGAAGAGAATTCGGAGAAACATCAACTGACACATTTTTTGATGGATCCAAAGGTATTGTTTTGGTCAGTTGTCCAGCATAAGAATTGATAAGGTCAACAAGCTTAACCAAGTCAACCAAATGTAGCCAAATATCAAGAGAAGGAAGAGAAACACAAAACTCATTTTCTTCATGAATTGACTCAGAAAAAGAAATGTCAAGAACAGATGCGGATGAGCATGTGGATGAGCATTGTGCTAATAAGATAGAATTAGGCAAAGAATATAACTCCAAGGAAGAGAAAGTAACTCCCAAGCTTAAGAGTTTGTCATCTTTCAATGATGCAGAGCATGAAAATTGCACTTCAGCCTTAGCAACCATTTCCGTTGAATCTTTTCCACAGTGATGCAAGTTTATTAACATTGAATTAACATAACACTGAACTTCTGTGAATATCGTGCTTGACCCAACAGATGGAACTGCACTAATCTCTTTTAAAAACTTCCTTGACTGAAGAAACTGTAGAACATCAGATTTGAATTCTTTTGATTGATCAAGTACAGTGGAAAACTGATCAATAACATCCTGTACAGCCTCAAATCCATTAAAAAAGTGACCATCTGTTAACAAAGAGAAGGCATGCATTAATTCATAGATGAAACATGACAAGATAAATTATTTTGATTCTAGTAATAAGTGACCCATGAAAGATAAAGCTCCTACCATCAGCCATAATTTGACAGTCTCGGATCCTTGTCATGACACATGTGATTGAGGGAGAGCTTCTACAAAGGGATTCACTCTCACAAGGTATTGTAACCCAAACATCAGCACTTAGGGGTGCAACTAAACTAACATAAACAGAGTCAGTATCTTGATCAAACATTGAGCAACCATGTCCATCATCCTTGAACAATACAAATGATAGGAACAAATCCTGTCCGAAGACATTTAAACAGTGATTTCTTCTCGCAAGTTTATGCACTGGTACCAAATATTCATGAGGGATTTCCTTCAATGCATCATCTGAAATTCTCTCATGGATGAAACTACAGTATAGTTGTCGAATTTCAACCTTCAGAAACTGACACTCATTGCTTTCCACAGGCAAAATCAAAGTGGAGTCCAGTATCTCAAACTTATATATAAAGGAATCCTCATTTGCATGATTAATGTACTCGTGGCCATCAGTGACAGGTTGATCATTTGAATTTGAATTCCAATCAGACAATGCAAAGTAACCTATTATTATGGCCAAATATTCAGCCGGTAAAATGCAATGTACATGCTGAATGCTGATGCTTACTTCAAAGTGAGAACTCAAATATTTATTCTTTCCTTTCCTCACACGTATGTTCAAAATCGGAGATAGATTTGGTAATGAGGGGCCCCATAAAAACTCACGAAATGTTTTTGTCCACCAAGATGAGGTGAGAATCAATCCCTCTATAGAGCATAATATATCCATAGAATCTTCAGTAATAAAGAGTGAAGATTTAGAGAATGGTACTGTAATTGTTCCAACAACGCACAAGGAATCATGAAAATGCACTCTGATTTGACGGAGATGCAAATCTATAAGAAATTGATCACCGACACCAGGGGTCCCACACACACGAATTGCTTCTGTACCAGACGTGGATAATAATTTTGGAGAATGAAATAGTTTAGATCCCTCCTTTATACTGAACTTTGGACTTCTTATTTTTCTGTCCCTTAGATTCAGATATTTTCTCCACTCATAATTGGGATAAAGAAGTGAATTCTCAAGGCTAGCAAGAGAACCAGAGTTGCAAATAGTGACAAATGGGAAGTGATCTAAAGGTATACTCGCATATTCGGAGGACCCAGTTTCAAAAAAGTTGGAAAAACCAAACCTTTGAAACTCAAAACCAGATGCAGTATTTGGAACTTCAGTATCCACCGTGGGGCTATAGGTACTGTCAGAAGATGTACCATATATAGACAGTCTATCAAAAAATCCAGTCAGCAATCCAATTACATATGGGTAGCAGTGGACATCAGCATCATTGAAGTGAAGTGTAAACTTGTGGCAAACCAAATCTGTTCTAAGAGATTCATAATGTAAAATAAAGCATTCTTCAGCAGACAAATTTATGTCAGTATAACTATCACCTCTATCATTAAGACCAATATCAGTGTCATGCTGATACATAGAATTAGTAGAAGATGCATTCCCACATGAGTACAGAACATGGCTCTCTCCTTCCCCTCTCAATGGATAGGTTGTGATGTTCAATGCCTTCATACAGATCCAGCACTGCTCAATTTTCCCAAGAGCATACCTGCAATTTCACAACAGAGCATGAACTTCATTTTTTCTGGGCAAATTTAATCTAAAGCAACAACTAAAGAAAAGCCTCTAAAAAGACATTATTTATCCCCCCCCCCCCCCCCCCCCAAAAAAAAAAGCCTCTAACCATCACACTGCAAGTTTCAATAATCAATTTAAAGCCACACGAAAAAAAAAAAGGAATTAAAGTACATAAAGTTGTGGTTTCAAGAGTACACCTATGGAGGTACACAAACAAGTATTCAGAAACACAAAATCCACTTACCACAAATCCAAATCTTTTAGAGCAAGCATGAGTGCAGAACTGTTATCTCCATTATTTGCAAGATCAATTTCTAGACAGACCAACTCCAAATTCGCACTGATAGATAAACCAAAAACCGGATTCCTCCATTCATTTGATGTGATACCATGTGGATCAAGAGTTTCTGATGATGCAGATTCAGACTTCGAATGCAGAGTACCTAGATGTGCAATCAATTCCAGAACTGCACCATATATTGATGGAGACAAGTGTGCATGAAATGAGGGTACAATAATATAAACCTGCAATCAGAACAACTAAACCTGAGAAATTAAATTCTACTTGTCCTAAATGTAAGTATATAGAAGCATGGATATAAACAGATACACAAACACAAGAATATACATACAAACAAACAAGCCGTCAGTAGCAACTCAACTCTGTGGCTTCAATTCTGAAAGATCTGAGTACCACAAAGAAATTGCAATCCAGCACCTCCCACATCTTCCATTAAAAAAAGATACAAAGCCAACTGCTACATCCCAGTTTTCTATATAATACACATACTTTGAAAATTCAACCAATTATACTGAGTCTTCTTACCTCTTTAAAGTTTAATCCCCCCCCCCCCCTTCTCTCTCTCTCTCTCTCTCACATGCCAAAACAAACACTCAAATAAAGCTTCATAGCCTCTAAAAATTTAGAAAAAATATTCTCTCCCCCTATTGAATAAAAACCATTATATCATAAAAATAAATGACTAATACCTAACTTTAATAGCACTTGACCTCCTTGGGCTTTGATAACTAAGCCCAAACTAAATAAGTAACCTCACCAAAAAAAAAAAAAAATTATATAAGTAAGAAGAAGATACATTAATGACACTACTATATGCACTACTATATGCAGAAAAATTACATAGTAGTCAAATACAAAAAGAAGAAAGTAAAAACAGAAAACTAATTACAAAAATGAAGAGAACTAATGAACAAAGGAATGGAGACACAAGATGTGAGTCTCCAAGCCCGAGACCAATCAAAATAGTAACCACTGAAAGAAGTGAGCAACTGGTCTCCCAAACTATCCACATCCTTAAATGTACGCCTATTCTGTTCCCTCCATATGCACCACATCAGGCACAATGGTACTAAGTTCCAAATATCTGACGAGTGTTTCCCCAACCAAAGAGAAGATCAATCACCGTTTTTGGTATGACCCAAGAAATCCTAAAAGATTGAAAGACAAAGCACTATAACTGATGAGCCTTCTCACAATGAATCAATAAATCATCACCAGTATCTTATTCCGAGCCGCAGTCCAAAAAAAAAAAAAAAGAAGAAGAAACTCAACCTAGGTGCCTTCACTCCCCAACAGAGGCCTCTTTATCAATGGCTATCTCATACAAAACCGGGAATGTCACTCGAAGAGGTTGATCCCCACACCAAAAATCATGACATAATCTCACTCTATTTCCCACCCTAATCTCAAACCGAGTATTTTAACAAAAATCCCCCAACCCATACGAATACCTCTCCACAAACCACAACCTTAAACACCCTTGCCAACTAAGAGGTACATCCCCCCACTCTTCCCCAAACTTCATAGCTACCACCCTCCCCCAAAGGCAATTCTCCTCAACCCCAAAGAGCTATAGCCATTTACCTAATAGGCCATTATTAAAGGTAGTCAATTTCCTTATCCCCAAACCACCGTTGGCCATAAGGGCGCACACTTTACCCCATCCTACCAAATGTTGCTTTGATTCACCCCCATACCTTCCCAAAGGAAGTCCCTCTGTATTTTTTCAATCTTGTTGGCCACACTAGTAGGAATGTAAAGAGTGATAAGTAGTAAGCTTTTCTGAAAATACTCAAACCGTTTGTGTCGTAGACAAGAATTCTGAAATTTTCATTTGTGAAAATACTCAAACTAATGAACCGTTTGAGTGAAAATTTCGAAAGAGTTTATCTGTTTGTGTCAGACTAGAATTCTCCACCAATCTATGGTGTCTATGTTGATGATGGTGATTTAGAGATGAGTACTTTAATGCATTTTAAAGAAACTATTCAAGAAAGTGATGCACACCGAGTGTTTGATGCAAGTCCTAAGAGTGTTCTTTTGGACATGAAAGGTTTGCATACACATGTTGATTTAAATAACCCATTAGTATTTGATGAAATTCACAAGAGAAACATTTTAATGGATATGGATAATTTCACTTGCAAAGATGTGATTTTTAGCAAGGCTTTTACCAGTCTAATTTTGAACCATGAGAAGCTTTACTTTTATGAAAATAAATATACAAGCCCCAAGAGGAGTTGTGACATACCCTTGGAAAAGTATTTTGAAGCCTAAAGTCCCAACAAGAATGACATTCTTTCTTTGGGCCGCTCATTGGAGAAAATTTTTACAACAAACAATTTGAGGAAGTGTAACTTTGTTCTTGTGAGCTGGTGATGTATGTGCAAGAGGACTTGGGAGATAGTGGATCATTTGTTGCTATAATGCTCTATTGCTAGGGAGTTGTGGGATATGGTTTTCGTTCTTTTTGAGGTTCAATGGGTGATATGCCAAGGAGGGTGGTGGAATTACTAGCTAGCTGGCAAGCCAATTTTGGGTGACACCATTAAAGTGAGATTTGGAAGGTCATTCCTCATTTTTGATGTGGTGTTTTTAGAGGGAGAGAAATCCCAGAAACTTTGAAGGGTATGAGCACTCAACCCCATATTCAAAATTGCATTTTTGAGGACCTTGTTCAACTGGTTATCCATCTTGGGGAAGGTTTCTTTCTCAAACTTATTGGAATTTCTTGATCATTTACTTTTACAGTTTAGTTGATTTGCATCTGGTAGACCCCCTGGGTACTTGATGTTCATTATTTTCTAATAAAACTTATTATTTATCAAAAAAGAAAAAGAAAATAAACATATAAGATTTGATCACGTCTGGAAAGAATTTATGGTGAAAAACTCAATTTGACAAGATTCAAGAAATGCAAGGAAGAGATTGAGCCAATCTTTGGAAGAAAGTTGTGTGGTGCCAGATGATAGTAATTAATGCACAACAATAATGTGGGATAGGAAGAGAGCAAAGAAGAAGCAGTCATTAGCACATTACCCACTTCTAGCTTAGTCAGAAAGTAGGAGGAAGTTTATTGGTTAAGAAGGATGAAGAAAAAGCAATCTGAAGCATGTTAAATGTTTAGGAGGAATTATTGATCTTGTCAGAATTCTGCAGTTAAGCATTGACAGGAATAGAAGCCTTTCCATGTGAAAAATTTTCTTAACTCCATAAAAGCTCAGGAGTTGGTTTCCATGGGAAAGAAGCCATTCATCAGTCTAATAACCAAGTTTCCACCAGTGTAAAGGTCCTCAACAGGTTCTGTTTTCAACAAAGTCACGCAGATTATTCTAGCCTAGTAAATGGAAGTCCCATTAGAGTCTTCACTAGATTTAGTAGCTAGGAAAGATTGTTTGGGTCAAAGCAGGGTAGAAGAACATGGGCAGTCCCCCTCCCCCCACCCCCTCTTTTCCCAGAAAGTAATAAATAAATGGCTTTAAAATTTACCTCCAACTGTCTCAATATAGATTCATCCAGGATCACACAAGATGCCAAGGTAATAGAAGGACAAAATTTCTCCAAAACACTGACTGTTTGAGTATGATGTGGCACCATTATCTTCATCTGCAAACATCAATCTGGGTCTTAGTTTTATACCAAGAAATTTGAGTAATATATGATCTTAAAAATATATTACAGATATTAAATAGAAAATATAATAACAGGAAATTTAATTTAATTTATATATAAAAATAAAAATAAAAATAAAACAACTGACCTCAAAATCATTCAATTTGACTTCAAAGTGATCATAAAGATCTTGAAGATGAAAGCTATGGTTGGAAATTGAATTAAACAAATTTCTCAGATTACAAGATTGTTCCTCAAATTTCGAAGAGGGAAAACCCAGATCAGATTTGGATACAAAAGAAAGGGCCCCGAATTCCAATACCTGTCAAAAAAATTGCAACAAAAATAAGACATGAAAAAATATAGAACTTTAACATGTCAAGGTGTAGCCTAGTGGTTGGAGGCTTGGGATGAACTATAAACCCAGACATCTTGAGTTCGATCCCTACTAGGAATTCTCCTAGATTACCTGATACACAGTCTTGGAGAGTGGGATCGCATATCCGTGGTTTACTCCCTAGAGGTGGGTCCAAAGGGCCCTGTCTTGGTGAGGTTCCACATCATCAAAAAAATATATAGAACAACTTTTTAATCTATTTGCAGACAAGACTACAGGAAACATTCATCAAGTACAACAGAATAATTATCACTAAAAGTGTTACTAAAAGCATCTTCTACCATGAAGTATTACTAAATTCTAGCATCACTCTTATTGCCAAGTATACAATTATAAATACATTCGTAACTGAAAAGAATTAGAACACTTCAATTCTTCAACATAGATATATCCTTTTAACATGGGTAGGAATCACTGTCAAACAACCACCACCAAATCTGTCCCAAAATTCATGGATCCTCAACAAACCAATCAAGGTTGGCCACATCTATTATTTTCTACCATTCTAATCTATCCCAAGTCATAATCTTTGTTACGTCTTTATTGACGCATCATTTTTTACTACTATTAATATTATTTTGGGTCCTCTTCAAAAAAATTATTTTGGGTCTTCTTCCACCCTTCTTCATTTCCTCAACTTAAATCAATACACTCTTTTCTCACTGGAGCATTGATCACTATCCTTTGAACATGTCCAACCATATCAAGTGACTCTCCCTCATCTTTTCATCAATAGAGGCCACATCTATCTTTAAGCAAATTTCCTCATTTAGCATCCTATCTTTCATTATATTTCCACCTATCCATTTTGACATTCTCATTTCAACTACACTCATTTTATGAATAAGCTGTTTCTTAACAACCCAACATTCTATACCATAGAGCATAGCTGGTCTTATTGAAGCCTAATAAAATATTCCCTTTAACTTAATACGTTTTATACAATCAAACAATACTCTTGATCCCATTCTCCACTTCATCTACCTTGCTCTCATCCTATGATTCAAATTTTTTCAATCTTTTCATTGTTATGAACTATTGATCTAAAATATTAAAAACTCTCGAGACTTCCTCTGCATCACTATCAAAGTAAAACATTTATTAAAAAAATGGAGGTTTCTTATTTTTCCCATTACAGTGGCCCTTCATCATGTATTCATGGTTTACTCCCTAGGGGTGGATCCAAAGGGCCCTACCTTAATGAGGTTCCACACCATAAAATAAAATAAAAAAGGATAAAAACAGAGATTGTTCATTTCTGTACATGGCTACATTATCTTTAGCATGGGTGATATCAATAAACATTTAGATTAACATGAAGTAAAATCTAAGTTGCAAACAGAACAAAACATCTCAGCAATGAATTGTTGAAACTCAATAAGGACCACACACACACAAAAGGACTTTGTTGAAGCTACACCATGATTAGTGGAGTCACAGTAAAAGAAGGAAGTACCAAGTTAAATTGTTCGGACACTGCATTTCTCCAAGGAACATTTAGGATGATATTGATGATACTGACATCCCAGATCACTTTCTTTCGACTTGATAAAATGTATCTGCCAAAGTACAATATCACCAATCAGTTATCACCAAAAATTCTAATAGCACAACACAAAAATGTATGTGCAGACACAAACCCACATAGATATAGCTCTTAAATCATAAAAGCAATAAAATATCTCAATTGGCAACAAGAAACTTACTCAGCTTTTGATAACAGTCTAGCATTGACATTGTTGATACCATTCAGTGACGAGAGCAGCTGCAGTAGGTCAGATGTTACTGTTAACATCCACATACTAACTTTTGAATCAAAATAAATTGAACAATGGATGACAGTGAATCTTTCAAAATTTTACATTAATAACTTATCTTTTATAGCAGGTATTCCAACTTGCATACAATTACTCGTAAAACTACAGAAATTTCAAGAAATATCAAAGTTAAAAAAAGACAAATAAAACAATAAATAAAGAGGTTCGCTCATACTATACTGCTCTCAGGAGTATCACTAGTTTTTCTTTCCTGTGGAAGGGTATTTGGATGGCTGAAGTCCCACGAAAGGTGGCGTTCTTTGTGTGCACAGCAACCCTTAGGAAAATTTTGACAATTGACAACCTTCGCAAGAGGCACATTTTGATAATCAACTGGTGTTGTGTATGTATAAGCCATGGGGAATCTACAGATAACTTGCTACTACATTGGCCTTTGATATCAGTAGTATTTTCTTTTGTCTTTACTTTGCTTAGGCTAGCCCATGTGATGCCCAAATCTGTGTGCACTCTTATGGAGTGCTGGCAAGGATAATTCAGTGCTGTTAAATTATCAATTGTCCCAAAAGCTTAAGCTATTGGGATATGGTAAATTTAATCATTTAAGTATTTAATCAATACTTCTAACAAGCGCCATAGAGCAGCAAAGGTGTCGCGAGCCATGCCTCTTTGTGTCATATGGAACTTGTGGCTTCAAAGAAACAAGAGATTTTTTTTATGGATTTGAGCTGTGTGGAGCCTAGATAGCGTTTGATCTGGATTATGACCTGACCAAATATAGAAGTGTTATGGTTTTTTATTGGGAAATTTTTGGAGACTTAGTCCATGGAAATTTTTGGCTTTAGCCCATTGAGGATCTGTTGTGTGGGATATAAATAGTGTTGCTTCAGATTAGGGTTTTGGTGTCTTGTTGAGAGGGAAAAAACTGAACTGCCACATCTTGTATAATTTCCATGAAAATAGTGAATCACAACAACTCCATGGACGTAGGCAAATTGCCAAACCACATAATTTCTTGTGTTGTGTGATTGCCTCTGTGTGTTAATTTTCTTCTGTTTTTTGCATCTCACAAATCTAGGAATTCGTGAATATCCCCAACGCAGGACACTGATATTTTAACACCTTAGTTTCATATTTCCCTGTACTATTCATTGACTTTCATATCCAAATATTAAATGTGACCAAAAAATGCACATTTAGTGTGACAAAGAAAGAAAGCAGCATCCAACAAACAGGAGAGAATGAAGAAAATAAGGTTCTGGCACAAAGCAGTCATCGAGAACTATATATACTTCTTTTCAACTATAAGCATACCAAGGAAACAAATCACCATAATACCTATACATACTAGACTACTAGTAATGGAAGATCACAAAATTTTCTAACTATTATGCAGATTATTGGTTCTGGCCTAATGTGGAAAGGTCTAGAGGTGAAATCTCTGTGTGGTCAATTTTCATGGGAACAAATGATCAAGTTTAGAGTAAAATACCTAGGACTGCATCAAAATCTGATTCATTTCAGGTATGAATGCTGTCGGGCAGTGAATTAGATATTTTAATTTTTAACAGGTAGTAAGATGAGAGGAGGAGAATATGACAACAATACTAGGTTTGTTGTTCAGATGAATCCAGTTTACTTATCTTTGAAAGGGGGAATTTATACCTGTTCTAACAATCAGGAATGACCATCCATGTCTCACATTGACAGGTTCTTAGTTTCCACTTGAATGGGAAGCAAACTTTGGTGATGCAATTCAAAAACTACTTCCGATAACAGCCCTTTATTATTGGATCATGGTGGCCTGCATGGGTGGTAAGCACCATTCCATTTTGAAAATAAGTGGATGAAATTGGTCGAGGGCTCTGAAAGATTACTTGCGAGCATCAAATGGAGACGTTTTTGACATTGTATGGTTTAAAAATAGCATATGTTGGAGAAGGTAAAGGGCCTGATGGGAAGGAGGAGATGGTGCTATCTGCCAATGATAGAATGAAGAGACAGGAATTCAAATTTGAATAAGGCTGGCCCACTTGGAGAAACATATTTGAGGAAGACATCTAGGGGACTATAGTTGAAGGAAGGAGATTCCATTAAGTAGTTTTTTCATTGTTTGGCCAATTCCCATAGAAGAGTCAACTTCAAAGGTAATTTTAAGGGTGATAGAGTTGTCCATTCAGAGGAAAATGAAGCAAACGCGGCACTAGTGGGGTTTTATAAAGGGCTTTATACCAAACAATCCAAGAAGAGACCATAGGCAGAAAAGTTGTAAATTTTATCCATTGATGAGGAGACTAAGGATTTTTTCAAGACTAAGAGTTGAGAGTCGGGTATAGTTTCCATGATTTGTTACTCTCAGTCTCCTGAATGCCAAGTTGGAGCCCAGATTTCTTGGGAGTTTTAAGAATGGGGAAGTTTGAGATTTGCTCTTTTTACAAGTCTTAGAGGATCTACAAGATTTCAGTTCCATTGGAGGAATATGTAGAATGTTAAGGTACATCAACCGTGTTTGGTAAAATTATGATAGTGGATAATTTTTAAAAACGATCCCAGCTGATTATTAATTAACGTTAAAAGTGAAAGAGTAACAGAGAGCCAATGCCTGACAGATCATCTTCTTCATTGCTCAGTATTGAGTAACTTGTGTGCTTTTTTATGCTTTTTTGGGGCTGCTTGGGTTATACAAAAAACAGTGATTTAGATGTTGGAATGTTTACAAGGACATCATCACAGAAACTAGAAGATTTGGATGGCTATAATGGACTATTCAACAAGAGAGGAATGGTAGAACGTTTGATGGTTGGTGTTGAACGGTCTATTCTTGTACTTCAGCAATTAATGTTTTTTTTTAGTAGATGACTATTCTAGTTAGCATCCCTCCACCCTCTATTTTAGACATTTTAGAACTTTTTTTTTTGATAGGTAATGTAAATTATTATTAAAAATCATAGCCAACCCAAGTACATTGGGAATGTACTACAGACTCAAACTCAATTCAAGGAGAGTATGAAAGAAAAAAGATTTAAGCTCTAGCATAGACCGCACACATCCCTCGAAACTTCTGGCATTCATTTCTTGCCAAACACACCACATCAAGCAATGCAGCACAAGCCTCCAAAGAGCAATATTGCGATGTCACTTGAACTTACCCTACCTGAACAACACAATGACCTTATGCGGCATAACCCAGTGAATTCTAAGCTTGAGATTGTAAGTCTTTAGGAGTAGGTCAATTCGCATATTGTAATTTGATCTATTTCCTCTTTTTGAATAAAATTGTTTACTTAAAAAAAAAAATTCAACTCATTTTTTTACACTTGTCCGTTGCAATGCTATTATTTGGTTGGAGAAATTGGTTTGGGAAACGATCCTCAGCTGTGTGGAATATGGTGCTGGCATGCTTGATGTGGATAGTGTGGACAGAACGGAATAGTCAGATGTTTTGGGATGTTGAGAAATATCTTGATCATTTGAAATCCTTGTTGATTTGCTACGTTTTTTACTCGGGCTTGGGGTTTTTTACAAATTTTTAATTCCATTTTAGAGTTCCAATACTGTTTAAGATTTTCAACTTGATGCTTTTGTAATTTATTAAGATACTTTGTGTTCATCATCATGAACATAAAGCCATCTTCATTTTCAATAAAATTTTCATTACTTATCCAAACAAAAAAAATAAATAAAGAAGCAAAAACACCAGTTAGAACTGAAGGCAACAAAATGGTGTTATAGACCTTCTCAAAGAATGCCCATGAGCTTTGGCTCAAATGGCAATGTGGAGGGTACAGCCCTAGATTGAAGACCCACTTAGTGCGTTTGTAATTAATAATAAAAAAGAAATGAAAAAGACCAGCTAAAAAATGCTTACCCTATCATGCTGAAAACTTGAGGATTTTAACACGTCAAAGAACTCAGTGAAACTCAGGAAGAATTCTACATCAAAAGTAACTTCAAGTGGTTGAAGCATGCCCTGAATCAAGAAGGTAAAATATAAAAATTGTCAATTAGAAATTCAATCATTAGAAATATGTACCAAAATGAAGCTAGATATAAAGACTGAGCACTCATTTTCTTAGATTACTAGGAATACAAGAGCAAAAGATGGAATAATTACCTTTACTGACAACTCAACCTCGCAGTTTGGAGACACATCCACTTGGATGCTACAGGAAGGTTGCTTATCATACAGTAAACCTTCCTCAACAATGGGCTGCAAATAGAGAAGGTCAATCACAAATGGTGGCTCCAATTAGTAGATCATGAAAAGCAATGAAAACCAGAAAAGGAAACTCGAATATAAATCACAGATTTCATAAGATGTCATTAAATTACTTCAGGCACAAATGGCTATTCATATGGGTGATTAAAGGGTTCTTGCATATATCAATATATAGCTTTAGAAGTATCCGATCAAAAAAGGATGTAAATGGAACAGAATCATAACACAAACTGGTTTGTGTTTCAAATGAGATCACATCAACTTCCAGAAAGATGGAAAACTGCATTACGTATAACAGTACTATTCTGCAAAGCAAGAAGCCATAGCAAGAGGCAAAGTGCGCTCAAGAGCAGGACAAGGGAAATAGTTTTCAGATAAATTTCCAAGATTTGGAGCAAATGCAAACATGATAAAGATATCCTCAATATTAAAAAAGGAGTCAAAATCACAATGAATATTTTGTAAGAATTTACAATTGTAGAACCGATTATCAACAAAAAGCAATCTTGTTCAACTGATTATCAACTAACAGCAATAAAACAATGTAGTGTTAAATAACTAGGGGTTTTATCTTCTATATTTTCTGGGATTAGTATACACAAAGACCTGGTGGTTGCCCATGACTTCATGCTCAATACAATTCTTACACAGGAAAGAGGTGCTGTTTAAGCTAGAACTCATTGGTGTCAGATGTAGGTGTAGCTTCTGGTCTTTTACTTGAAAAATTAATTAGCAGCAGCTGCTTCTTCATAATTATCATTATTTATAGCTTCCATGTGGCAAGTTGTTTGAGAGTTTCAAAATGTCTCAGAATTTATCTATTTCTTCATAATCCAATAGTTACAACGGAGGAGGGAGAATTTGAACCCTAGATGTCTTAAAAATACCAAAAGGTGCCAACCAATTGGGCTACAGCCTACAAGGCTCTTGGATCTCAAAATTCTATCCCTTTTCCTTTTATAAGTGGCTCTCAGAATTCTCTCTATCAAGGTAAGTAGAAGATAAGGTCCTGTGAAAGTGGCATCACTGGCATGAGGAATCACAAGTTTCAAAAGATCATAAGAGGAGAGCATAAAATTTGGGTTCCAGAGTTGTACATTGCTGAATATATGAGATAAGTTTAAGTTTCAGAGTTCATGATAAATAACAAAAATACTTCGGTAAAAGCCATTGATTTCACTTAATGGTTCAACCAACTTGGAAACAACGTTAGTTGCTACGGAATTTTTATCCAATCAATTAAAGAAAACCAATGTAACCAACAAAAATAAGCTGTGTTGCAACGAGAGACTAAAATTTTCATTCAGCTTAACTTCTTCTTCTTTTTTGACAAGATAACTGATGTGCTCAAAGACCTGTGACAATATTATTCTTGGGAATTGACTTCCCATATTTTTTTTCCTCTACTAGAAATATCCTTTACCATTCTTCTACATGTAAGCCAGCTTGTCCACCAAAGTAGTGTTTTTATACTTGAAATTCCTTTTTTTTTTCTTCTTTCTTTTTATTGTACTAAAATATAGCAGATCTCAGGTTTTACAAAGCTAGGGCTTAGCCATTCAGCAAAATAGACTTTTCTGGAAATAAAAACTTGGTACCACATGTACTACCTGATCAAGTGACGCAGTAAAATAAATGTTGAAATATATATTAAATTTAAGTCACACAATGAATGATGAATTCTTAGGCCAAACCCATTTGCTGCAAGCAAATGAAACTTTAATAGAGTGCGTAAAGAGAAATACAGACCATTTGATTCATCAAGAAAGAAATACAAACCATTTTCATAAGTAGAATGACTTTCTTGCTACATGGACAAACCATCTCCCCTGACTCAACTAGAGCATTGATGGTTGCAGACTCTTCAAAAAGCTTACACTCAATAGTTACCCCAAGAAGAACCAACTCAGCAATTTCTTGTCCATACTTTCTGGGGGGGGAAAAGCACAATGTTTTTGAATAAATTCAAATTAATAATATGCTTACCAACAAATAAGCAGCAGTACAAGTGCAAGCATATTTATATTTAGTCAATAGATGAATCAGTAAACCCAGATGTTAGCAACAACTTAGCCCAATATGATTAATACAAATTAGAGAAACTAATAAAATAGAAAACAAACAACCACATATGACATGTGCCACTTTTTTTCTACATTTTTAGCCACCAAGCAACAATGCCCACAGCCTCCAATCCATTATGGCTGCAAGTTCGGGCATGTTTTTTTTAAAAGCCCCAAAAAAAGCTGTAAAAAGTTCTGCAACCCATTTATTTAGTAATTCAGTCCATATTAGTGAAAAGGCACAATAACAAACCTAGACGAAGACAAATAGTTTAAAGCGAATCTTATGCCCAGGCTTGGCTCATTTATAAACTGTGCCTGACTAACACCTTAAGTTCTGGCTCATTTGCTAAACCATCTGGAGCCCAAGCTGCAGCAACTTCAACTCATAGGTTAGGGAGCACAGATATTTTTATACATCTTAATATTATAAAATAATTTATACAGAATTACCAACATACCCTGCTGCTATGGTTCTCAATTACAGACTTTACAACCATTGACATGAGATACTGATGGTCTAGGAAAGGCAAAAAGATCAGTGAATTAGATGAGAGATGGTGAGTTTGTACAGATTGGATCATGTATATCAGAAAAAGGTTAACTTCTATCATCCCAGATATAGAAACATAAGAAGGAATATATCATTGTGCCTGCATTTCAACAATTACCCGGGAGTAGAGATTGCAATTCATATGATCCTCTCCTTTTCTCCTTTCTTTTCTTATTTTCTTTCTCATAGTTTCCTTATCAATTTAGAACAAAGATTCATACAACATTTCTAAGTTTAACATCAAACCTTTATTTTCTTGAGTTGCGTTTTTGGTGTCATAGATTATGATATAGTGAACGTTTGGATAGAGCTGAAATGATTTTTCAGCTACATCCAGCGTTTTTTAATGGGTCCCATGCACTGTTTACGAGATCCGTAAGTACTTTTTTCAGAAAAACAACTTTAAAACTGGGTCCTACGGCACTATTCACACATTTAAAAATTATTTTGCTACAATATCTTCAGTTTTCAGCAATAAGCGAAATCCAAATAGACCCATAGTTGTCAGTTGATTTCATCTGCTATTTATTTTCCATCTATCAATTTTCTAAAAGATGATAAAGATTATATAGGGGCTGACGTGAGACTATGCTTAATTTTCTTAGGTTTTACTAATCTGATCCCAAGAATGAAAGTCAAACGTGCAAATGATCTACAAATAAGCAATTCTAGACCTCAGCGGCTCAGCCAAATGATGATATACCAAACTTTATGCATCCAATTTCAACTTGGGCTCAGCTCATGCAAGCTCAAGCAGAATACCAATTAATCAAGCAAGTGCAGCCATACAAAACAAACCTAAGTGGTTTATTGAAAGCAGTTAGAAAGGGAAGCTGTTGATTTCACTATCATGCTCAAGAAATAACAAGTTAAAGCATTATAAATTGCAGAAGAGAAGCATCCATCCATACATGCTCTGCAGTGTTGCAGAAATTTGATGAATGCTGAACTTGATTGCACATAGATAGATCTTATCATTCACAACAATGTCTCCATTGGATAAAACTGGAGGATAGAATTCTGTTGCTTCATAAATATCCTGTACAAAAAGTCAGTAATTAGTTTTTGAGAACTGATATACTTGTCCAAAAAAAATTTAAAAAAACTGTTATAAGTATGTGATAAGGATACAATTGTAAAATTGTGATATCAGTGTAATTACCTACATATAAATAATATACATGTGTGTTAACAAGAACAATTTTTTTTACCATTTATAAACCATTTCTTGTCCTAGAAGCTTAAACTAAAAGGAAACGGTGAATTTAATCACTTAATAATTATTTTAACACTCTCCCTCGCATGTGAGCAAGACACCACCTCAATAAGTGGGCCAGCACATGGAATTTTGAACATTAAATGGGAGGTAAGTAGAGACAGAGTTCAAACCCAAGGCCACTTGCTCTGATATCATGAAAACTACTGCTGGTATTCTAACAACTAGCACTCAATTGGCACATGTACCTTTATAACTTCATCAGAAACAACACCAGAAAATTGACTTGAATCGTCTGTCCCTCCAGCACCAAGCACACCAAGGGACAGCCAATTTAGCCATCCTCGGGACTTGCTGGCTGAAGAGTCATCACTTCGTGACTTCTCCACAGCAACACTAGAACCATTTGTTCCCATATCAGACACTGAATACTTTGAGGAAAATTCCTGCACGAACATCAAACAAGAAAAATTAAGATGAAATGTGCAGCTTGCAGGAAACATAAAATATAGCTAGGAATATCAAAGTTTTACCTATGTGTGCTTCTTTTCACAAATGATTACAAAGATCAACTGAAAAACAACATGTGGATTTAAATTCCTATTCTACACATCAGTAGAACTCATACCTGTAGCTCATGTTCAGCAGCAGACCTATAGCTTAAAATATCATCTACATCTGATTCTTTCTCCATTTGCTCTAATTCTCGAAGAATATCTTCATCAACTGACTGGTAATCATGAATTGAACATCAGTGCCACTAGCAGATCAGATACTAAACAAATTCTAACTTAGATGTTAATGCCATATAATAATGATATATGAATCCACATATGGAACCAATAAAATTTCAACAACGGTCCATGTTGAGAACCTTCCATTATATTAGAGGAAAAGCATCAGATAAGTTGAAGGAAAAGAAAATCAAAGCGTTATTTGGATAAGCTTCTATATTTACAACATTGGAAGAAGATATTATGGCTGATTGTGTGTCAGTATTACTATTACTACATCAAATTGCATGCTTAAGCAATATTAAATACTCAACAAGATTTGGTACATGATGTAATTGTACCACAAAGGACATAAGAGACATCATCACCAACATTTAAAGCATCAAACCCTTGGCAAATGTGAGAGCCATTTGGCATCGCTTGAAATGTGAAATTCAAAGGACAATCATATCTGCACTGCTATCATTTACAGCCACAAACCCCAACTCCAAACCATACAAAATGGAATGATAGAAGTGCACTGAAAGAGGATAGGGTACAGATAAGACACAGACATTAATACAAGTCAAAATGTTCTTTTGGCAAGAAAGTTGAAGCATATCTGACATATGTATCACTGTATATGTGTTTATCAAGGAAGAAGAACATCACATGTTCTTGTCGAAGAAAATCCAGCTTGGTCTTGTACAAATTCTTATACTTCCGACGATAACTTCTGCATTGAGGAATAAAAACTAATTCATAATTAATATCTTAGCAGGAAAATTTATAATTTCAAGGTCAAGGCGTACTAGCACTTCTATTGTCATTAATAAGAAATAAAATTCATTAAATAAAAGATAGTGAACTCCTAGTACATAGGAACTATATGAGACAAACCTCATACAACAAAAGAACAAAAAGTTGCTCTTACAGCTTGAAATATCCAAAACAAAAAAAGAAGAAGAAGAAGAAAAATACAATAAAGTTATTGAACTGATTAGGAAAGTCCAATTGACAAAGCATCTACCCATTGACTCCAATTAATGTCATGACTCATGAGTAACCAATTTTACCTAACTCCACTACTATAATGCAATTGGCCATATAAATCCAAAGTAAACTTCTCGCCTAATATCAAAATCTTTAAGATCCCAAAGACCCATTCAAAATCTCCTTATTCTTCGTACCACTTTCTTTTCTTTTCTTTTTTTGGATAAGTAAATAAGATTCATTAATAAATAAAGGACATTACACAAGCACAAGGAAAAATTGTTTCCGCATTCCAAAAGAATTTCAAAAATAGGAACACCAACTTAGGCAAAAGAAGCTCAATGCTGTCAACTGTTCTTGAATTCTCTCTCTCCAAGGCACCACATGAGACAGAGGAACAACATTCCATATAACACTGAACCTATGCCTACAAAACTGCCCTTCCAACAAACAATAAATCCAACACTTTCTTGGGCATGACCCACATGAATCTAGGCAATGAAAACAAAGAGATCACCAATAACTAGCAAATCTTCATAATCATTTCCCTAGGAGAGCTTGATTAAATGAGAAGAGTTTGATTACATGTACTCAGTTTACAAATCCCAATCCACCCTCCTTTAATGAAGAATGCACCAGCCCCCCTAGCTATGTCACATCTATTTTAATTTTAATACAAGCAAGCTGAATAGAAAGAAACTCAAATACACACTCACACATAACTAAAAAAAATGTAGCATAAATTTGGATAGGCCTAAAATAAATGCACATGTTTATGAATCAGACTATACACTGATTCGGAAATTCGATATGATTCATACAATCCATACACATGTATTGTATGATACATGAGTATATCCTTGATACAACCATATGATACGTATCTTTTTGCCCTTGATTCAACATGTGCATTAGAGATTACATTTCACATACCATTTGACACTAACAGAAATGAATCAGTCTGATAAGTTAAACGGATGGAACTGGCTATGAAGACCCTACTACAAATCTACAGTTATTCATTGGTCACAACGCATGCAACCTTAGAGGAATGAACTTCTGACCTCACCCTCCATATATGAGAGAAAGAGATGTCATTTTTAGTAAGCAGCTATTAATTGAAAGTTTTGAAAGTAGATAGACACTACGATGATTTGTCAAAAAATTTACCACATATATGCCCATTTGTAGGATTTTTTTTTCTTCCGAATTAAACCCAGTTGTAATATGATTCATTGTGTAAGACAGTTAAATTCAAAGTAAGATTACAAACAATAAAGAAATATAATATATTAAAAATGTGCAAAGAAAGAACACACATACACATTACATATTAAAAATGCGCAAACTAAGAACCAAATCAAACAAATCACATGCTTGTTGACAATGTGTAATGTCTAGAAATTACATCTCAATAGAATGTATACTTACAGTCGCTGTCCAAGGTATCTCCACGAAGTTTTCTTTAATTTATTACGAACATCTGATAAGACAGATTCTTGCGCATAGTGCCACCACAATATCTGCCAACCATTGAGTTTTCTTGATAAAGGACTACACCAGGGACGATAACGTCCATACCTACATAATTCAATAATAACAGATCAAATATATTCCACTCTTGAGCTTCAGATGTTGATGACGCAACCATAGCATGGTACAAAAAAGAATATCCTCTAAGCCAAAGCCCAAGAATAAGTGTCTATGGTAGTTAATTAGGTTTTGTTTTATATTTTATTTGGTTATTCTAGAGTCAAGGCTATTTTAGTAATTTTACAATTGTTGGGTATGGGCCATGGGTTTTATTTTATTAATAAGTCTTATTTAGTTTATGGGTCTCTATGTATGGGCTTTGGTTTAATTCAATTAGGTTTTGATTTACTAGTCAAACTAAGAGTTGCATAATACTACTAGTACAAGAAAGAGTCTTTTATATACATACATACATATATGTGAGGAGTGTGGAACTCAATGTACATGAAGGAGAGAGTTGATTATTAAAATTATTGAGTGTTTGAGAATATAGGCACGTTGGCCTTTGTGGTTCCCTTCTCCTTTTCTCTTCTTCATTCCGTTTTCTTCTTCTTTTCCTTCTCTAATTTACTGTTCACGGGTACCTGAACATCCTAAATTTCTCTCTCTAATTCCTCTTCTTTACAAACCCTAAACCCACAACAAACACACATAGGCAAATCCCAGTTTGTCTTACATCATGTGTTTACTAACACTTGCAAGTTACATCTACAAATGTCACCAAAGTATGGTCAATAAAGCAGAAATGACAAAAACAAAACCAACATTTCTATTCCTGATCTTCCCTAAAGTGTAATTTGTGCATGTTATGTATGTGTATCTCTGCAAGTATATATGAGTGTCAGGCATAAAGAATTATTACCAAAAATAAAATAAAATAAAATAATTAAGAGGAAGGGGGGAAACCCCTTAGTGATGCAGGTGATCCTTGACCAAACCCAAATGTATTAACCTTCCATTTCCATGCCTTCCCACGCTACAAGAATTTTTTTGATAAGTAATAATATTTATTCAACAACAAAATTTAGGTACAGTAATTAGGTGCTATTCCTTAGATTCCCCTCTTAAAATTCAATTATGTGGCTTTTTTCTCATGGGATGGAAGTGTATTTTTAGTTAAGTACTACCACATGGCTGAATTTTTAGAGGGAAACCTAAAAAACAGCACCTAGGTTTTTCTTTTTAATAAATCAACTTATTTATGAATCTGAAAAAAGACATGCAAACATACAAAGTTAACTTCTAAGGTGTAACATGTCCATTATTAGCATACATTTTTTTAAAACAAATCATGTCATAATACCAAAACCAACATAAGATGTCAAACCAATCATAAGCAAATCAAGTCAAATAAAAATTTTGCAGTGATGCCAGCTAAAAGCAAAAATCTAAATAAAGAAAAAAAATTCCAATTTAAACTGTTAAGATAGACAATCCACACTGAATAACTTCTCAATAAAATTATTACAAAAATGTAATACAGAAAACAATATAAATGAAATAATGAACTTACCTCTCTCTCAAATGACATGTGCCTAAATAATCCCACAACACCAAAATTTGCTGCAACTGAACCTCATTCAACGATATGACCTAATAAAATCATAAAAAGCAAATTACAAAGAGTAAAATGCCAATTAAAATTATTGTAAGCTTTTTCTAATTAAAATTTAGAAAAAAAAAAATCAAAAACCAACCAAGCCAGTTAACTCAGCGGTCATAGAATATTGTGGTGCATTGTTATCAAGCTTTCCTGATCTGTTAACCTACATGAAAGAACAAACATTAGTATCATCAATACAAAAATAATTATCAATATATTTTTTATATAATGAGAAATGAACTTCTTTTAAAGACTTACAAAAACAAAGAGACAGAAAGGGAAGAAGAAAAAACAAAAATAAAATAAAATGTCAATATTCCCCAATTGAACAAAGCAGCTCTTTTTTTTTATCAATAAGTTAGACACACACTCAATTGGTTTTGAACCCACGACGGCACCCTCCACCCATTCTCATAAAGGGAAGAAATGCCATAGAGCTCATTGGCAACAAAACAACCACTTAATGGTGCCACAAACTTGGCCTTTTGTTTTGTTAAGTATCAAAGTTCAACTGAAAACCCCAAATGGGGGCAACCCACATACAGAGGAAGTATACTCAATGGCGCCACCCATAAAAAGGAAAAAATGATGATTGCATATAAAATTCTTAAAGTTAAAAATGTCAATTAAATCTAAAAGAGAGATTGAGAAACCATGTAAAGGCCTATAGAGAATCCATCTTGAAATGCCTGTTATTACTCTACAGCCATACAGACCACATCAAACAATAAGAAATTGCTCACCAAACAACTAGGCTCTTTCCCATTCAAACTTTATAAGCCAAGAAACCAACAAGTCAACCATAAACTCAGGCATAACCCAATGCACTTAACAAAAGAAAAGACTGAGGAGCCAAGATTCCGTGCAATGATCAATGGAAGTAGCAAATGATCTATGAATTATCCATCCCTTCTAAACATATAAATAGCAAATAAGAATATAACGAACAGTGTTCTGTTTTTACAAGTTATCAGCAGTAAAGTAGCAATCTAGGGCTGCGTTCCAATTAAAGAAAGGGACCTTAGAAGTGGTTCAAAGTCCGTATGAAAGAACAATCTGTCCAACCGTCCAACTTAACATAGGAACTTCTGAACTTCCATCGCATCTTATACTCCCCAACACCACCCACTTGTGCCCAATATACATCAGCCCTCATAAGAAATCAACCCCATGCCTTACCCCCAACTCAGACACACAAGCAGGCCCTCAATCATTGATTACTTTCTTGTGGGAGAGAGTGCAGATTTCTATACAGATAAAGTTTAGCTACAAAACTGGCTGTAGCTTAATGCTACAAACTCACTCAATAAAATAAATATTACTACATATTTTGAAAATCTAACCATTGAATTGCATGTTCTTTAAGCTCTTAATACATATGTCAAATTTTGTGTTAATCGGATATTATTTATTATATAATCTATAAGTTTATATTTTATGCATAATTTTAAATTACAAAAACTTGCAATTTAAAATTTTTATTGATGATATAGCTATTGATATTTAATTTTCTTGAAATTTTACAAACATGGAAGATATAAAAAGAATAAGTAATCTAATGGTGAATTTATCAAAATTCACCTCTTATAAAAAGATATTGAGTAAAGTTGTAACTTAAAGCTACAACTAATTTTGTAGCTAAACTTTGTTCTTTCTATACCATGGGCATTATCATTCACTATAAGGGTATCAAACAAGTTATGCTTCCATTGTTATCAAACTATTTGCCTTTTTTTTTTTTTTTTTTTGATAAGTAAGAAAAATGTAAATTCAAAAAACTGCTCTACGCAGAAAAAGCATAAAGCAAAACAGAGAGTACAAAAAAGAGAAAAACAAAAATACAAAAAAACTTAATTACAAAGGAGAGAGCTAAGGAACACAAGGATAGAATCACTAGATGTGAGTCCCCAAGCCTTAGACCAATCAGAAAGAGAGCCACTAAATGAAGCAAGCAGCAAACTGTTTGCCATTTTGATATCTCCAGGTCTTATTTTAATCTTTGGCTTCTATAGCATTGGTTGTCCTACCTTATCTCAGCAATTTTTATCCTTATTTTTTTTTTCCAATTACTGCATTATGCTACAAGAATCAAAACATATTTCAAATAAAAAATTTGTAATCAAAACCAAGATTTGACCACTGAGAAAAGTCTCAAAGGCAACTTAAAAAAACATAAATAAGAGAAGGGTCATATTAACGAGTGCCCTTATGACAAGGGTTAATAATCCATTTTAGAGAAGTTTTGACACCACTTTTATGGGAAATGAAAAAAGCTGTCAAAACATTAATTGCTTTTTTTTTCTTTTGCTATAAAAATTTTCTTTAAATGGATTGTTAACCATTACCCTTAAGGCATCCGTTAGCATTTCCCATAAGAGAAACACTAATGTCAAACACCAAACTACCCCTTCATAGAGTATCCTAACCATCACCTCCACTTCTGCAACCAAATGGACCAATTTCAAGCAAATTGATCAAGGAGAAACTAATAATCCAATACGAAAGGAAATAAAGCAAACAACTTCAAATTAAGTAGTAAATAACAAAATTATATAGAGATATGTCAAAAAAGGAAAAACTAAAAACAGTTACAAGGATTTTAAGCTAAGATCAGTTTGAAATCCTACTGCATCAAGTCTGGACACCCAACTTCTTACTGTGCCTTGAATAGGCTGTCTACCACAGACACATGAAGTATAACATACAAAAAACCAGTCGTATAAAATAAAATTAATGTCCTCCAAAAAAAGGAACAATAGGACTGCAAGGATGTCTAAAACCACTTAAGAGGAACATATCCAACAAAAAAAAAAGGAACAACAGGACTGCAAGGATATATAAGTCATTCAACAAACAAATCACAAAGCCAAAAACAATCTTCTAAAGTCCAAGTTACAACTATGGCCCAAAAATACAAAATGGACAAAAATATAGTGAATGAAAGATTGTAAATCAAATTTTCATACCAAGAGAGACAATGATACATCACAAGGTGCCAATAAGGAGTCACAATTTTTCCCTCCAGATTCTTCATTTCCCCGTAATTTGGAGTTTCCAGCATTTTCCAGAGTCATCAAGTCCATTGTTCCGTGAAATGTGCGGCAATAAATTTCCAAACCAATAATCTCCACAATTTTGTTGACTTGGTCCCCCCTTACCAATCCATTATATGACCTGACATTTGGAGAACAATAAAATTAACTGCCAATTAACACTAATACTAAGCACATATCATGAAACTATAAAAGATTCTCAGCCATCCCTAATCTTCTTTTTTTTCGGTATCATGGAACCTCGCTAAGGCCAAACCCATGGAGAGTAAACCCCAGGTATCAGGAAAGTGAGGGTATGTCATGAGGAATTGAAACAGGGCGCTCCTAGTTGGAGTGGAATTTGTCCATTACCCCTGACCGTTCCACTCAAACCCTCGTGGGCGCCATCCCTAGTCTTTTCCTAAGATTAAAATAAATAAAGAAAGAGAGAAAGAAGAAACAAAGTGATGAAATTTAAGAGAACATCAAAACTAGAATACAAAACTAGGGCGGCTAAAGCTAAGGTAACCAATATGCACATCAACAAAAGAAATTAGAGAGTTTCATTGATTCTTTTTTCAACAAATACTTCAGATCCAACATTCTAAGCTTTATGTTTAAGCCGTAGCACTAGACAAACACAAAGAATGGAGCTAAATTTAAATCCATGAAATCCAATTTATCAAAAAATAAATAAATTCATGAATTCTAGAAGTAGGACTTATCAGCAATTTCAGTAACAGAAATAGTCAAATAGCATGGTTCCTCACTATACCGTTCAGTCAGGTGAATGTTAGCATCTTAAATAAATGATACAACTACCAGAAAACATAAGAAACGAAAAAAATTACCAAACAGGATTTTGCTTCATAATCGTCAAGCTGGAAAGCTTTAAACCCAAAGTAATATGTTCCTGGGAAACATTTTTCAACATAAAAAATTGTACGTGATTAATCATGAAGAATTAGTCAGAATGGTAATTTATAAAGGTTCACTTCCATTTAAATATACAAATAAGATTGTTGAGATACAAATAAGATTGTTGATTGTTTTCTTTAAAATAAAAAATAACTAAATAAATAAATGTGCACCATCAATTTCACCTTCAATTGCTTCCATGTTTCATAACAAGAAATATGAGATAAATCTTCTCTTTTTTTCTTTTATTATATATATGAAAGTTGTTGATAAATAACAGATCTATGTATACACTACCTATATGTTATATACAGTCCGCATATCCAAATCATATTAAGGAGACACTAACATTGAACTACATTTAAGTAGTTATTGTTGACATAAACTATGGTACTGCAACAAAATAAAACAAATCTTAACACTTAATCAAGAAGATTGAAATTCTCAACCCAACTTTTAAGTAAACTATATATATATATATATATATATGCAAAGAGCAATTTTTTTGGATAGGTATATATATGCAAAGAGCAATTAATGCTGAAACTAGCAATTTAAATGGTAGCATTTAAACAAAACAATAAGATTGCTCCAACAAAGCCACTAATGAAACTAATATATGACTTATAACCAAAAAGGTAGCCAAGAGCCTTGTAGCCCAATGGCATTGTCTGATCTCCTTTATAAGGAGGATTGGGTGGGTTCACATCCCCCCACCCCCATTTGTTACATTTGAACTATAAAAAATAAAAATAAAAATGCAACACAAAAAAGGTAAAGTGAACAAACAGGGAATATGTCAAAGAAATAGATTTACCAAGTCATTCTGCGTATCCTGGTACACAACATGAAAATTTCTGATGGTGACTCGGATGCTGTCAAGAATCTAGGGTGGAAAACAAAGGAAATCATAAATATGAACTCACAAAATTTCAGCCCAAGTGGAAAAAGAAATAACAATCAGACCAAAAGTAATGTCACCTTTGCAGTAATGTATGAACTAAACCCAGCCTGATTATCTGCATAAAATAAAACAACAGATAAGAACTGAATGTCAAAACTACATTGAGAAACTACTTCCAAAGAAAAGCTCACATTATCATGTCCTCTCCTAAGGTGCATTAGCATAAAGTACTCTTTTGGGAAGCCTAAGAGCAAAGCAAGCACTCTAGGACATTCAAGAAGCCTTTTTGGTTCAAGACTAGGTGTTCAAGGTAGTTAATTAGGCCATTATTATTTTAGTTTATTCTACATTTGGATTTCCTGTGTGGGTCAAGAGTATTTTCATAAACCTAGTAACTGTTGGTGGTGTATTATGATCCTAGTGTCCCACATGGATTAAGTATAAGCTTAACCATGTATTTATAAGCTCTTAAGCACCCTCCCCTTGCAAGCCGATTTTCAAGGGTGAGTTCTATCCATAGGTTTGAAACATTTGGTATCAGAGCCAACCACCACCCCGAGTAATTGAGTGTAACTCATTGAGTATGGGATCAAATGAGTTGCAGCTTTGTGCTTGGATCCCAGAAGGGGTGAGACCTAGAGGCTTAAATTAAAATAACTGATAGGTGAGTGGAGCCACCTAAAAAGAAAAGCCTACCATCGGGTCAATCTCGCTATAGTGAGCCGTGGACGTCAGCTGTGGAGCGTAGTGGTATGTTATGATCTTAATGTCCCACATGGATTAAATATAAGCTTAATTATGTGTTTATAAGCTCTTGAACACCCTCCCCTTGCAAGCCGGTTTTCAAGAGTGAGTTCTGTTCATGAGTTTGCAACATTTGATATCAAACTACGGGCTATGGCAAAGTGCTTGGAAGTAGTTGATGTGTTCAATTTTCAAGATACTTTGGAGTATTGGGTTAATAGCCGATTTCCCCTCATGAAGGTGTCATTTCACAACAACACCTCGTGGGCAAGGTGTTTTGAAGGGGGGGGGGAATGTTAGGAACCCCTATAGGTATATAGACAATAATTGTTGTAATGTTGCATTTAGTTATTTAGTTGGTTAGTTAGTTACAATTCCAAGCATGTTAATCACATTTAACACATGTTGGAATTATTAATGCATATGGGGGAATAATAGGACCATTAGGATAAGGTCATGTGGGCCAATAGAATAGTTTTATGGTTTTATAAATACCTATTTGTAATCACATTTCCATCATTGGAAAATAAACCAATTGATTACTTAGTGAATTTCTTTTCTCTCTCTCTCTTAATATTTCTCTATGGAGGGTGACTACCTCGAATTAAGTTAATTTCCCACTAGGTTCCTAACATGGTATGCTGATGTTCAACACCACAAGTCTTATTGTATTAGTATGTGTCTTATTTAGTTGATTAGTCTGTATATTTGGCATTTAGGTTAGCTTAATTTCTTGAAAGTTGTTGCCAATGAGCTCTAACACAGATATCACCTCCTCCCTGGTCAAACTAGGTTGGAGGGAGAGGTCATGGATTCAACAACCATCAAGTGCGTGTGTAACTTACCACAACAACAAAGCCTTAGTCCAAAAAATTTGAAGTAGGCTATGAATCCTCAACAGATTAGTTAGGATTGGCCACATGTATTCTTTTCCTCTATTCTTTTCTATCTAAAGTCAAACCCTCTGTTACTTCCTTAATTGACATGTCATATTTTATCACTTCTACTAATGTGATTTTTGGTCTTCTTCCACATTTTTTCACTCCCTATAAGGCTGTAAATATACCAAGCTATTTATGAATAGCTCGAATTCAGCTCAGGAAAAAACTTGTTTATGTTCGTTTGTTTAAATAACAAGCCAAGTTCAAGCCTTAGATTTAGGGTTGATTATTAAATGAGCCAAACTCAATCATAATAATGTGTTCGTGAATAAGCTCATGAACATAAGGGCTTGATTTAACTATATATAATTTTATATTTTTAAATGTATACTTGTCTAAAAATATATTTGTATAGACTTGAAATTGAATTGCATAAGTTGTTTAATAGGTTCATATATTAGTAAATTATTATTATTCGTAACTTATTGATGATATAAACAGTCTATTTGTAATAAAAATTCATCAAATTGCGAATAAGTAAAACATTTTAGTCATGGTTTCACAATATATAGGAAAATAATAAGTTAATCAAGTAGCTCGTGAGCAAGCTCAAGCTTGCTCAACAAGAAAATGAGCCAAGCTTGAACATAAAATCATGTTTGGTAATGAGCTCTAGCTCGGCTCATGTTTTACAACCCTAAATTTGTCCCTCACTGCATTTTTTTAATAAGTAATAAGTTTTATTGATATCAAAAATGGAACACCCTAGTACATGGAGTGTACAAAGGGTCAACAATTCAAGTACAAAAATTACAAGAATCAAGGAAATCAAGAAAAGAAAAGAATGATTGGTTTCGCATAACAGCCAACCAATCCAATAAAGTTCTAAAGAAAAATAACTTGAGATCTGGTATGGATCTCTCATTATCTTCAAAACACCTACTATCTCTCCCTCCAAAGACACCACATTAAGAAATGGGGAACAATTAACCAAATATGACAATTTTGATGACGACCAAACCTGCCTTGCCAACAAGCTAGAAGCCCCACAACAGATTGCGGCATAGCCCAGCTTACTCCAAACACCATAGACCACAGATCCATAGCAACCGAACAATGCAAAAAGAGATGGTCAATCGATTCACCATTACATTTGCACATGTAGCACCAATTTAGTATCCAAACCTTCCTTTTTCGTAAATTATCAATTTGTCCCTCACTGCATGTGTAACTCTCTCTCTCTCTCTCTCTCTCTCTCTCTCTCATATTGGCATTGCCTTTGGTTTGTTAGTTCCTTAGGGAACTCTAGGATTTTGCTTATTTGAGCACCCTAAAGAAATTCTCCATTTGTTTCCCTCTCTTAAATTTATACTTTGTGTGATAATCAAAAACTAAAATTTATCTATGGCTAATAATTTCGTTGTATAATGTATGCATCCAATTGTATTATGTAACTAAAAAATAAAATATTAATGTGGTATCACATTTATACAAACCAAATAATTTTTCGATAGGTATGTAAAAAGATTATTTAAAAAATAAAATACTACAAACAAGTATACAGAATGTTTACTAAAAGGCAAGAAGTCAATTAAAAGTACAATAATCTAGAAACTTGAGTAAATTTGAGAAGGAAATGGCCACTAAATTTAGTCATCCAATCATACAAAGCATTTTAAAAAATTAGCTTAAGCTCCACTTTAGTACGTTTGACTCCTTCAAACATCCGATGATAAATTGAATGTTGTACCATATCTATAAGAACCAAATAATTATGGAAACTTGAGACTGAAAGTTAAATAGCTCACCAAATACACGTCTTGATAATTTTGCCAGCTCTGCTGCAGCAAGTTTAGCCTTTTTTCCAGCAAATTCTCTTTTTTCGACTGCATCCAAATTCCACTACCACAAAGGAAAAATGACTGCCCCATAGGAATTTTATTTTAAAAATAAGAGTAACTAGCCCCATAAAAATATAATAATAAATTAACATCTTCCATGAGATTTTTTTTTTACTTTATTTTAGAACTTAGAAGCTAATAAGAAACATAGTATTACATGTAACATCAGGGCTTCTATTTTTCCCCATATTGTCAAAAAGAGCCTTTTTTTTTCAACAAAAACATGGAAATTACCTCTTGATCATCCCGCTGGGATGCACAAACAAATACGTCCTCTAAAGTAATAATGATGGATTCTCGGCCAAGCATTGTCCATGGAATATTAATGCTTAACTTACCAACCCGACCTAAAAAAGAAATCCATGGTTAGATGTAATTACAAATAGCTAGTACAAGTTGCAAGAAGCTTTGCTGAGGGAAACTTTTTAAAAAATTAGAACATATACATCAGGAAAGCTGAAAGAAAGATAGCTAACATATATATACTACCATTTACCTTTCATTTGAGCCCCAAAAAAAAATGAGAAGTAATGTAATCTTTATTGATATCAGAAAAATTGAGTCACCCACATATACAGTGGTATAGGAGTATACCACTAGGGACCATAAAATCAATAACACAAATTACATGGATCTATCAATTAATAACTGAACATAAAGACAGACTATGTAAAACTGACATCTAATCCAATAAGGTTCTAAAGCAAAATAATTTGAGGTCAGGCATAGTCCTCTCTATGTCCTCAAAACTCAAATTGTTCCTCTCCGTCCTTATACACCACATCAAACAAAGCGATGAGCATCAAACCAAAAATTAAAACACATCAAAAGCTATTTTTATATTGGTAATTGAAATTATGTAGAAGGCATGAGGAGCTGTTTCTAGGTTAAATAAAGGTTTTAAATGCATTTCAGTCCAATATTCCGAATATGTTACCTGCCACTTAAAATCTAATTAGCCAGCAGATTCATTAAAAAAGTAGGTTTGCAATTACTTTGCAATCAAGTCACATCTCAAAATATTTTCCACCCTCAATGTACTTCCTTTTAATTGTAATTTCATACATCTGCCTTTCCCTTTTTTTTATCATTTTTTCTCTCACTGCTACCTCCATTATAAAACCACTGAAATCTCCTCAATTAGAGTAAATATTATTCTCTAAACTCTGATTTCATTTTTAATGTCCCACTGCTAACTTTGGTTGAAAACCACCAAGATGCCCTCATGGTAGAAGAATTATTCCCTTCCAAATGCATTCATCTTCATTCTTAATTTTTTACATTCAAATGCTCAACTTGACATTAAAAAAATAAATAAATAAATAAAATAACATACTTCAGTTCCCAATTTGAAATACATTCAATTATAAATGTGATACTGTGATGGTAAGAGGAGGAGGTTACAATACCTTGCTTTAGGGCAAAAGGCAACTGGAGATAATCGAAGGCTTCAAGATTAAGCTCTACATTTTCTAATTCCAACGAGAATACTTTCCCTACACAAGAAGAAGAATTCTAATATTAATGGATAAAAACTAGATAACAATATTTTTTCAGGTGATACAAGAATATACTCAAAAAAAGAAGGAATATACAAATGGTATTTCAACGTTTGCACTGTTCTCTGATACTTGGTAGTAATACACAATAAAAACGTATCGTAGTAAACCCCCAAATGAAGGAGTAAGTATATGCAATAAAAAATAAAAACAAATAAATAAAATAAAATAAACTGAAATCGATGGAGCTTAAAGTAGGAGTTACACTTGGAATGAGACAGCAGATTTTTATTCCAATAAAAGCATACTGTAGTAAACTCCCAAATGGAGATAGAAAATTGCAAGAGTTCATTTTACAATTATGATCACCTAAACAACCCAAATGCCAATATTTTTTCACGTTTGATAAAGTAGACAACTTTTCTAAAGAAGAGCCCTCTGAACTCGCCTCTAGCAAGTAACTAAAACCTACAGGCAACTAACCCCACTTGCCAAAACCAATTATTGGGTAATCCAAGAGCACTCACCCCTGACAAGGGCCAACATTTTTTCTAGTTTAATAAAGTAGAAAACTTTTTCTAAAAAAGAGCCCTCTGAACTCGCCTCTAGCTAAACTCGCCTCTAGCTAGTAAAACCTACAGGCAACTAACCCCACTTGCCAAAACCAATTATTGGATAATCCAAGAGCATTCAACCCTGACAAGGGCCAATATTTGTTTCTCATTTAATAAAGTAGAAAACTTTTTTCTAAAAAAGAGCCCTCTGAACTCACCTCTAGCTAGTAAAACCTACTAGCAACTGACCCCACTTGCTAGAACCAGTTGCCATGTAATTCAAGGGGAATTCATTCACCCCTGACGGGCTAAGCCGTTTATGCTAATGCAAATGCCAATATGTTCCAAATATGCCCAAGAAGTGTCCCAAAATGTAATATTGCTTTGTCCACAGGAAAAACCAAACACAGTTTAAAATTGAGATTGAAATAGAAGTAAATGTAAAATGGAGAAAAAGAAAGAATACCTTTCCAAATGTCGATTTTAAGCTGATCAATGGGGATATCTTTGATGTATCGGCCAATATATCCCAACAGAAGTGGCCGAAATACTTTCTCAAACATTGCTGGGTCGTAGTTTCTCTTTTCTCACACCATGAAATCAGAATCACATGATAATAATAATAATAATCACACTGAGGAAGAAAAGGGAAATGCATGAATTAACATAGGTACATACAAACATAGAGATAAGCCGAAATTGACAAAAGAGAACCGTGCCCACAAGAAACACACGCACACAGAGACAGAGACAGAGAAAGAGAGATTTTATAAGTACTTCAATTGATAGATAGCGTGTATCAACAAAGAAAGGTTTGTTTCAAACAATAAATAAAAGAAATATATCTATATAATTTAGAGAGAGAGGTTTTACCCAGAGAAGAGTCGAAAAATAGTGAGAGAGACAGAGAGAGAGAGTAGTTGAGAAAGTCCAAAGGCAAAGGGGGTGGCGTTCTTATTTGAGCGACATAATAACACACTATTCTATAAGACTCTGTTTCAAGGTTTCAAGTTTTTATTTAGGACTCTTCCCTTCTCAAGAGAGAAAAATAAGGGCAATTTTACTTTTACATACACGCCCCTAAACTTTGAGTTTAATTTCTTCTCAAAAAAAAAAAAAAAAAAACTTTGAGTTTGTTTCTAAGATACCCCAAATAAATTTATAATCATTTTTTTATAGCATTTATAATCATTTTTTTAAAATCATTTTTTATTTTGAGATGTAATCAAAAAAATCAGTTTAATTACAAAATTAGTCATAATTTTATAGTATTTGGTTACTTAATCCAATACATATTGTTTCTTTCACGGATCTAAAAAAACAAAATTTTAAATGAGAAAAAATATATCAAAATTTAAATAAAAATAACTAAAAATATTTATTAAATATATAAATATAATAGAAGGCCCAACTTAAAATGTTGCATTAGACCCCATAATGTATTGAGCCACCCTATATACTATTATTGTAACCAAATTTATAAATGATTGAATTATAGTATTTTTTATAACAATATACATTAATTATCGATCCTTGAAATTTATTAAGTGAGCCATTTTTGTTCCTAAAGTTTCAAATAAGCATTATTAACTCTTATGTTAATTCTCATTAATTTGCTTCCCTATGTGGCTAAGAAGGCAATCATGTCACTTTTTCAAGTGTCAAGAGTCTCCTGACAACATTTTTAATATTAAAAATTAAAATTAAAAAACATGTCAGTATTACCGCATAGAAAATCCATGAACCTACCCAAACTCATTACAAACAAGTTTTTCCCCTATTCAAAATCAAATCAAAACAATCCCACTAAAACCCAACCCTCATTTGGCCAATGGCAAGACCAACCAGATCTGATAGGGAGCACTTTGATTGATTTTTATGAGGATTTATTCACTACTTGCAGTCCAGAGTCGCAACTTGAGTCACTATCCCATATTCCTTAGTTGGTAAGGGTTTTTGGGTGGTATTAGAATTATGGCTAGTTAAGTTCAATTTTAATGTTTTTTGCAAATCCTTGGCTTCCCCATCTTTAGAATGCTTCAAATTTATTTCAATGCTGCTTGATATAAAGGAGGATTATTGTGTTCTGTACCATTAGAAGTCATTTGGATGGAACTTAGAAAATAGGTCTTTGTGTAGAGGCTCAAGTTGCTGATGTCAAAGTTGCCATATTTACAACTTTGACATCTTAATACAATGTGTGAGCAGGCCCTAATGTTTTAGTGAAGATCTTCATTAAGTTAATTGGCAATTCTCCGAACACAAAGTATTTGAGGGTCTAGAGGGAAAGAGTTTGAACTGTGGAATTTGTAGCATATTGTAACTATCTCAAAAAAATAATAATAAATAAAGTTATCCAAACGAAACATACACATTTAACTCTTGGCGTATTGATTTTCAAAAATCACTTAATAGAAAATGAAGTAGCTCAAGGAAATGGTAGTGATTTCATTATAAGTTCTAGAAACTACCATTGTATTGTATGTCAAATTATACCCGTAATAATTTTACATTATACATATTATGTTTCAACAAGAAAATAATACAATAATTTTACATCATACATATTAGGTTTCAACAAGAAAACGATAGTGTAGACTATAAAGTAGATTAAGAGGATGTCAATCTTACATTGTAATGGCATATTAGTACATAGCTCCAAACAGTGTGGGGGTATTAGCGCCCATCAATTTTAGTAATTGTCATTTCATTTATTGAATTAGCTCCTTCACTAGTTGATATGTCTTTACTATTGCAAGCACTCTTCAAAATAAATGCAAGTTGTTTTGGAGACAAAAGAGGTGTGTCATTACTTAACATGAAAACAATTGTTGACATAGTTGGCCGATCAATTGCATGTTCTTGCACACACAAAAGTCCAATTTGAACACATCTCGAAACTTCATTAGCAGGGTATCTCTCAGCTAGTAATGGATCAACTATTTCCATGACTTTGCCTTCTTTCCATAGGTCCCAAACCTACCAAAAATATATTCATCATATTAGGCCAAATAAAACAATGCTAGTTGTACGGCACCTAACACCCAAGTTCATTTGGGCCTTGGGCCATGAATTAATGATATGGACCGGGGGTCCAACCTTCTCACCAACAAAAGCCCCTGCCCAAGCCCACAATAACTACTAGTCTAAACTGGATGTTGTCCGGATACTTAGAAAGCGGACTGCGGACGCCCCGCTCGCATGCTACCCGGGAAACCATTTCCGAGCTCTATACACGTGCTCGGTCACATCGCCATTTAAGTGCTCAGTAGAACCTTAGGAAACTCCATTGCCGAACACATTTGCTACAGTGGGAACCGTTCCCAAAGCCACTCGTACCCAAAAATCCACTTAAGTTTATCGACATTGGACCTTTCTTTGCACTAAGGGAGAAGATAATGATGATCACCCCATTAACAAGGGCTATAAATAGGAGAAATGAATAAATGGGAGGATGATGCAATTTTGGGAAAAGAAAGGAGAGAGAAAGAGAGGATTTGAGAAGAAGAAAACGTAGAGGAAGAGAGGGAAGTGCCCCCATTGGGTCCCTAAGCCTAGAATAACCCAAGGTAGGATATCCAGACCCACCACACAAATAGATTGTGAGCCCAAATAGCGGTTTGGCCCAGCAAGCCTGTCTTTGGAGCCTACACTAGTATTGTAAGCCATTGTCTGCACATCTACTTACATGCCCAATCAAATTAGAGGATAGATCATCACGATAATAAGTATTATTCTTTTTTGCAGTAATGATCTCTAGTAGCAACACCCCGAAACTAAATACATCAAACTTTATTGAAAATAATCATTGCATTGCATACTTTGGTGACATATAACCACTACCACAGAACAATGAAAAAAGGAAACTATTAAGCCTTGCTCATTAGTCAATAAAAATGATCAAAGATGGCCCTTTGTGGACTAACATAACATAAAACAATTAAAGTAACACAAGGTGTAAAAGTATTACGAAGATATTCTTAGCATTTTGTTTTAAAAGACCTACAGTTATACCATCCTAGATATAATAATGATTGTCTAGTAATCCATTGGAAACTGTAAATATATTTTTTGGGGCACACTTACTATGTTCCAACGTCACAATTTGTATTTTTTTCAATTTGGTCCCCTCTAAAGATTCTTGCCATACCAAAATCTGAAATTTTTGGATTCAATGTGGTGTCAAGTAGAACATTGCTAGCCTTTAAATCTCTGCATATAATTCTTAATCTTGAATCTTGATGAAGATATAAGATCCCTTAAGCAATTCCACAAATAATCTCAAATCGCTTTCCCCAGTCTAACCATGACCTTTTGGTTTCATCAAAAAGAAGAATAGAGAATTTGGATTAGATTGCATTTGTGACTATTTATATAATATCAATACTAAGAATTGATATTTTTGTAATTAGAGGACCATTTTGTAGTGATGATGCCAAATTTTATGTGTACGGCACCAAGATCCCAGGCCCATACAGGCCCTGGGCCCAGTCCCAATTGTACGGCACCGAGATCCCAGGCCCATACAGGCCCTAGGCCTAGTCCCATACCGGCCTTGGACCCAGGCCCGGTAGAAAGGTCCAGTTATCCTGCGCCCTTCTTGAAGCTTCCTTAATGTACAGACAAGTGTAGGGCATTGAGTTCCAAGAGGTGATTGGTCAAACGTTCCCAGTCAAGTATATGAACCGTTCCCGGGAAAATGTGGTATGCACAGGAAACTGAGTTGCTGAACATAATCGGTCAAGATGAAACCAAGTTCCAAGATCATAAATGCAGCACCGCCCTCTCACCTAAACATCCACTTTAGTCAAATAATATTGGACCTTCAGTAGCACTAACGGTGGCTGTAATCATAATCTCCCCACTAACCTTGGCTATAAATAGAAGAAAGTTGGAAGAAGAAAGGGTTCAGAAAAATTGAGAGAAAACAGTCAAGTGAGAGTATATCAACTAAGCGCTACTTTGAGTCTCTCTGCCGAGAACGACCCATAGTAGGAAATTCTTAAACCCACTACAAATAAATTGTGAGCCCAAGTGATCTAAGGCCCAAAGGTCTCATACTCGGTTCTTACAATTGGCGCCCACCGTGGGGCTCTCCTACAAAGCTGTGGTTCGACTGAGACTCAAACGACAGGAATGTCTGAGGAGCGTTCAGGAGAGCGTGCACCGAGCGGCTCCATGGGATCTTCTCGGGGGTCAACGTGGAGGGAGAGAAGGCAGAAACGGTGGGAAGATAGGGAGCACCTAAGAGGGGAGGAAAGGTCCGGATTGGGAGAGGGGTCGGCTCAGACACACTGGACGGTTTCAGACGTCTCGGCGCATCGGCAATATGACGAAAGAGACCGAGAGCTGGAGCGGTTACGCAAACTGGTAATGGATTTAGAGCTGGAAGCAAGGGGTCGGCGACATGAAAGGAATCGCAACCCCCAGCAAAGGAGAAACCAGAGCGAAGGCTCCAGCAGATCTAGTACGCAACGATCCCGAGACCGATCGCGTTCCCAAGAGTCACACCGGCAACCACGGGAACCACGTCATCGACGGAATCGTTCACGGTCGCATGGTTTCGATCACCAAGGATCAGAATCGCCGGAGGAACGACTGCACCACAATGCCGTCATGGACGCCATGAGCCGAGCCTTGCGGATGGCGGCCCGGTCACCATTCTCCGATGAAATTGAACGGACCCCAATACCGAGCAGATTCACACGACCACCATTCAATTCGTATGAGGGGAGGACAGACCCTGTGGAGCATGTTAGTCATTACATCCACATGATGTCTTTGCATGCGCACAACGATGCATTGATGTGTAAAGTATTCCCCTCTAGTCTCGGCTCTACTGCACTGAGATGGTTCAATGGGCTGCGGAAAGGTTCTATACATAGCTTCGCCGAGCTGATTCAAGAATTCGGCAACAGGTTCGTGACATGCAGCCGAGTGCAACAGCCGGTTGACGCACTACTTTCCATGAAGATGAGGGTCGGGGAAACCCTTCGGAGTTATGCCAGCCGATACTGGGAACTCTACAACGAGATTGGTGAAGGAAACGAGAAAATTGCAGCAAGCACCTTCAGGATGGGGCTCCCTGAAGATTCTGAATTACGGGAGTCACTGACGAGAAGACCCCCCGAGGATATGAGGCAACTGATGAGACGCATAGAGAAGTACAAACGCTTGGAGGATGACCGGCTGTAAAGCAGGGGGAAAGCTCCTTTAGTGGGGAGATCTCGGCAAACCATTTTGCCGACGAAACCGAAAAGAGACTTCAGAATGCAGGAACCAGAGGTGCAGATCGAAGGGGTTGGTAAAAAGCAGAATTGAGTCACAGCACACCGAAGATCTCCGGGGAGTATTCGAGATACTACGTCGGCACAGATTGCGCCTGAATGCCGAGAAGTGCACTTTCGGAGTGGGGGCTGGTAAGTTCCTAGGATATCTGATCTCTACTCGGGGAATAGAAGTTAACCCCGACCAAATAGAAGCCGTGAACCGCTCAAACCACCAAGCAATCCCAAAGAGGTGCAAATGCTCACTGGAATGTTAGCCGCCCTAAACCGATTTATCTCCAAGTTTGCCGATCGCTGCCGGCTGTTTTATCAGCTTCTGAAAAAGTGGAAGGGGTTTCGATGGGACGAGAGCTGTGATAAAGCTTTTTGAGAACTAAAGAAATATTTGGCAAAGGCGCCGAGGTTGATGGCCACGGAGCCCGGGGAGGATCTGTTTATGTACCTTGCAGTCACCGATCATGCCGTAAGTGCTGTGTTGCTAAGGGACCGAGGAGTGCAAATGCCAGTGTATTACGTTAGCAAAACCTTAGTCGATGCCGAGACAAGGTACCTGCCCCTTGAGAAGTTAGTTTTGGCCCTGGTGCACGCCACGAGGAAGTTACCACATTACTTCCAGGCCCACATGGTGTTCGTCCTCACCGAGTATCCATTGCAGTCACTGTTAAAGAGATCTGACTTCACCGGGCGAATTGCCAAATGGAGGACTCGGTTGGGATCGTTTGACATAAGATACCGACCTAGAAGCTCGGTGAAAGGACAGGTTCTCGCTGATTTTATCGCAGAATTCACACCCAAGAATAAAGGCAAGGTAATCTGTAGTGCGGAGATTCGCCCGTGGAGGGTATTTGTGGACGGCGCATCGAATGCTATGGGGGCCGGGGCTGGTATTGTCATAATCACCCCTGAGGGTATATGACTGGAACACTCCTTCAGGTTGGGGTTCAAAGCCTCGAACAACGAAGCCGAGTATGAAGCCCTACTGGCCGGGTTGAGGGCAGTATTGCATCTGGGCGCAAAGGATGTGGAGATCCACTCGGACTCTCAGTTGGTTGTTTATCAGATCACTGGGGACTTCGAGGCTCGGGACCCACGAATGAAAGCTTATCTAAGTACGGCAAAGCAGATTATCGGTCAGTTTGGAACGGTAAAGATATCCCAGGTAGCCCAGTCACAAAACAAGCACGCTGACTCTCTTGCCACGTTAGCCTCATCGGCCACCGAGGACACGCCGCGGCTTATAACGATAGAACTTATAAGGGAGCCAAGCATCTGTGTGAAGAGTGTTCCCAATCAGGCCGGAGTAGAGGTCACGCAGGTGGCAGTAGCTGGTCCATGTTGGATGAACTCGATCATAGACTTCCTTGCCGAAGACAAAGGTCCAGAGGATGAGGCCGAGGCCAACAAGATTCGCCGGATGGCTCCCCGGTATTGGCTGTCTTCGGACCGAAAGTTGTATCGAAGGTCCTTCGCAGGCCCTTACCTCTTATGCCTACATCCCGAAAAAGTCAAAGAGCTTCTGACCGAGCTGCATGAGGGAGTGTGTGGCGGGCATGCTGGGGGACGATCTTTAGCACACAGAGCGATGACACAGGGCTTTTGGTGGCCACAGATGCAGAAGGATGCCACTGAATACGTTCAGAGCTGCGAACAGTGTCAAAAGCACGCCCCAATGATCCATCAGCCTGCAGGACGACTAAATCCTGTCAGCAGTCTGTGGCCGTTCGCACAATAGGGGCTTGACATCCTCGGGCCATTCCCCCGAGCAACGGAGAACCGCCGTTTTGTATTGGTGGCTGTAGATTACTTCACAAAGTGGGCTGAAGCTGAAACCTTGGCTAATATACGGGATACTGACGTGAAAAAGTTTGTATGGAAAAACATAGTTACAAGGTTTGGGGTGCCGAATTCGCTAGTAACAGACAATGGGCTACAGTTCGACAGCAACGCTTTTCGGACCTTCTGCAGCGAGCTTGGCATCAGGAACAAGTATTCAACCCCGGCATATCCACAAAGCAACGGCCAAGCTGAAGCAGTAAACAAGACTATACTGAACGGGCTCAAGAGAAGGTTGGATGGGGCGAAAGGAAGATGGGCAGAGGAGCTACCCAGCGTATTGTGGGCTTACCACACGACCCCTAGGAGATCCACGGGGGAAACCCCGTTTTCTTTGACATACGGAGTAGAAGCAGTGATACCAACCGAGGTGAGCTTATGCAGTGTACGGGTCGCCGGGTTTGACCCCGTCCAAAACGCCGACCTGATGATGGAAAATTTGGATTGGCTAGAAGAATGCAGGGAGGCCGCGACCGTACGGCTCGCCGAGTATCAGCAGAAACTGGCCCAAAGATACAACCGAAATGTAAAGGGGAGGGAATTCAGTGCCGGGGAACTAGTGTTAAGAAGGGTAGTGGGGAACATGCGGGACATGGCTGCAAGGAAGCTTGCTCAGAGTTGGGAGGGACCATACAGAGTCACAGCCATCGCGGGTGCAGGGGCCTACTACTTGGAAGACCTTGACGAGAGACCACTCCCCCGACCATGGAATGCCAACAACTTGAAGAAATTCTACGCATAATCATCAGTGTAAGCCAGAACTTGTATTCCATTGAAATTAAGAGCATGATGAACTTTTTTTGTATATGCTGTTTTTGACTCCGTAACCGCACACCAAGAGAATTGCAAATGAATCTCTAAGGGCAGAAACCTAACCCTCGGCTGGATCAAAATCGCCGAGCAGGTGGAAACCTTACAAATAAATTTCTAAGGACAGAAACCTGACCCTCGGCTCAATCAGAATCGCCGAGCAGGTGGAAACCTTACAAATAAATTTCTAAGGACAGAAACCTGACCCTCGGCTCGATCAAAATCGCCGAGCAGGTGGAAACCTTACAAATAAATCTCTAAGGACAGAAACCTGACCATCGGCTCGATCAAAATCTCCGAGCAGGTGGAAACTTTACAAACAAATCTCTAAGGATAGAAACCTGATTCTCGGTTAAACTCAAATCTCCGAACAGGTGGAAACCTTACAAACAAATCTCTAAGGACAGAAATCTGATTCTCGGTTAAACTCAAATCTTCGAACAGGCGGAAACCTTATAAGCGAATACTCTAAGAACAGAAACCTGATTCTCGGTTAAACTCAAATCTCCGAACAGGTGGAAACCTTACGAGCGAATACTCTAAGGACGAAAACACTATTCTCGGTTAAACTAAAGCTTGATGAAAACCTAACCCTTTTACAAATACTAAGTCCATTAGCGCTCTCATATTACCCAAAGCGCCGCACAACAGGTTTTCGGGGGTACCATTCTATTAAACGGCCACAGCACTTGCATGATTCAAGCAAAACACACAAATAGATATAAATTCATTCAACAAAATAAAACGGGAAAAGAAAACGGTCTACTAATTAAACAAATAAAGGCAATTGTTCAGTCACCACATCCCGGTGACGTAGGCAAATAAAACCAACAAATTAAGGCAATTGTTCAATCACCACATCCTGGTGACATAGGCAAATAAAACCAACAAATTAAAAATAAGCTAGTAAATAAAAGTAAAATCAGCTGAGAGGTTGGGTCGGCGGTGTCACTTCCTGCTGGACGGTCAGGGGGAAAGGCGGGTCCTCACCGAGAAGCTCCTGCACAGTCGGGATGCTGGTGGCCTCCATTTCCTCGGGCTCGGCGTGAGCATCGATTTGCTCAACCAGCTCCCTCATACTGGCCGTCTCCTCCTCGTCAATAGCAACCGGGGCGTCCTGGACGGCAGGTACAGGGTTCGGAAATGGAATCTGGCCGGGGTCTTTCAGCTGCAAATCTTCAGGAACTCCAATTGCTTGGAGAGCGGCAAACCACCCGGCCTCGAAACCCATATTCCGAGCCTGAGCCACCACCGGCTCTGCGGAATTTTCGGCATCAACGAAACCGACATCGTACCATTTTTACTCCGCGGCCGCCAAGCCTGCCCTGAGGTCGTCTATCTCCTCGGCATTGGAGGTGTTAAGGCTGATAGCTTTGGCTAGCTTGACCTCCGTCTCATTTTGCTTGGTCAGGAGCTCCGCATACCTCTTTTCGGCCAGTGCCCGGTTCTTCTCCGTAGCAGCAGCCTTTTTCTCAGCAGACTCAGCAGCCTTCAGCTTTTCCTTAGCCGTTTTCACCGCTGACTCCCGCGCCTCCTTCTCGCGCTCGTTTTCCTCGGTAAGATCCCGTGCCCGGGCAGCCACAATGTGAGCCATTTAAGCGGCCTAGCAAGCACAAAGGTTAGGAAAGAAGCAAAAGGAAATCCATATGAAGGAGTAAGATAGACAAAAGAATTACCGCAATGGCGTGCCACTCTAACCGGCGCCCCACAGACTCCTCGGATTCCTCCTCAAAAGCATGCACGTCTTCTGGAAGTAGGAGGGCTTCAGCCAAAGTTTGGGCAATACGGCCACCCTCGCCCTTCTCCCACATCCGAATACAGGCGGTTGAGGGCAATGGCTTGCCGTCCAAAAGGAACTTTGGCTTCCACGCTGGAGCCACTTGGGAGGAGGACGCGCCCGCCGTGCCAGCTTCGGTTGGCGGCTCGCGGATAACGATTCCTCCTGTTGGTCGGGGAGGAGTTTGGACAGCGGCATCTCCCGGGCCCGTGGAAGGTTGATCGGTAACTTTTTGTTTCTTTCGGGCACGTTCGGCCTGCGAGGGTGGGGGCTGAGGCACTTGACCCCGGCCTTGGGAAGGCGGGGGCTGATTGGGTTGCCGGGCACCGGGCATGAACTGTTCTATTGTCATCACCTTCCTTGATACCATCCTTCCACTAGGTTGGATAGCTTCAGCTAGCAAGGCAGCCGCTTCTATCACTTGTTGTTGAGGCACGGCGGCTGGATTCTCGGGAATGGGCTGCTCTTGCGCTTGGTCTTCTTGCTGTATGGCTTCGTGGGCTATCTCCTTGAGGCGCTGGGATGCTTGTTCTGCGGATTCGTCTCGCAAAGGGGCTAGCTCGTCCGCGCAAGTAAACCGCCGACCAAATTCCCTCGCTTCCCCGGTTGTAAGCTTCGGCGGCAAAAAGTTTACGTACCGGACGTCTATATATGATAGCAGGGGGCTGTCAACTATCAGTGCCTGCTTGAAAGGCTGCCAAGTAGAATAAACCGGCTCCACTCCGAGGATCAAGTGCGAGGCCCAGAGTTGTCCGTCCCAATGCATGTATATCTCGGAACAGAGGACGAAGTTTAAATCCTTGGCGTGGACGGCTCTGAGGTCCTGCACAAACACTTTGCCGTCTGCAAAAGAACAGGTGACGCATTAGTCTCTAATAATAAAAATTTTTTATAAAAAGAAAAGAAGAGGTGGAGGAAAGCAATTATATGAAGGGGATGGTACGAACCCACTTCACGCCGTGTAAGGGGGCAAGGGATCTCCCCGGCAAACCAATTGCCGCGCACCCTAACAAACTCCCCGACGGAGTTCCTGTTCGAATCAGGTAGGCATGATATCAGCCGTACCCGAGCATCTCTTGTCTTTAGATAATAATTGGTGGCTTTGCTCCCACAGAGGCTATACATTTGGTTAATGTCATGGTGGTCTAACTGTAAGTTAAAGGTGTGGTTCAACTTACTGACACAATTAACTACCCGGTAAAAATTGGGGGGAAGCTGGTCAGGGCACAGCCCATAGTAAGTGAGTGTGTTTATCAAGAGGGGATCTATGGGGAACCTGACCCCACCTTCTAAAATGGACATCAAAGGAAAGAAGGCTGTACCCTGCCCTCGGTGGAGTTCAATATCACTCTCATGGCAGTAAGCCACGTCCACGTCATCGGGAATGTTAAATTTATTCCTAAAGGTGGCCAAAGCATCCGGGGATTCTAGAAGGTAAGAGTAACCCATCTATAACGCCTAAAACTACAAAAGTGAACTCAAAGAAATAAAGCTGAAGGAACAGGAAGGGGAAGAAAAACTTACTTTGGGTTCTAAGGAGGAAAAGAACATTGGGCAAGCAAGCACACAGAAATGTGGTCGGCAGAGAGTAAGCACTAAAGATTAGAGGCGAAGGAAAAATGGAATGGTGTTCAGAGGAGGACTATTTATAGAGCCAAAAAGAAATGGGGGAAGAAGAAACGCTTAATCAAGCAATAAATGGGCACAGTTTACGAGCGACCCAGCGAATGCCAAGCGTAACCGATTCGCGCGCCGCTTCGGTTCACGAACCGTCAGGCAATAATGATGACTGCGCCTAGCGCCGCGAAATGGTGCGTCTTTTGAGATGAATATTAATAAGAAGTAACAGTCATAAGTCCCAGGCTAGAAGATTCCCGAGGTCAAAAGGCCCAGGCAGCTCCTTGATTCTTCTCGGCGACCGAGTATGAATCAAGGGGGGGTTATTGTACGGCACTGAGATCCCAGGCCCATACAGGCCCTGGGCCCAGTCCCAATTGTACGGCACCGAGATCCCAGGCCCATACAGGCCCTGGGCCTAGTCCCATACCGGCCTTGGGCGCAGGCCCGGTAGAAAGGTCCAGTTATCCTGCGCCCTTCTTGAAGCTTCCTTAATGTACAGACAAGTGTAGGGCATTGAGTTCCAAGAGGTGATTGGTCAAACATTCCCGGTCAAGTATATGAACCGTTCTCGGGAAAATGTGGTATGCACAGGAAACTGAGTTGCCGAACATAATCAGTCAAGATGAAACCAAGTTCCAAGATCATAAATGCAGCACCGCCCTCTCACCTAAACATCCACTTTAGTCAAATAATATTGGACCTTCAGTAGCACTAATGGTGGCTGTAATCATAATCTCCCCACTAACCTTGGCTATAAATAGAAGAAAGTTGGAAGAAGAAATGGTTCAGAAAAATTGAGAGAAAACAGTCAAGTGAGAGTATATTAACTAAGCGCTACTTTGAGTCTCTCTGCCGAGAACGACCCATAGTAGGAAATTCTTAAACCCACTACAAATAAATTGTGAGCCCAAGTGATCTAAGGCCCAAAGGTCTCATACTCGGTTCTTACATTATGCAAAAAGAAGACATACCAAAAATAAAAGAGTCCAAACTTTTGTTTGGCAAGTACTCATAAATTAACATCTTCTCTTCTCCTTGAATGCAACAACCTAAAATTCTTACTAGGTTCCTATGTTGGAGTTTAGCAATTAGTGCAACTTCATTTTTTAACTGCTCTATTCCTTGTCTTGAGTATTTTGATAATCTTTTGACTGTTATTTCCATTCCATTTTGTACCAAACCCTGAAATTAAATTTAAAATTCTATTATGTTAGAGAGGCCAACTTGGTGAATTACTTGGGAAAGCCCAATTTCACATAATGAAGTCCTGCTCTTTGAAATATGAATGCCCCTTACAAATTTGAGAGGGAATTTCTAATGCATTAGCACACATGAAATGAGATTAAGCAATTTTTGGGATATTTTCAAAGAGCCTACCTTATAAACTGAGCCAAAACCACCTTTGCCAAGCTTGTTAGCATCAGAGAAGTTATCTATGGCTGCAATAATGGTCTCAAGATCAAAAAATGGCAAATTTGAATTTCTAGTTCCATCAAACTCCTTTCTACTTGGAGAGTCTTCAAAGTATGGTAAACTTGGGGCAACAGTAAATGAATATGTGCGTTGCCTCTTCCCTATCATAAAATAAGTAACAACTCACATGGCCCTTAAGGTTGGTAAGACTTTTTTTTTTTCTAAAACAAACACACACACAAACGAGGGGAAGAAAAATATTGTTCTAATACAAAAGCACACCACAAACTTCACTTGATAAGAAATGTTTAACTAGTTTCAACTTTCAAACATGATTAATATAATTTTAATTAAGTGTGATGCGAGAGAAAAATTTTAATTTTTTGTAAACTTTAGAATCTTTAAATTGTGATGGTTGAGGTATCCCGAAATTTTCAAATTCTCACAATATTAGTTAGAGATCAACCATAATTTGAAAATCTTCAAAATTTCTACCAATCAAACACCACCTTAATGAAAATGTGGAAATATACTAAAAGAAAAGAACGAGACAGAGGAAAATAAGAGGAAGAATTTAAGTTTATTATTTTCAGTTTATCATTGACTGGAAGTCCATTTGGTTCACTTTTATTAACTTCTAACTAGTTAAAAAAACACTTTTCTAAGAGATAAGTGCTTCTAGGCTATGAAAATTCGTCGAGGTAGTTGATTGGACTAGAGAAAAATCATAAATGTTAGGGAATTGACTAAGTCATTCGTCAAGTTTTTAGTTGAAACTCGACAGAGGTAAAAAAATTATTCTTGTAGAATAATAAATGACGTCCTAAAGGTGTTTTGAATCTTTTGATCCCTAAGTTTGGCTATAGAGTGGTGCATGATACTGCAAGTTCTATGTTTGTAACATTCAAGTATTTAGAAAGGAGGGCAGTGGCATTTGAAACTTATTGGATTAGAAGATTGTTGAGGTTACTTTTGCACATCTGTGGGTCTGTGAAAACTCATATATATATATATATATATATATATAATAAAAATAAAAAGTAGACAAATCCCAAAATGGAGCAGGGTATTTCAAAAGCTGTTTACATCTGTTGCTTGTCACAAACTAGACATGGATAAACAGGTCAGAATTTTCTAAACCAACCCGATTGACTCGTTTAAAAATGACCCGTTTTAACCCGCGATCCGATTGACCCACAAACTCGATTGACCCGACCTAACCCGCTCATTTTGCCACGTCTACCAACGTTGAGTAGATTAAGATTGAGGTGTAATTTTTATAAAAATATTTACTTATTCTTCTTTACTTAATATGTTATGTACTTCATTATAGTTTGTCATTCTTTACTTGCCACCTTCATTTTCTCTTCCTACTTTAAACAGATCGAAAATTATATCAAGATTAGCTTCTAAAAAGCTGGAACAAGAGTTACACCAAATTTGGGTATCAAGTGTTTAGTGGTAATTGGTAAGTGGTACAGTATCACCAGTAAGAATCTAATTACAATTAAGGAACTCATAAACAATTAATAGATTGCATCTATTTAAAAAAAAAAAAAAAAAAAAACTTGTTTGAAAAATACGGGTCAACTCGACCCGGCCCGCGACTCGACTCGACCCGAGACCCGCAACTTGATTGACCCATTTAAAAATGACCCGTGACTCTATTAACCTACAAACCCGATTGACCCAACCTAAACCCGATCCGACCCGCCCGTTTTGCCATGTTTACACAAAACCAGGCTGGATCAAGGAATTATGGAGCCTAATTAAAGTGACTATTTTAAGTGGTGTCTATTATTATATTTTGAATATTGATAAAAAATTTATTTAATTTTTGGTTTTTTTTTTTCATTTAAAATCTATTTTTTAAATGCAAAATAAAAAATTATAACAAATCTATTATATAATTGAACGACTATACAACTAAAATAAACACTATTTATTGAGTGAAGAACCAAATACTAAAAAATTATGATTAAAATTTTTAATAAAATTATATAATTGATATCTTTAAATAAAATTTGAATAAAATTTGGGCAAGACTTAGGTACAGTACTTAAGTGCTACTCCTTAAGTTCCCTTCTTAAAATTCTGCCCTATGAATTTTTCCTCATGTGATTAAAAGTATATTTTTTAATTAAGTAGCCACACGACTCAATCTTAAGTGGGAAATCTAAGGAATAATATTTAAAGTATTGTACCTAAGTTTTATCCAAATTTATTTACTAGTGGGAGATTAATGAGTTATTTCAACATCTCTATGAGGGAGATTAAATGAGTTTTACACTCTAAAACTCACATCCAATGAAAAGATTTTTCTTTATCTAATTTTTCTTTCATAAAAAAAAACTAGAGTAAATTGCAAATTACACTCCTAAAGTTTGGGGGTGATTAAATTTTACACCTTGAAATTTTAGATTTTGGATTTTACCTCCTGATGTTTGGGGGTGTTTGGAGTTTACATCTTGACCTTTCAGAATTTGGATTCTACCCCCTATATTTTAAGTGTGATTGAATTTTACTTCCTAAAATTTGGGAGTAGTTGGCTTTTACATTCTAAAGTTTCAGAATTTGGGGATGTAAAATCCAAACACTCCCTAATTTTAAGGGGCAAAATCCAAAGTTTGAAACCCCAAATTTTAGGGGGTAAAATCTAAAGTTTGAAATTTCAGAGTATAAAATCCAAATATCCCAAAATTTTAAAAAGTGCAATTTGCAATTTATCCAAAAAACTACTTTGGAACATCCCTATTGGTAAAAATTTAGCAAGACCTCTTTTCATTAGGGGCCTTAGGCTATTACCTATTTGCTTCACTCGTAGAGCCACTACACAAAACCAAATAGCATTAGTAGCTAAGAGCATTTACATCAATGGTGCTAAAAATCCATATTGGTATTTTTAGCACCTCAAATACCTAAAAACCATTCTGTAGCAGTGGAGTTATAGGTAAAATTTTTACCTCTTCAGCTACAGTGCACAGCTATAGATGGTTGTGCACGGTAACTCCAAAGCTTTTAAAAAAAAAAAATATATATATATATATTTATATATTTAGCTTTTCTCTCTCTTTTCCATTAAAATATTCTCTTTCTCTCTCTCTTCCTTCTCTATCTTTTCTCTCTTTCTTTTCGTCGGACTCAATGTCTCAGCCCTCTCTCTTCCTTCTCTATTTGTTCGCTATCTTTTCTCTCTTCTTTTCGCATGATCGGCGATGGCATAGGTCGGTGGGTTTCGTGGATGGCGTGATTGGCGATGACTGGTCTGGTTTGACGATGGTCTAGGTTTGATGATGGGTTTTGTGCCTTTTGTTCTTGTTTCTTCTCTCTCTCTCAATCAAGCTTAGATGGTGGGTTTGATGGTGGTCTGGGGTGCTAGCTCAACACTCTTGGTTTGAAAATCAAGCTCAGATCTATTGGATTTTTGGCAGTGGTTATGGGTGGTCTTGGCTTACTAGTTGTTGTTGGGTGGTTGTTCTTGGTTGGCAGTGGTTCTGGATTGTGCCGTTTGTGGTGTTTTTTTGATAGTAGGATGTATTATTTTATTGTAGTAAATATATTATTTTATTGTGTTGAAAGCTAAAATAGATTTACTGCTGCAGCATGTGAATAGGTAAAATAGATAAAGTAACTTTTTGTGGTGTCAAATAGCTAAATTTTTAACTCCATTGCTGTGGATGCTCTAAGTCAACAACCACCCTAGTCTTCGTGTAACTAATTAGTTAGTTAATTAGATGATTGTTTAAGTATTGGTCAATAGAATTTAGACACTTATCAATCATCTAGAAAAATGACAATGCTAAACAACTTGTATAAGTGATGAGGACCTGTTACTTTAATCATTAAAATTGACTAAGTCAGCCCACAATCAATAAACATGGCCCATGCACTTGGCAAAATCAATATCTGAAGTTTGCTTAATTTGGGCCCACAAATCAGCCCAAAACCATTATTATAGTCCATAAAAATCACAAAGCTGGCTAATGAAATTGGCCGAAGCCAATAAAAGAATCTAGTGTTGGACAAACAAAGGGCCACAGCTGGGCTGAAATTCAGGTTACTCAAGTTCTTATTGTTCCTGATATGGACCAAGCCCATGTGTGAAAGAGAAGGCGAGCAAAAGGAAAAATAAGAAGATGTGAAATGAAGGGCAAAAACAGAAAGGTGAGAATTATTAGCTTTCATGAAACTTGCTTACCACTTTTGGTCCTTATTATTAAGCAATACACAATGGAGACCACAAGAAGCAACATTACAGCAACAGAAACTCCAATAATTGCCCATGTCCTCTTTTTCCAAGTAAGACCATTTTTCTTAGCATATTGAGCTGAGTTAAAAAAAAGAAAAAAAAAGAGGGAAACGGAACAGAAATATTATTCATAACGTCGTTATAAATCAAAGAAGGTAATAGAAAATAAATAGTTAATATTGATGCGGTTTTACAGGGAAAAGAAAGTAGGGAGGAAAGAATGGGTAAATCTATTTGTGATTCTCTCCAACAACATTTTATTGTTATTTTTCATTGAGAATATATTTTTCTTGTTTACTTTATTCACATATGGCCTTTTATTTATTTATTTATTTATTTATTTTTACTGATATATGTTATGTTATGATGAAGACTTATATTTATTTTACAATATATATATATATATATATATATATTAACGATAATATTGAAATGGTACGTCAGCTAGCATTGAAATATTCTGTACCAATTGGTCGCATGGGGTTTAGTCGATATGATATCAACAATAGGTAATAGATGAAGACAATTATGCTTGGGGATGAGAAGAAATTTTGGGATTTCAGATTCACCAAAACCTTGATCTAGCTGTACAGGGTGGCTAGCTAATAGCACTGACAAGAAAGGAGATTGGCAATGATTGCTCTAGGAATTGGTAAAGGCCATAGAGGCGTAGCTTTGCTACTACGTTAGGAAAGGTATCAAGACATAGAGATGATTCAATGTTAAGGACTTTATAGGCCAATATTTTGGAAGTGTACATATGGATATGGTCATATCATAAAAAATTTTAAATGATGTAGGTATGGATATACCTTTAAGTTAGTCATATTTAATCAAAACCAAGAAATGAATCTATTTCAAATACAGAGAATCATCCTAACGTACATAAAAAGAAAAAGACTAAAGAGAAAAACCAAAGAAAAAGAAAAAGAAAAAAAACCTAAATTGATAGGTTTAGTCTTTTTCTTCGTATGGAGTTTCTTCTCTAGTTTTCTCCCAATTTTTGGATAAAACATTTGATGGATCATGAGAGAAAACACTCACGCCCTCACCAATTTTTTTCTTCTTTTCCTTCAACTAAATACCCATTAAAAATATTTTCTATCCACTTTTCTCTCATTTCTTTTATATCCTCCTTGTTCTACCTTACGGACTCTAAATCTACCAGCCCAACACCCACATCAACATTCAAACCCAATCTGAAAAAGAGGACCAACCAAACTCAACTCCAGCCTTACCCATACGCAAAACTAATGCCCGTACACAGTTAAATTTAAATCCAATACACATTAAACTCAAGGGCATTATGTAAAAGTCCAACAAAGCCCAATCTTAATATACACTCCAGCCCATTCACAACCAAAACCCAACCTACAAAATCCATCCAATCCCAGCCAAACCTTTAACCTGCAAACCCATAAACACCATCCCAATCCGAAACTCTTAAATTCCAACCCTGTAAATAAAACTCACTAAATTCATTTCAAAATAAAATTACCCTTTCCGAGCCCAATTTAAAATAATGAAGTCAAAACTCAAAAGCAGATCTTTCCAAATTTCCAACTTCACCCCTAAGCTTTCCCTAAATTATATACATCCCAAGGCTTTCCCAAAATTACCCTTTAGCCAAAAAATCGCAGGAAAGCCCCCCGATATCACAAATATGCTACTTCAATCCTAGATAAGCGATACATGAACAATTTCTCAAGCACTCTTTGCTCAACACTCTTTCAAACTCAAAACTTAAACTCATATTCGCATAATGCAATTAACATTCCTTTTTAAATCTCCAGGGCTAGACTTTGTAAATTTGAACATCACGTTTCGGATACTAATGAAATTAATCACACAAAATAAAAGCATATAATTCTTGGTGTATTAATTTCAAAAAGCAATTGATAGTGAATTAAATAGCTAAAGGAGAAATAGTTATTTTCATTGCAAATTCTAGAGTCTAGATTGTAGCATTAGTGTAGTATTAATGTATTATACATTATCTTATTTTTTGTAATAATTTTACATACTGTATTATATTCATACGAGATAAGTAATGGTCTATCATAGACTTAGAGGAAGTCAATATTATGTTGTAATGGCAAATTTGTACACTACTCCAAACAATTTGGAGGGTCAATTTTAAAAATTGTTTTTTTATATACAGAATTAGCTGCTTCGCTAGTTAATTTGTCTTTACTATTATAAATACTCTTCTAAACAAATACAATTTGTTTTGGAATAGGAAGATGTGTGACATTATCCAACATGAAAACAATTGTTGAGATGGCTGGCTAATTTGTTACATGTTCTTGCATGCACAAAAACCCAATTTAAATGCATCTTGGAACTTCATTTAGAGGGTATGTCTCACCTAGTGATGGGTTCTATTAAAGTATTAGTATAGTTTAATGAATTTTTTTTTTTTTTTTTTTTGTTTGCTTAATTGTCTGTCTTAGTATTGTTTCATAGTTTTTGGTTGCATAAATCAGTTGAAGACCAATCACGGATTCTATTTTAGTAAAGTGGTGGTTGTGAATGATAGGAGAATTCTATGAAATTTCGTGTAGGACTTGAGATCACTGTTTCAGTGGAATGCATTTTGTTGTAGATTTTATTTGCTCTTTCTCTTTTCCTATATCATTCTTTGATCATGTAATTTTTTGGGATATTTTTTTTTTTTTGAATAAGTAAGAATAATTTCATGAAAAAAGATATAAAATAGCCTAAAGAATTATATCACGAAAAAATATATTTTTTGGGATAATTTTTGTTAATGATTAAAAAAATTCATGTAGCGGACTCAATTGCTAACACGTGTTAGTCTTTGTCTATGCCAGGAATCAAAGTCCATCAAAGGGTCTTAATCCGTTGGTGAAAGGAGCCATTTATTAATAAATGAGAAGCAAGAGCGATAAAGAGGTGATTGTGGACACTACTGTATCTTTCAAAAGGTATACATACTGTTCTTTGATTTTGAGCTTGTTCCGTTAAATAGTCAAGTATGATCATTTCTACCTACATATGAAACTTTATGCACCTAATTGATAGTTCCAGACTTCCAGTAGTGTTGCATTTAATATGACAATGTCTTTTTGGTGTTGGAAACTTGGAATATGGTTGGTCAGTTGTCTTAGGCTCTGAGTAGGTCTTATTATGCCTAGATGCTTTGTGTATATACTATGACATTTTAATTGTTGCTTTAGTTATTAAAGCATCATTTGGGGCTCATGATTGCTTGCATGCTAGAGTTTTCAAATTTCAATGTTGTCATTTTCTTTGATTAAGGGTATAAGTACTAATTATAGTTAGGAAACAACTGTTAGGCCGTCGTCTTTTTGGAAAGGAGTTTGTAGCTAATGCCTTGAGATTTATGATTGGTTTGCTTCTTTTTTTTTTTTTTTTTTTTTTATTAGTATGATTGGTTTGCTTTCTTAATATTGTATTCGTTTTCCAAAGTAGGATGTGAATTCAAAGAGAGAGAGAGAGAGAGAGAGTAACATCTCAACCTGTACACAGGAATTGTATGTGGGCCGTTTTAAATATTGGCAATAGAATTTTTCAAGACCTGTGAATGATTGGGAGTTGGACTCTACGTTGTCATTCATGGACTTTATTTATTCTTTCCCAAGAATGGGAGTGATGGGTGATGTCATTGGTTTGAGTTCCACATGTGTATTAGTTGCTTGCCAAATCAAAGCAATCAAAGGTGGTATCTTAAGAATTTCTTCCAACATTGGTGGTTGTTATTTGGCGTGTCAATATATTACACCATTAAACAAAAGTAGCAACTAATTTTTTTGGGGTAACAAGTGATTTATTTATAACACTTACCACAAAAGTTTAGATGATTACTTCGTTCACATAGGTAAGATCACCTTATCATCATTATTATTGAATGTATCTATTGAGAGGACCACAATTTGACTCTCTACAAGTCTACTGTCATTCTAAAAACAGACCTATGTAGTGTGATGTTAAAGGCCATAAAAGATTTTAGTGTGTCTTCCTCATCACCAATTGGTTTTGAGGTGAAATGACATATCTCATAATCTGACAAATGGTATCAAAGTGAAGGGAGTCAATACCGTACCGGAGGCTGTATTGGTTTGGCCAGCGGTACGATATATTTCGGATACCGGTCAATACCGCTATTTTTTATATTTATAAATAAATAAATAAATATATATATATATATATATGTATGTATGTGTGTGTGTGTATATATATTATAATAAATATAAAAGTTTACCATAAAATATTTCCTCAATTCAGAACTAATTATTTATGGTTTTAGACTTTAGTATCAATTAAAAGAAAAAAGAAAAAAGAAAAAAAAATACAATATAAAAAATAGAAAGCTTAAAAGTTACCATTGTATACTAAGAAAACAAATAATACTAATAAGTTAATGTAAATAAGTTATCATTCTACCTTAACAAAAATTCAAAAATTACAAAACTTAAAAAAAAAAAAAACATTTTTCCAGTGCCAGCCGGTATTGCCCGAAATTGGCCGGTATGGTCGGTACATGGCTGGTATTTAAACCGGTACGAAATGTTGATATTTCGATACCGGTATACATATCAGTATGGTACATACCGGTCGGTACGGCTGGTACCGGTATGGTATTGACTTCCTTGATCAAAGTCAAGGTCATGGGTTCAAGTTATGAGAGTGTCATTATGAGGGAGGAATTGTTGGGGGAACCATAATTTGACACTCTACAATGACTCTAAAAACAGGCTCACGTAGTGTGATGTTGAAGGCCATAAAAGATTTGAGTTTGTCTTTTTCATCACCAATTGGTTTTGAGGTAGAACGACACAGCTCATAATCCAACAAAATCCATGCGTAAGTATGGGTTACAATATAGCATTTTTGATTGATTGAGATCTACTACACATTTAACTTTCTAAGTTTTCCACATGGTTTAAATTGTGTGGAAGGAAAAAGTATAAGTACATGTTTTGAGGAGAAATAATTTTGTAATAGTCGATTCTCATATATAAGTGTAGTGATTTAAAAAAATATAAATTGTTGTGGTTAGTTCTTACATAATAAGATGGAACCAAAACTTTGTAACATTCTCATTAACTTCTCCAAAAATGCATATAAAAAACTTTTCTCTAAAAAAGAAAATAATGTAAGTTTCCCTATGAAATAATCAAGATTCATTGCACGGTCTAATCAAAATCATACATTCTTTTTTTTTGTTTTTGTTTTTATACATATCTCACTATATTATAATGTAAAATAAATTATATTTCCATGCAAAAGAAAAAAACTTATAAAAATTTAAAATATAGACGGCTTAACTCAATATATATATACATATATTATACTATATCAATTATACTTTGTCGTTTTCATTGGGATTTAGGTTTTTATTTTTATTTTTATTATTATTTTTTTATATTTTAAATTTTATACTTTAAATTTTATACTTTGTTGGAAAATAATCACATTATTTTGAGATGAGATTGAGACTAATACTTATAAAGTCTCAACTACCATTAACTTATAAAAATTTAAAATATAGATGACTTAACTTACAAAATATATATATTATACTATCAATTATACTTTGTTGTTTTCACTGAGTTTTGGAATCAAAAAAATGTTTATACATTGTTAGAAAATAATCATGCGATTTTGAGATGGGATTGGGACTAGTAAGTATAAGTCTCAACTATTATTATCATTTTTCACTTAACAAAAAAAATGATGTCAAAATATCTAGAACTAGTGAAATAGAATAAGGGAATCAAGCATAATAAAATAAAATAATTTTCTTTAGCAAATAATAATTTTTTTTTTAAATGAAGAAGAATAAGATATCCACCCATCATTAATCCTTGGATTGAGACTTACACTCCACCTCAAATCAAAATAAAGTGTAAACCCAAAAAATTATGTTGTACTTAGGCCCACATATGTTGGTGACCACAAAAGTAAATTTGTGCCTTTTAATCCAAAACAATAAAAAAAAAAAAATTATTGTAACTTTTGTGACCTATTTCTCTCACACTTCACCCTGCTAATAACTGTATTATACTGCAGGTTAATTTTAATTTTAATTTATAGGTTTTATTATAATCATGATGGAATAACCATCTTTTTTGGATTGTGCAATTGCAAACTGCAAAGCCTTTTGAAATGCTCTCTTATGGCTACTATATATGTAACTTTTTTTTATTCATTTTTTCGGGAACCGGCTAATGTGTGATTTTAAAAAACACCAAAACAACGTTAGCAAATAAATTAGAACAAAAATAGAGTAAACTAGTCGCTAACCCGTGCGATGCACGGGATTATTTTAAATCAAATGTTAACATCTTTATGTTTAAACATTTCTCAAATTTCAATTATTGAAAGCTAAATTGGTTCTAATATAAGATGAAACATGTAATATTATGAAGTAATATTAAAAATGAGATAAATACAAATATTATGAAGTAATATATTACAATAATCATAACGTGCTCTTACATTTGGTTTAATAAGTATTACAAAAGAACCAATAAATATAATAAATATACAATTGTGCTTACATCTTCAAGCTTTATCCAATGCTTTTTAAGAATGTATTTCCTCCATTTCTTAGACTCTTCTCTTTTCTCAACTTCTTCAAGCTACTTAATTTTTCGCCAAATTAGTATCAAGTATAACACCAAATTATACCAATTCATCAAAAATTTAAAATGTAAAACCAAACACTCATAATGTCAATAAATTTCATAATAACCCCACCCCAATTTATTCTACAATTTGACATCCAATTCTCTTTTAATAGCATCCAATGATTCATTGTATATTAATAATTGATGGAAATTTTTAAATGATAATAATAATTTATATCAATACCTGTAAGCTCCTTTAACAAAATCACCAAGCAAATCCAATTGCTTCCACTAACAGTACTAAAGAGAGCCTATAAAACTATAGAGAAACACATAAAAGAACTAAATAAAATTTATAAGCCAACAAATACCAAAAAAAAAAACAAAAAAAAAAACTAATCATAGTTCTACCTTTTTAGTCTGAAGGAATAATTTCAATTTGATGATTTCATCAATAAGTAAATAAATAAATAAAGAGTAAATTCAACTATTGGTATTTTCTTGTCTTCATTAATGCATTTAATTGTTTTGATTGTACATCACTAAACTTCTTTGAGGCCTATCAGCTGAATATAACAAAGTGAAAAAAATAAATAAAAAATAAAAAATCTGTGGAGAGCCTTATTGTTACCTGAGGATCCATTCACATATCAAGAGGTCCATTACCAAGGACACTGAACCCTCTTTCAGGATCGTTTACCTGTCCGAAAGAGAAGGCATTCAAAACGGAATAATATTATGTAATATGTAATACAAAGGAATTAGACTTCCCCCCAAGGAAAGATCATAAATAACACCATTTAGAACAAATCAATTAATCATCGACACAACCAAAAAAGACAGGGCACAATTTTTAGTTCTTGGATAGCCATATCATGTTCTTGGACAGCAACATCCTTCTCAGCCACAATGGTCATGTACGTTTGCATCAAATGCTCCTTAATCACATTATGAAAAAAAGTCAGTACAAATTTAACCAATCCTAATCCACCCAATTGTAGAAATCATAAATAAAAATATCAAAAAACTTAGAAATAAAAAACAGGGCACAATTTTTAGTTCTTGGATAGCCATATCACGATCTTGGACAGCAACATCCTTCTCAGCCACAATGGTCATGTACGTTTGCATCAAATGCTCCTTAATCACATTATGAAAAAAAGTCAGTACAAATTTAACCAATCCTAATCCACCCAATTGTAGAAATCATAAATAAAAATATCAAAAAACTTAGAAATAAAAAACTGGGCACAATTTTTAGTTCTTGGATAGCCATATCACGTTCTTGGACAGCAACATCATTCTCAGCCACAATTGAAATGTACGTTTGCATCAAATGCTCCTTAATCACATTATGAAAAAAAGTCAGTACAAATCCAGTTAATCATGTATTCTAATCCCATTTGTCATAAATCAGAGGCTGATATGTAAACCAAAAGCTCACTCAGCTATAAACAGCTTTCGTACAGATTGAATTTTTACATATTTCAAATTAGGAAGAACTTCCATGTTAACAACGGTGATAATTTTGAAAAGCACTGACCGTATTTGGAAGCATATATAAGAACCAATACAGGGAAGTAAAGATCATACCAAAAGGAAAAAGTAGAGAATAGAGAATAGAGAAGAGAATAGACATACCCTCTGCCACGGCTGGGACAGTGGTTTGTTCGGTGATGCCTTCTTTCTATCTCGGACCTGACAGTGTGGGGATGGGTTAGGGTTTTAGAATAGAGAAGAGAGAGAGGAACGGCAGAGCTGGGTTAGGGTTTTCAAATATATATATTTGCGTTTATTAGGTTTTAGAATAGGTTTTTTTTGCGCTTATGTTTTTTTTTTTTTTTAAATTGTGCTGATGTGGAAAATTGTGGGAGCTTCAAAGGCTTCGGTTTTATATATATATATAGATTTGGACATCTTGTTTGGAAAACCAATGAAGCTATCCATACAAAACATACACGTATAATTGTTGGTGTATTAATTTTCAAAAAGTACTTGATACCAAATTAAGTAACTAAAAAAAGATGGTAGTGATTTCATCATTTCATCGCAAGTTCTAGACTATACTATTTTGTGTAGTAATATAAATTATCTTCTTCTTTTTTCTATATATATATATACATTTTTTTTTTTGTTGGCAATAATTTTACATTATAGGTATTATATTCATACTCACAAAAAAATAGAATAGAGAAATCTTAGAGGAAGTCAATCCTACGTTAATGGCAAAAAATTAGTGCATTGCTCCATATAGTCTGGGGTTTTAGTGACCATCAATTTCAGAAATTGATATTTCATTTACAGAAGTTAACATGTCTCTATTTTTGTTAGTGCTTGTTGAAATAAATGCTGGTTGTTTTGGAGAAGGAAGAGGTGTGTCATTACCCAACATGAAAACCACTGTTAACATGGTTGGCCGATCTCTTGCATGTTCTTGCACGCACAAAAGCCCAATTTGAATGCATCTCAAAACTTCACTTGCAGGATATGTCTCACCTAGTGACGCATCCACAATTTCTTTGAATTTTCCTTCTCTCCATAGGTCCTAAACGTACAAACAACATATTCATTATATTAGACTAAATAAGATATGCCTAATTTTGTAGTCATTATTTGCACATGCACATGTACTTACATGTTCATTCAAATATGGGGAGGGACCATCATGGTAATAAGTACCATTCTTTTTACCAAAAATTATCTATAGTAGCAACACTCCGAAGCTATATACATATGATTTTATTAAAAATATTCCTTGCATTGCATACTCTGGTGACATATAACCATTATCGTAAAATAATAAAAAGGAAACCATTAAGCCTTGCACATTATTAAACAAAAAAAAAGGGATCAAAGATGGCCCTTTGGGCACTAACAAAGCATATAATATTAGAAGTAACGCAAGATGAAAAATGACATGAAGACATCTCATGAGGATATTTTGCAATAGAAATTCGGGAAATTTGGAAGTTAGCAAGAATCAAGGAGATGATGGCAATCTGCAGTCGAAGTTAAAGAGAAAAATTAGCAAGCCAATATATCTAAAAGATAATGTCCCTTAATTAAGGCTAATCTGTCAATCAAGTACATATTTAGCAGATGAGCTATTAGTGTTGATTTGTTGTGAAAATGTTGTGCATGAAAAATTATTAGATCCTTTAGGAGGATTGCTGACGTGGTCCTCCAAACTAATGAGACAATGTCATCTATGCAAATGTGTGAGTGAGCTTTCAATTAGCATAAGGAATAAAAAATAAAACTTACCAGGTGACGTCACATTTACATAAATAATAGCATTTTATTGGTTGAAAGGTTAGGGAGGATCATGTCAGCAATCCTCCTATAGTGGACCTAATAATTTCTGGTTATGAAGATAGCATTTTTCTTCAATTTTAGTACATTCTATATTAATTCTCCTAATTTGCGGCAAATTGGAGTCCAATGAAAATCAAAATGACGGAAAATTATTGTGTACTCCCGGAGTACCATAAATGCATACTCCCCCTCTCTCACATAAATGGTGGGTCCTACTAATTAAATTTATGGTGAGACCCACCATTCATGTGAGAGGGGGGAGTACGCATTTATGGTACTCCTAGAGTACCTAATAATTTTCCCAAAATGACAATATCTATCTTTAGTGAAGTAAAAAAGTAAAAAATTTGGATAGCAGCAAATCATCTCCTTAGAGTCCGTTTGGCAAAGATTATTTTTGCCAACTTATTTTACTATTTAATTTATTTTTGCTACTATTCATAGGTCCTACTGCACTTTTTAGTACTATTTATGAGTTTCACTATACTATTTTAGCTAACTTTACTTTTATCTACAGTACTTTTAGTAAAACGTTTTCAATTTTAGTTTTAGCAAAATAAGCGAATCATAAATGGACCCTTAATTGATTTCCTTTCGCTTATTTCTCTTATCAGCATTTTAGTTGACTTTGGAATATAAAGATATTCTTGAAATTTTTCTTAGAAAGACCTGCAATTTGTAATCTTCTTTAAATATGAAAATGATAGTCAAGAAATTGGATAGAAAATATAAATATATCTTTGTTTTCTAGCACACTTACTATGTTCCAAAAACATGATTTGTATTTACTTCAATTTGGTCACCTCCAACAATTCTAGTTGTGTGCGTCGGAAATGAAATTATTGGGCCTAACTTTATTTGGGCTCACAACTTATTTATGAGGTGGGTTTTAGGATTTCCTACTTTGGGTCGTTCTCGGCACAGAGACTTAAAGTGATATTCCTTCTCTCTCTCTCTCCCTCTCTTGTTTTTTTTTTCTCCTTGTTTTCGAACCCCCCTTTCTTCCCCAATTTCTACTATTTATAGCTCTAAGTTAGTGGGGAGGTCATGATTACTGTCATTGTTAGTGCAATCAAAGGTCCAATATTATCTGTTGTAAGTGGGTGTTTAGGTGAGAGTGGAATGCTAAGATTATGGCTTTGGAACTTGGTTCCAACTCAAGCTAATATGCCCGGTAGTGATGTTTCCTGGGAATTGCCGAGCACCCTATGGAACGTCTGGATAAAAGACTTTCTTAGTTGTTCGGGAAATTTATGTTGAGCATCGGTTAGGGGACGAGATTTGAAAAATGGGGCCGTACTATTGGGCCTGAACCTAGGGCCCAGTTAGGTCTGGGTACCTCGGTGTCGTACACTAGCCATACCAAAATCTGATATTTTTGGATTTAGAGTATTGTCGAGTAGAATATTGCTAGCCTTTAAATCTCTATGAATAATTCTTAATCTTGAGTCTTGGTGAAGATATAAGATACCTCGAGCAATTCCACAAATAATCTCAAATCACTTTCCCCAATCTAAACATGACCTTTTTGTTTCGTCTGAACGAAGTCATTTAGATTAGATTGAGAGTGTGTGTGTGTGTGTGTGTATAATCTCATAATATGCTTGTAATTGGAAGACCACTTTCTAGTGATGATGAGTGAATTTTATGTGAAAAGAGAACATACCAAAAATAAAAGAGTCTAAACTTTTATTAGGCAAGTACTCATAGATTAACATCATCTCTTCCCCATGAATGCAACAACCTAAGATTCTCACAAGGTTCCTATGTTGGAGTTCAGCAATTAGTGCAACTTCATTTTTGAACTGTTCTACTCCTTGTACTGTGTGTTTTGATAGTCTTTTTACCGCTATTTCCATTTTATTTTGTAGCAAACCCTGAAATTAAAGCCTAAATTTCATGTTGTCATAGTGCATAATTATTGAGAGAAATTCAACTAAGTGAATTATTTGGGCAAGCCCAATTTCACCTAATGAATTCATGATCAATGAATCCCTTTAAACATTTTGGATGGAATTTATGATGCATTAACAAACTTGAAATAAGATTGATCAATTTTCAGGACTGTTTCTAAGAGACTACCTTATAAACTAAACCAAAACCACCTTTGCCAGGCTCGTTAGCAGCAGAGAAGTTATTTGTGGCTGCAATAATGGTCTTCAAATCATATACTGGAAATTTTGAATTGCTTTTAGATCCATCGAATCCACTTCTACTTGGAGAGTCTTCGAAGTTTGGTAAACTGGAGTCAGTGCTTTGCCTCTTCGCTGTCATAAAACAAGTAACAAATGAAGTTACCATATTTTTCCAATTATGAATTCCCATGCAAAAGCCCCATTTAACGAAACTGAGGAAACACACTAAAAGGTACTGTTCGGTTGGCAAGAATTTTGATTCTTGAGAATCTAAAGATTCTCGTGAGTTTAAACTTTTGGCTTGCTTAGATTTTTTATTAAGGAAATATTCTGGATGTTCCTGTGAATGGGAAACATTTATACATACATACAAACATTCAATTGCATCAATAATAGGAGAAAAATTATAATTCACATAAGCATAATTATGGAAAATGCTAGGGACACAAAAAATCCAACAATTATTGCCACAACTTGTCACATGGCAAGTTGTGAATGGTGGAGGTCAAATGGTGGGTCCATACCTCCACTACTCACAACTCGCCACATGATAAGTTGTGACAAAAGTTGTGAAATTTTTTTTGTGTCAATAGCATTGCTCAAAAATAAAATTAGAGGAAAATAAGAGGAAGAATTGAAGTTTGTAATTTTCTATATCATTGACAGGATATCCCACTGGGTTGCTTTTATTGAGCCTTAACAAGTATTACTCTATCCTAAGAAATAAGTGGTTCTAGGTAATGAGAGTTCCCCAAGCCTAATGATGGGATTGGACAAACATCCTATGGCCAAAATGGGCATTTTCCCCTTTCGCCTAAAAGATGTAGCAAAATGCCCCTGTTTTGAAACTCAATTTTTAGAAAATCGAGTTTCAATGAAAACTTGATTTGATGAAAATCGAGTAATGTGAGAAATTTTACAATTTTTTTATAAAGTTTGATTTCACATAACTCGATTTTCTAAAAATCAAGTTTTTCATTGAAACTTGATTTTTAGAAGATCGAGTTTAGAACAGGGGTATTTTGCTAGATAGTTTTAGAAATGGGCATTTTGCTAGAAAGTTTTGGGAAAAGGGACAAATGCCCATTTTGGCCAACATCCTATATGTTAGTGCAAGTTCTGATTGAAGGGTGAAAAGTAGTTCATGTGGCTTGGTAATTGACAACTTGAAGGTGTTTTGATCCTTGAATATGGCCATAAGGTATCCCAAATTTAGCAAGAGAGAAGTTGTTTATGGCAGAAAGTATTGTGCTAATGTTGAAAAATAATAAATCTGGTTTTCTTCTACCTTCAATAAGCTATTGAGTCTTTCTTTGTTGAACTTGCAGTAATATCATTAAACAATGTGGGTCATCCTCCCTTTGCTGTTCTCATGCAAGAACCATTACAAATGATGGTTAAACTTGTTATCAAGACAAGTTTCATTTTGAGCATATCCAAGTCCATCCAATTTCCATTTCTGACGGGGCTGTGAAATTGCTACAGGAATATCAGAAGCTAAATGAGGTTGCGTAGTTCGTAGAAAGTTTTGTTTTGTTGGCTTTCTGTTCTTTGTATGTGTTAAGTTTTGATTTTTCATGTTAGTTTTGTTGACTTTAATTCCATGCCAATTTGATTGTAATTCTTTCAATCATTCACCTATATTTATGTGGGATTAATTGTAATGGGTTTACTCTACATTTTGGTGAAGAACTGCTCAAGGGAATTTTGCGGCTTGCTCGTGACTAGCTTGCGACTACTTTAACTCGCAAAAGGTTATGTAGGGAGTACATGCATGAAGTTCAAACGTCTATTGTGTCAGGCTGTCTTGCGACTTGCTTGCGACTTAGCTAACCCACGGAGACTCGTGAAATGGACTAATAGCTAGATTTTGGTGTATATGTTTCCCTTCTTCACCCACACTATATATACTCTTATTACCCACTGGGCAGGGGTGTTCATGGGTGTGGTTTATGGGGAAGTATCCGAAAAGGTTGGGAGGTGTTTAGCAAACACATCCGATTTGAGGTAGGGGTGGGGTTTAGAGTGAAGCTTTGGACGGACCAGTGGTGTGGGGACTCACCACTCCATCTATCTTTCCCGGTAGCGTATGGGATTGCTTCTAATAGAGAGGCATCGGTGGCCTCGTCTCTCGAACGTTTGGGGACTGAGGCTCGGAGAAGTTGGAAGGTTCTTCTACTTAGAAATGCAAATGATTGGGAGACGGGTGTGGTGGATGATTTCCTTCAAACCCTGGGTTCTAACTTACCTCAATCTGAGCAAGGAGACCACATGATTTGGAAATTGTCGAAGAAAGGGGTTTTTGACACGCCTCTTTCTTTGTTTGGACTGCGACTTGGGAGAAGATTCTTACAGGGGATATTTTGCGGTGTAGAGGCTTGGATTTTGTTGATTGGTGCATTTTGTGCCGTTGTAATGGGGAGTCGGCGAATCATTTGCTTCTCCATTGTGATAAAGCTTATCTGTTGTGGAGCTTGGTTTTTAGATCCTTTGGGATTTCTTGGGTCTTGCCAAGATCGGTTGCAGATATGCTTTTCGGTTGGTGGAATTGGTTTGGAAAGCACTCATCTGGCGTTTGGAATCTAGCTCCATTGTGCCTAATGTGGTGTATTTGGAGGGAGCGTAATTGGCGTACTTTTGAGGATAGGGACAAATCCGATGACCAGTTGCTCGCTTATTTTAGTGGCTCTCTTTTTGATTGGTCTAGGGCTTGGGGACTCACCTCTAGTGATTCTATCCCTATGTTCCTTAGTTCTCTTCTCTGTAATTAATTTGCTCTTTGTTGCCTCCGTTTGTTTTCTTGTTTTTTTTTTTTTTCTTTTTCTTCTCTCTTTTTGTTTGTTTCCTTCTCTGTATTCTCTGTTCTACCTTGTGTTTTCATGAGGTAGCTTCTTAATATATATCTTTCTTACTTATCAAAAAAAATCTATACATTTCTCTTAGTTTTCTTCACTCTTTTCCCTCCCAATTTCCATATCCTACGAAAGGAACTTAGCCCAAACACAATCTACACACATTCTGAGTGTAGAGATCTGTTTTGGTGTATTTGGGAAGTATTCAATTTTAACAAAGCTCCTAACTTTGGCTGCCATATGTCATTTACTGGCTGAGCAAGTCATAGAATGCAACTAGGGGTGTCCGAACAAACTCGTGACCTAACCCACTCGCCCAACTTGTCCCGAGAACTGGCCAACCAACACTAGTTATGGTTAACGACAGGTTTCTGCCCCCTAAAACCTGCGAATGGCAGGTTTGAGCATGAGAAACTGATTTTCAACCGTCTATACAACGGAAAGTTGTTGTTCTCTACCAATAATAGTAGTTTGCTGGTGTTTTTTGTTTGATCTATCGAGATCTGTTGAGATCTCGTTGAGATTTGGCCTAATCTCTTTGAGATTCGGCAGCTTTCGACAAAATCTTCTAGAATTTCACAACTTGAATTTGATCGGTACTCAAGGAAAATCCAAAAACCTGAGTTGACTCCTTTTACTATTCGGCAGCGAGTCTAGGTATGGGAAACCCAAAGTGATCGGGTCGGTTCCAAGTTAGGCACAAACTCGACTTGGAATGACTCGTGAACAGCCCTAAATGCAACTTTGACCAAAGTTGACCAGGTTCAAGTACATTATACCCCAAATACAATTTAGCCCAAAAAAATTACATAAAAAATGGGAAAATACATTAAAAAAAAAAGGGAAAATGCATAAAACATTGAAGTTGAATAGCCAATAAAAACATAGACTCAACAACAATCCTCTCCTTGAAATTTTTTTAAAATGCGATAGAAAAAGTTATGTATGACTTTTCTAATAAAAAAAAAAAATATATATATATATATATATATATATGGGTTCTCACTCATTTATACAAATATCAAGGGAGGAGTGTCACGGGTCCACAAACATTAATGAGAGAGTATAATTTTGTCCATAGTATGGAAATGAATATATATATATATATATATATATATTAAAAATGAAGTATTATGTTAGAAAAGTCATAGTGTTAGAGAGCTTTGATTTATTTGTTGCATTTAGGCCCTTTTGGATATACATCATTATCAGTTTTTTTAAGACCTTCTCTTTTCTCTGTGTGTGTGTGTGTGTGTATATGTGTGTTAAAATACTTAGGTTATGTTTGGTAACAATTTTTGTTTTCTATTTTCAAAAATTTGTTTTTGGGAATATAAAGAAAAAAAAAATTTCTTATATTTTTTAAATAAAAAACATGTTTGATTAGTTGAAATTAAAAAAAAAAAAGTTTTTTGAAAAAAAATAGAAAATATTAAAATATGTTGTTATTAGGATTTAAACTCTAATGTTAACTCATTAAATGAGATAGATTTATTAAATCAAATGCATGTTTTCATTGACTTTTGAAAATTAGAAACTGAAAACAGACATTTATATGTTTCTAGTTTCCTTCACAAATTGAGTTTTGAGAATAGTTTTTGTTTTCAATCCATTTTGGGTTACCAAACAAGTTTTTTAGTCTCACAAATAGAAAATTGTTTTTGAAAACAAAAAATAAAGGGAAAAAACAGTTACCAAACGTACCCTTAGTATTCTTAAAAAAAGAAGAAGAAGATTTATTTGTTGCATTTAACCAAATCTCAAGGGGGAGTCTTATATCTTGAAACGTTTGGGAAGTGTTATGTTGTAAATCCTCAGAGGAAGTTGATGTAATTTTCACGAGGGTTTAGCATACCTCCAATATTTTTTTAAGGACATGTCCTTTTGTTTTACATATGTAATGGCAAGTGGTAGTAGGTTTTTGTAAAGTTGTAATTTACAACTATTTGTTTTGTTGGCTTTAATTTCATCCCAAATTTAATTGCAATTTTATTCCATCTTTTATACCCTGTATTTATTGTGAGATTCAATTGTAAGGGTTGTGAGTGAGAGAGAGAGAAAGAGTGTGAAGACTTAAGCAAATTGAAGACTGAAGAGTTTTCGTGGGTAGCTTGCGACTAAGTATCCCTCGAAATGATGCATGTGCCTTGCACATGACTGGAATGCAAAGAGTCAGGATAAGATGGAGACAGCTGTGTTTTTCGAGTAGCTCACAGGTAAGGCTTTCCCGCGAGACACTAGCGAAACATTTTGTTTTGCTAGATTGTCCTATCTAATACACACTTTCTATACCTACACTATATATACCCACATTATCCACAAATGTTGAGGAGTGCTTCTGAGAGAAAATCCTAACAACAAACCTTGAGAGTTAGAGATTGTTATACCCAAATATCTCTACACAATTGCTTGTGGATTTTCCTCAACTCCTACTTCTCAGTTCCATACCATTGAGAGATTGATAGTCCAAACACTTATCACATCCTTTCAGAGTGTCAAGTAAGGATTTGGTGTTGCTGGGAAGCATTGGAAGAAGCAAGGTTTTGGCAGATGCAATCGGGTGTATTGCGGGATCTAGAGAGCTAGACAAGACATGATTTCGAAAAGCCTTGTTGGAGTAGGAGTTTGGAGGGCTTAGGTACAGTGGGTAGATTAGGCTTGGAGGGTCTCTTGCTAACCCATGTATCCCAACTGATTGTCTAGTGAATCGATTACCACTTGAAAGGCAGCGGAGAGGTTTTTTCCCGAGTTCTTTGGTTTCCTCTTTAATAACACATCAGCGTATTATCTTGTGTTTGCATCTTTCTTCCTTACTCTTTTATCTTTCATTTTACTGCTGTGTTATTATGAATATGGGTTAGAGTAGCTTGTTTGTTTATACGTTCGCATTTTCTCTTTTCTGCACTTAGTATAAGTTAGAGTAAAATTTATCGAGCTGTAATTTTAATTTGGGGATCTAAATAACTCTTGTGTTTTCACACATTTTAGAGCATTCAGTTTTAATCCCTACATTTTATTTAATTAGTGGGTGATGTGACAGTTTCTCATTAAAACAAAAGGAGATTCCTTTTAAAAATTGCTGGAGGTAAGCCAAACCTTTTTCCTGATAGAGCTTAATGGTTATTCAACTATGACGGTGATTTCGAGATAAAAAAAAGAAGAAGATGAATTTCTTGTCTTTTTAGTTGTAATGAAAACACTAATTATGGTTGAAGATAAGACCCTAAGTTAATCCTTCAATTTCTTTATTAGAAATATTAGGAGGTGTCAATTAAGTTAAAAAACTAGTCTCTTAAAAAAAAGAAGTTAAAAACTCTCCCATCCAAATAATGATTTCTATATACATATAATGATACTACATATCTAGGGATTTAGTTCCTCTAGATTTCCTGGGGTACTCTACCAAATAGATTTACTTAAATCTTAACCATTCTTTAATGATTTAATGGTCTAGATTCTGCCATGTCAACATTCTACTAATAATAATTTTAATTGTTTTTTTTGCAACATTATTTTATTATTTTAAGAATATTGTTAGTGGAATACTGATAAGTCAGAATTTAGACCATTAAATCATTAAAGAGTGGTTAGAATTTAAGGAAATATGTTGGTAGAGTACTTCAAGAAATCTAGAGGATTTGAATCCCATATCTAGTACCTCCTTACTTATCAATTAATAATATCTATATTCTCTCTCAAAAAAATATTAATGATATCTATATACCCATCCAAATTTTGTTTTCTTACCCTTTTTTTTTAAAAAATTTTCCAACCAAATATAGATTTATTCCTAGTAGATTATTCATTATTTGTGAAATGTCATGATTCCGGCAAGCAGTTTTAGTAAATTGGCTTCAACAGGCAAACTGATATAATATTAATTAGCAACGTTTTCCAAAAAAAAATATGTTCCTTACTAATTCATTATAGTTTGGAAAATGATAAAATTATAACTGATTTTTTTAAATAAAAATTAAAAAATAGTGTGACAATATATATAGCTTATTTTTTATTAAAAAAATTATATAAGAATGCAAAAATCTCATTTGGGAGACCATGATCTTTCATGTCACATGTGGCACTTTGCTAAAGTAATTTTTCATTTAACCTTTTACCTCACCTTTTTTGCACTCTTCTCCCCTAAAACAAAAAGTTTTAAGTTTATATCATTCTTATTTAAATTAGCTCTGGTGAAAAATTTTCCTTCATAAAGTCGAAACACATTAACTAGTTGATCTACTAATAACATACTCTAATAACATAAACATGACATCACAAAAATTTTATAATATTTTCATAAGTCAACTAAGCATTAAAATGATATCATAAATATCTAATACTAACTTTAAGACATTAAAAAATCACTCGGGCCTTGTGGCCCAAGTGATACCCGGTTTACCATGAAACTGCTAGCTCGGGGGTTCGAGCCCCTGCAATAACCAATTGCCTAGCCAAAAAAAAAAAAAAAAAAAAAAGACATTAAAAAATCAAAAACTATAATCAAGCAAACAAATAACTTATCACGCCACCACCGAACACCATTGGCATGATGGTCACTCCACAAGTATAAGTTCTTATGAGGTGGGAGGGATAAGTTTCAGGATCCAAGTTTCTAAGAGAGAACTTTACAAATACATACACTTTTTATTTTTTATTTTTTATTAAGGACATATACACTTAAATTATGTTAAAATAACCTTTTATCTCAGATAAAATAAAATAAAAAACTTATTACGCCACATAATAAACTCAATAATATTGAATGTATTAAAATGCTTTATCATTATTTAAACTGCAATATTTCTACGTTATTTTTTTATCCATTAATTGCTCTTTACTTTAAGTAAAAAAGTGTAAGGGACATTCGTGTTCAATTTTAAATTTTCTCTTTTCATGATGAGTTTGTTACTTCCACTAATTTTTATGACAATTAAGCTATAGTCTAAATTCTTCATCCCTTTGAGATTTAAATATATATATATATATATATATATATTTATCCCCTTAATTTCGTATTACTTTATTTCAACAAAAACTTCTTTATGTTATCACGACATTACTTAGTATTATTACTTCCAACATATTTTGAACATTCTTTGTGACATTTTCAGATGAGAGTTGAAAACATTATTTGTGCATCACGTGGGCCCTTTGCTAATCTATATGTATAATAATAGGTAAAGCTTAGTGAAAATCCAATTAGAATCTAATTTTGCATCACATGTTCCATTTAATCTAAATTTTTAAATTTTTGTGCTAAGTGAGTTAATTCAATGTAAAAATTGAATTTCAATTAGAATTTAATTTTATGACATGTGTCCCATTTAATCTAAGTTTTTTAATTTTTATAGCAAATGAGTTAATTTCGTGTAAAAAAGGAGTAGTCCAATATAAGTAAACCATAAAAAACATAATTTTTGAATGATTTTATATTTATGTGTCTTTTTTTTTTTTTTTTGGTAGAACTAAAAACAATTCAAGTTTATAAGTCATATATATATATATATTAAAAAGTAAAATTGAGAGAAAATCCAATTAGATTTTAAACTGAAATTCAATTAGAGTCTAATTTTGCACCACGTGTCCCATCTAATTAAAATTTTAAAAATTTTGAACCAAGTTAGTTAGTTCAGTGTAAAAATTGGATTTCAATTAGAGTTTAATTTTATAGCACGTGTTCCATCTAATCGAAGTTTTTTTAATTTTTGTGCCAAATGAGTTAATTTAGAGTAGAAAACGAAAAATCCAATATAAATAAATCATAAAAAATATAATCATATATCTAACACTATATATAAAATTAGAGGAAGAGAGAGTTTGAATGATTTCATATTTATGAGCCTTTTTAATAACTAAAAACAATTCATTTAGCACAAAAATTATACATATATATATATATGTATGTATATATATATATACACACATAAACATATACAAAAACCAAAGAGTTTAGAATTAATGAACATAAACATATTTTAAAAATTGACAATTTACATTTTTTACCTAATAACATTCTTACATGACTTTTTAAAAAGTTAAAAAAAAATTATAAGAATGACTATCAATAATATTTAAATTATATATGTAAGATTATTATACTATGCATCTTAATGTGAATCTTAATGTATTTTTTTTTTAAAGTATATATATGCATATGCATGGAGTTACAAGTTAGTTTATAATAAATATAGCATCACTCTATAATTCGCACATGTTGATTTATTAAAATATTCAACATGTCTAGAGTTACAATGCACTGGAAATGTCTGGTACCAAAATATTTCGTTCAAATAAGCAAACTAGAATGATCACTGAAATGGAATTCATAACATTGTTATACATAACTTCTATGGTTATGCATATAAGCTATTCAAGAAGTGTGTGATAGTCCAATAAGTGTTGTCTCTACAAAAAGTAGCATTCAACAAGTGTAAGAGAAATAGTAAGAGAGAAATAGTGAGTGATGTGTGCAGGGACGGAACCAGGACTTAGAGTTAGGGGGGGCAAAAATATAAACAATTTTTTTTAAACTCCAAATAAACATTCAGTTAGCATTAACAAACCATCAACGAAAACAAATACACAAAATCTTTGTATTTTAATGCATTAAAATGCATTAACAAGCACTCATTACACACGGCAGACAAGCCTCAACAACTAATTAAAACACACTAATAGGCAAGCAGTATATACAAACAGCTCAAAAAAAAAAAAAAAAAAATACAAACAAAATTTAACATTGTCAAACGCAATGCATAGCACATGGGTGATGTGATGTGTTAGCCACAACTATTTTTTTTTTTAAATTACTTTCACTTTATTAAAGAGAGAACTCTACCCCTCTCTCTCATATTTTCGGTAAGTGTAGACTGTAGAGAGTTTTCTCATCTCTCTGCCTCTTTTTTCTATTTCTCTTTCACAACTCAGGTTATCAACCAACAAAAATTTAGCAATTTTTTGCACTAGAGATTCAGACATGAGAGAGAGATAAGATATTCATATTCCCATAATAAGAAAAAAGAAGAAGAGAGATTAGATATTATACCAAATTTGGGGGTAGTGGACTGATGGTAGTGTGGTATTGATCTATTTCTTGCTTCTGCTATTGCTCTGTTGTGTTGTACCTGTGCTTGTTGTGCTGCTGCTGCCCAGCCCTTCCCACTCCCAAGTCTCACTTAGAAAGTTAGGGTTTTGTTTTGTTTTCTTTTTTCCTTTTATTTTTTTGGGTGTCTTGTGTGTGTAAATTGTAATGTCAAGTGTGTGTGGGTGTTCTCCTAGGCTAGTTGTTAGAATCGGCATAGGCTTTTTTTTTTTTTTTGGGTAATTACACATAACCCACCTGTGGTTTGGGCAAAAATCACTTTGCCTACCCGTGGTTTGAAAAGTATCACTTAACCCACCTGTGGTATGTTTCCGTCAATCTCCGTAACCCACCTCAAGCCCAGCCGTTACAAAAACACCTTTTAACCCCAAAACACAACATAACACGAATCAAAACACCCAAAACTCAGAAACTTTTCTAGAGAGAGACCTGTGTTGAGATCAACATGTTCTTCATGGTTTTTATATCTCTTTTTCGGCCTGTCCCGACCCGGTGGTTTCATCTCGTCACTGTGGTTCTAGCTCTCGATAAGTGGTTACAAATTTTCTCACCATTAATTGGTTATGGCTCTCCATTTGGTGGTTTTGTGTCACCATTTGTGGGTTTTGTTGGTTTTTTTATTTGGTTTATAAGTTTGCAACACATTAAAAAAAAAAAAAAAAAAAAAAAAAACAAAAATCAATCTTTATTCCAATACCACAGTGGCACCCAATTCCTTGAGCTTAGCGAGAATGGGATCAGCCTCTTCTTTGGTGAGACCTTTCTTCAACACCACAGGGACTTTCTCGACCAATTCTTTGGCCTCCTTCAACCCCAAATCCGTGAAAGTTCTCACCTCCTTTATGATTTTGATCTTCGCTGCCGCGTCATACTTCTCCAGCTTCAAATCGAACGCGCTCTTCTCCGCGGCTTTGGCCTCCTCGCCCGACCCGGCTTCGGATCCAGAAGCCGAGGATGGGTCGAGCCTGGAGATTGCTGGGCCGTACTTGTTGAGGCCCATCTTGTGCCTCCAGAGGACGAAGTAGTCGTAGCGTTCGAGCTTGGTGAGGTCTCGGATCTCGTTGGCAATTTGCTCGAGCTTCTAGGTGCGAGTCTTGGTGGCCGTGCAGAGAGTCTGAGCGAGTGGTTTGCCAGTGTGAGTGAAGAGATGCATTTGGGTTTTGTTGGTTTTTGCATTTGGTTATTGGTGGATTTGGTTATGGGTTCACAATAGTGAGAAAAGAAAGATAGAGGTTTTGGGTTTTAGAGAATTTGGTTATGGGTTCACAAACACCTGGCTTCTCTAAATTCTTCTCCAAATCGTCCTTGTATGTTGGTAAGCTTTTTTAAAATTTTTTTTTTTGAGGTTTAACACATACCCATTATTCAATTTTCTCTCTTTGTTTGGTTTCCAAGAAAATAAAAGGGAAAAAAAAAATTAGGTATTGTAGTTTGTGCTGTTTGAGCTTTATATTGCTGTGTAAAGTTGAAACTTTTGATTTGTTTTCGATTGGGAAGGAGAAAGAAATTCTGGGTTTTGTGATTTATGTTATTGAGGTTGTTGTAAAGATGAGAGACTTACTGAAAGTTGAGCCAAATGGGTGTTTAAGACTAAGATTGAAGAGTTTGATTTCTTTTATTGTTATATGGTTGCTAAGAAAATTTGAGAGAACTAGGGAATGTGAAAAAAAATAATTCTGGGTATGTTCTTCATATTCAAGATTTATGTGAATTGAGAAAGACACCAATGCCATTTTTTGATCTTGTTTCTCTTGCATTTTTGTGCTATTTTTTGTTTTGGGAGGAGAGAGACATAAAATTTTAGCAAAAATACCTATTTACCCCTGATTTTAACAGAGGTGGGTTACTGAAAACTAACGGAACATACCACAGGTGGGTTAAGTGATACTTTTCAAAACACGGGTAGGCAAAGTGATTTTCGCCCAAACCACATGTGGGTTTAGTGTAATTACCCCCTTTTTTTTTTTCACCTTGCGTGAGTTTGTTTTGGATGTTTTTTTTGGGCTTAAGTTTGCTCTGAGGCTAATATTTTTGAGCTTGTCAATAAATTTTTTTATAGCTTTTAAAAAGATCAATAATATTGTTAAGGGGGGAAAAATACAAATTTATTGAAAAAAATTGCTAAATTTAATACATTATATATACTAGCATTTTAAATAAAAAATAAAAATTTGGGGGGGGGGGTGGGGGGGCATTACCCCCCACGTCCAACTATAGCTCCGTCCCTGGTTGTGTGTAGCAAAGTGCGAGTAATGTATCAAGTATCAATAAAAATTTCTATTTTATTGATATCTCCTTTGCTTATTATATTTGGGTATGGTGAGATTTATCGCAAAATATATGACAAAATATTTTTCTTTTGAGTGTCAAATTTATTTTGACAAAACTTTGGATTTTAAGTTCTAAAGTGTTGTTGTGCGGCACCGAGATCCCAGGACCATGCAGGCCCTGGGCCCAAGCCTATGCAGGCCTCGGGCCCAGGCCCATATCGGCCTTGGGCACAGGCCCAGCAGAAAGGTCCAGTTACCCTGTGCCCTTCTTGAAACTGCCTTAGTGTACAAACAAGTTTAGGGTATTGAATTCCAAGAGGTGATCGGTTAACCGTTCCCAGTCAAGTATATGAGCCGTGCTCGGGAAAATGTGATATGCACGGGAAACTGAGTTGCCGAACATAATCGGTCAAGATGGAACCAAGTTCCAAGATCATAAATGCTGCACCGCCCTCTCACCTAAACATCCACTTTAACCAGATAATATTGGACCTTCAGTAGCACTAACGGTGACTGTAATCATAATCCCCCCACTAACCTTGGCTATAAATAGAAGAAAGTTGGGAGAAGGAGGGGTTCAGAAAAATTGAGAGAAAACAGTGAAGTAAGAGAGTATCAACTGAGTGTTGCTTTGAGTCTCTCTGCCGAGAACGACCCATAGTAGGAAATCCTCAAGCCCACTACAAATAAATTGTGAGCCCAAGTGATCTAAGGCTCAGAAGCCTTATACTTGGTTCTTACAATTGGCGCCCACCTTGGGGCCCTCCTACGAAGCTGTGGTTCGACTGAGACTCAAACGAGGGGAATGTCTGAGGAGCGTTCCGGAGAGCGTGCACCGAGCGGCTCCATAGGATCTTCTCAGGGATCAACGTGGAGGGAGAGAAGGCAGAAACGACGGGAAGATAGGGAGTACCCAAGAGGGGAGGAAAGGTCCGGACTGGGAGAAGGGTCGGCCCAGACACACCGGACGGTTTCAGGCGTCTCGGTGCATCGGCAGTATGATGATAGAAACCGAGAGTTAGAGCGGTTGCACAGACTGGTAATGGATTTAGAGCTGGAAGCAAGGGGTCGGCGACATGAAAGGAATCGCAACCCCCAGCAAAGGAGAAATCAGGGCGAGGGCTCCAGCCGATCTGGTACGCAACGATCCCGAGACCGATCACGCTCCCAAGGGTCACACCGGCAACCTCGGGAACCACGTCTTCGGCGGAACCGCTACGGTCGCATCGTTACGATGACCAAGGATCAGAATCGCCGGAGGAACGACAGCACCATAATGCCGCCATGGACGCCATGAGCCGAGCCTTGCGGATGGCGGCCCGATCTCCATTCTCCGATGAAATTGAACGGGCCCCAATGCCGAGCAGATTCACGCGACCGCCGTTCAATTCGTATGAGGGGAGGACAGACCCCGTGGAGCATGTTAGCCATTACATCCACATGATGTCTTTGCATGCACACAATGATGCATTGATGTGTAAGGTATTCCCCTCTAGTCTCGGCTCTACTGCACTGAGATGGTTCAATGGGTTGCAGAAAGGTTCTATACACAGCTTCGCCGAGCTGATTCAAGAGTTCGGCAGCAAGTTCGTGACCTGCAGCCGAGTGCAACAGCCAGTTGACGCACTACTTTCCATGAAAATGAGGGTCGGGGAAACCCTACGGAGTTATGCCAGCCGATACTGGGAACTCTACAACGAGATTGGTGGAGGAAACGAGAAAATTGTAGCAAGCACCTTTAGAATGGGGCTCCCCGAAGATTCCGAATTACGGGAGTCACTGACGAGAAGACCCCCCGAGGATATGAGGCAACTGATGAGACGCATAGAGGAGTACAAACGCCTGGAGGATGACCGGCTGCAGAGCAGGGGGAAAGCTCCTTTAGTGGGGAGATCTCAGCAAAGCATTTTGCCGACGAAACCGAAAAGAGAATTCAGAATGCAGGAACCAGAGGTGCAAATCGAAGGGGTTAATGTGGCGTTTAAAGAGCCCATGCACAAAATCTTGGAACGGATCAAGAACGAGCCATTCTTCACGTGGCCAAACAAAATGGGGGGCGACCCATCTCGGAGGAACCAAAGCCTATACTGCACCTATCACAGAGACAAGGGACACACCACCGAGCAGTGTCGGGTATTAAAAGATCATCTTGGACAGCTAGTGAAGGCAGGGTACCTGAAAGAGTTTGTAGCAGATTCCATTGACCGAGAAGCCGGGCAGGGCGCCCAACAGAAAAGGAATCCCCTTCCACCACCCCTGGGGGTAATCGAAGTCATCCATGCCGCACCAGGAAGAGCAGCAGCGGCAAAAAGGGTATTGACAGTGGCTTGCGCGGGGGAAGAATCATCCAAGAAGAAAAAGAAAGTTGGACGGCTGGCCATCTCGTTCGGAGAAGACGATTTGGAAGGAGGGCTTGAACCTTCGACCTTGTGGAAGCAGGGCTTGGAAGGAACGGTCCAACCTCACGACGATGCTTTGGTGGTGACAGCCCGGATAGGCGGATTCCTAGTGAAGAGGGTGATGATTGATCAAGGAAGCGGGGCCGACGTCATGTACCCAGACCTCTTTGAAGGGCTCGGGTTAAAGACCCAGGATTTGGCGAAGTATGACGCGCCGTTGGTCTCGTTTGACGGAAGAGTTGTAATTCCCGAGGGGCAAATCTCTCTCCTAGTGGACATGGAAAGCAAGGGAGTTATAGTTACATTCATAGTAGTCCGATCATTCGCACCGTACACTGCAATCCTGGGAAGGCCGTGGATTCACGCCATGGAGGCTGTTTCGTCCACCCTTCACGTGAAAGTAAAATTTCCTACTGAGTATGGAGTTGCCGAGGTAAGGGGGAACCAACAGGTGGCGAGGCAGTGCCTTGTCGCTGCGGTCAGATGGGAAAAGGAACAGCTCGGTCAAGCTGAGCATGCCGAGAAAGAGAATTCGTAGCAATTACAGAAACCCCAGGGGGAAACTGGGGCAGACGTTGCCGAGGAGGTGCTGAAGGTAAGAATTCTTCCTGATACTGACAGATATTTCCAGATAGGTACAAGCATGAATGATTGGGAAATGGTAGAGATGTTGTTGTTCCTGTTGCAAACATAGATGTTTTCGCATGGAACCCGTATGAAGTGCCCGGCGTAGATCCCGAGTTCATTGTCCACAGGCTCAACGTGGATCCATTATTCCCCCCGAAGAAGCAGAAACCGAGAAGAGCATCAAAAGAACACGTCGATGCAGTAAACCTGGAGGTACAGCGGCTGAAGGAGGCCGGAGTCATAAAGGAGATATTCTTTCCGAAGTGGTTGGCAAACACTGTCGTGGTGAAGAAGAAGAACGGCAAATGGAGAGTTTGTGTGGACTTCACAAACTTGAACAAGGCATTTCCCAAGGACCCATTCCCGATGCCCAAGATTGATCAGCTAGTAGATGCAACATACGGGCACCCGATGATGAGCTTCCTAGATGCCTTCCAGGGCTACCACCAGATTGCATTGGCGCCCGAAGACCGAGAAAAGACAGCATTTATCTCCCCGAATGCAAACTATTACTACGAGGTCATGCCGTTTGGATTGAAGAACGCCGGGGCCACGTATCAGCGAATGATGACGAGAATGTTCCGAGAAAAAATTGGATGCACGGTTGAAGTTTATATCGACGATATGGTGGTAAAAAGCAGGATTGAATCACAGCACACCGAAGACCTCCGGCGAGTATTCGAGATACTACGTTGGCACAAATTGCTCCTGAATGCCGAGAAGTGCACTTTCGGAGTGGGGGCTGGTAAGTTCCTGAGATATCTGATCTCTACTCGGGGAATAGAAGCTAATCCCGACCAAATAGAGGCCGTGAACCGCCTCAAACCACCAAACAATCCTAAAGAGGTGCAAGTACTCACTGGAATGTTAGCCGCCCTGAACCGATTTATCTCCAAGTTTGCCGATCGCTGCCGGCTGTTTTATCAACTCCTGAAAAAGTGGAAGGGGTTCCGATGGGACGAGAACTGTGATGAGGCTTTTCGAGAGCTAAAGGAGTACTTGGCAAAGGCCCCGAAGTTGACGGCCCCGGAGCCCGGGGAGGACCTGTTTATGTACCTTGCAGTCACCGAACATGCCGTAAGTGCTGTGTTGCTAAGGGACCAGGGAGTACAAATGCCAGTGTATTACGTGAGCAAAACCTTAGTAGATGCCGAGACAAGGTACCTGCCCCTTGAGAAGTTAGTTTTAGCCCTGGTGCACGCCACGAGGAAGTTGCCACATTACTTCCAGGCACACACGGTGTTCGTCCTCACCGAGTATCCATTGCAGTCACTGTTAAAGAGATCTGACTTCACAGGTCGGATTGCCAAATGGGGGACTCGGCTGGGATCGTTTGACATAAGATACCGACCTAGAAGCTCGGTAAAGGGGCAGGTTTTCGCTGATTTCATCGCAGAATTCACACCCAAGAACGAAGGCAAGGTAATCTGTAGTGCGGAGATTCGCCCGTGGAGGGTATTTGTGGACGGCGCATCAAATGCTATAGGGGCCGGGGCTGGTATTGTCATAATCACCCCTGAGGGTATACGACTGGAACACTCCTTCAGATTGGGGTTCAAAGTCTCGAACAATGAAGCCGAGTATGAGGCCCTACTGGCCGGATTGAGGGCTGTATTGCATCTGGGCGCAAAGGATGTAGAGATTTACTCAGACTCTTGGCTGGTTATTTATCAGATTACTGGGGATTTCGAGGCTCGGGACCCTCGAATGAAAGCTTATCTAAGTACGGCAAAGCAGATTATCGGTCAGTTTGGAACGGTAAAGATATCCCAGGTAGCCCGGTCACAAAACAAGCACGCTGATTCTCTTGCCACGTTAGCCTCATCGGCCACCGAGGACACGCCGCGGCTTATTACGATAGAACTTATAAGAGAACCAAGCATCTATGTGAAGAGTGTTCTCGACCAGGCCGTAGTAGAGGTTGCGCAGGTAGCAGTGGCTGGTCCATGTTGGATGAACCCGATCATAGACTTCCTTGCCGAAGATAAAGTTCCAGAGGATGAGGCCGAGGCCAACAAAATTCGCCGGATGGCTCCCCGGTACTGGCTGTCTTCGGACCGAAAGTTGTACCGAAGGTCCTTCGCAGGCCCTTACCTCTTGTGCCTACATCCCGAAAAAGTCAAGGAGCTTCTGACCGAGCTGCATAAGGGAGTGTGTGGCGGGCATGCTGGGGGACGATCTTTAGCACACAGAGCGATGACACAGGGGTTTTGGTGGCCACAGATGCAGAAGGATGCCACTGAATACGTTCGGAGCTGCGAACAGTGTCAAAAACACGCCCTAATGATCCATCAGCCTGCAGGACGTCTAAACCCTGTCAACAGCCCGTGGCCGTTCGCACAATGGGGGCTTGACATCCTCGGGCCATTCCCCCGAGCACCGGGGAACCGTCGTTTTGTGTTGGTGGCTGTAGATTACTTCACAAAGTGGGCTGAAGCTGAAGTCTTGGCTAATATCCGGGATACTGACGTGAAAAAGTTTGTATGGAAAAACATAGTTACAAGGTTCGGGGTGCCGAATTCGCTAGTAACAGACAATGGGCTACAATTCGACAGCAACGCTTTTCGGACCTTCTGCAGCGAGCTCGGCATCAGGAACAAGTATTCAACCCCGGCATACCCACAAAGCAACGGCCAAGCTGAAGCAGTAAACAAGACTATTTTGAACGGGCTCAAGAAAAGGTTGGATGGGGCGAAGGGAAGATGGGCAAAAGAGTTACCCAGTGTTTTGTGAGCTTACCGCACGACCCCTAGGAGATCCACGGGGGAAACCCCGTTTTCTCTGACATACGGAGCAGAAGCGGTGATACCAACCGAGGTGAGCTTATGCAGTGCACGGGTCACCGGGTTTGACCCCGTCCAGAACGCCGACCTGATGATGGAGCATTTGGATTGGTTAGAAGAATGCAGAGAGGCCGCGACCGTACGGCTCGCCGAGCATCAGCAGAAGCTGGCCCAAAGATACAACCGAAATGTAAAGGGGAGGGAATTCAGTGCCGGGGAACTAGTGCTAAGGAAGGTTGTGGGGAACATGCGAGACATGGCTGCAGGGAAGCTTGCTCAAACCTGGGAGGGGCCATACAGAGTCACAGCCATCGCGGGTGCAGGGGCCTACTACTTGGAAGACCTTGACGAGAGGCCATTCCTCCGATCATGGAACACCAACAACTTGAAGAAATTCTACGCATGATCATCCGTGTAAGCCAGAACTTGTATTTCATTGAAATTAAGAGCATGGTGAACCTTTTTTTGTATATGCTGTTTTTCACTCCGTAACCGCACACCAAGAGAATTGCAAATAAATCTCTAAGGACAGAAACCTGACCCTCGGCTCGATCACAATCGCCGAGCAGGTGGAAACCTTACAAATAAATCTCTAAGGACAGAAACCTGACCCTTGGCTCGATCACAATCGCCGAGCAGGTGGAAACCTTACAAATAAATCTCTAAGGACCGAAACCTGACCTTCGGCTCGATCACAATCGCCGAGCAGGTGGAAACCTTACAAATAAATCTCTAAGGACAGAAACTTGATCCTCGGCTCGATCACAACCGCCGAGCAGGTGGAAACCTTGCAAATAAATCTCTAAGGATAGAAACCTGACCCTCGGCTCGATCAAAATCGTCGAACAGGTGAAAACCTTACAAGTAAATGCTCTAAGGACGAAAGCCTGATCCTCGGTTAAACTAAAATAACCGACCAGGTTTAAAATCTTATAATTAAATGCTCTAAGGACGAAAACATGATTCTCGATTAAACTAAAGCATGATGAAAACCTAACCCTTGTTACAAATACTAAGTCCATTAGTGCCCTCAAATTACCCAAAGCACCGCACAACAGGGTTTGGGGGTATCATTCCATTAAGCGGCCATAGCACTGGCATGATTCAAGCAAAACATACAAATAGATATAAATTCATTCAACAGATTGAAACGGAAAAAGAAAACGGTCTACCAATTAAACAAATAAAGGAAATTGTTCAGTCACCACATCCCGGTGACGTAGGCAAATAAAACCAACAAATTAAGAACAAAGATAGTAAATAAAAGTAAAATTAGCTGGGAGGTTGGGTCGGCGGGGTCACTTCCTGCTAGACAGTCAGGGGGAAAGGCGGGTCCTCACCGAAAAGCTCCTGCACAGTGGGGATGCTGGTGGCTTCCATTTCCTCAGGCTCGGCGTGAGCATCGATTTGTTAAACCAGCTCCCTTATACTGGCCGTCTCCCCCTCGTCAATAGTATCTGGGGCATCCTGGGCGGCAGGAACAGGGCTCGGAAATGGAATTTGGCCGGGTCTCTCAAATGCGAATCCTCGGGAACTCCCATTGCTTGGAGAGCGGCAAACCACTCTGCCTCAAAACCCATATTCCGAGCACGAGCCACCACCGGCTCTGCAGAATTTTCGGCATCAGCGAAACCTACGTCGTACCACTTTTGCTCCGCGGCCGCCAAGCCTGCCCTGAGGTCGGCTATCTCCTCGGCGTTGGAAGTGTTAAGGCTGATGGCTTCGGCTAACTTGACCTCCGTCTCATTCTGCTTGGTCAGGAGCTCCGCATACCTCTTTTCGGCCAATGCCCAGTTCTTCTCCGCAGCAGTAGCCTTTTTCTCAGCAGACTCAGCAGCTTTCAGCTTTTCCTTAGCCGTTTTCACCGTTGACTCCCGCGCCTCCTTCTCGCGCTCGTTCTCCTCGGCAAGATCCTGTGCCCGGGCAGCCACAATGTGAGCCATTTGAGCGGCCTAGCAAGCACAAAGGTTAGAAAAGAAGCAAAAGGAAATTTGTATGAAGGAGTAGATAGACAAAAGAATTACCGCAATGGCGTGCCACTCTAACCGGCGCCCTACAGACTCTTCGGATCCCTCCTCAAAGGCATGCACGTCCTCGGGAAGAAGAAGAGCTTCAGCCAAAGTTTGGGCAATACGGCCGCCCTCGCCCTTCTCCCACATCCGAACACAAGCGGTTGAGGGCAATGGCTTGCCGTCCAACAGGAACTTTGGCTTCCACGCTGGAGCCACTTGAGAGGAGGACGCGACCCCCATGCCAGCTTTGGTTGGCGGCTCACGGATAACGATTCCTCCTGTTGGTCGGGGAGGAGTCTGGACGGCGGCATCTCCCGGGCCCGTGGAGGGTTGATCGGTAACTTTCTGTTTCTTACGGGCCCGTCCGGCCTGCGAAGAGGGTGGAGGCTAAGGCACTGGACCCCGACCCTGAGAAGGTGGGGGCTGATTGGATTGCCGGGCACCGGGCACGAACCGGTCTATCGTCATGACCTTCCTTGATACCATCCTTCCACTGGGTTGGATAGCTTCAGCTAGCAAGGCAGCCGCTTCTATCACTTGTTGTTGAGGCTCGGCGGCTAGATTCTCGGGAATGGGCTGCTCTTGTACTTGGTCTTCTTGCTGTATGGGTTCGTGGGCTCTCTCTCTGAGGCGCCGAGATACCCGTTCCGTGGACTCGTCTCGTAAAGGAGCTAGTTCGTCCGAGCAAGTGAACCGACGACCAAATTCCCTTACCTCCCCGGTGGTAAGTGTTGGCGGCAAAAAGTTTACGTACCGGACGTCTATGTATGATAGCAGGGGGCTATCAACTAATAGTGCCTGCTTGAAGGGCTGCCAGGTAGAGTAAACTGGCTCTACTCCGAGGATCAAGTGCGAAGCCCGGAGTTGTCCGTCCTAATGCACATATATCTTGGAACGGAGGATGAAGTTCAAGTCCTTCGCGTGGACGGCTCTGATGTTCTGAACAAACACTTTGCCGTCTGCAAAAAAGCAAGTATTGCATTAGTCTCTAAGAATAAAAATTTACTTCAAAAAGAAGAAAAGGAGGAGTGAAGGAAAGCGATTATAGCAAGGGGATGGTACGAACCCACTTCACGCTTTGAAAGGGGGCAAGGGATGTCCCCGGCAAACCAGTTGCCGTTCACCCGAACGAACTCCCCGGCGGAGTTCCTGTTCGAATCGGGCAGGCATGATATCAGCCGTACCCGGGTATCTCTTGTCTTTAAGTAATAGTTGGAGGATTTGTTTCCACAGAGGCTGTGCATTTGGTTAATGTCATGGTGGTTTAACTGTAAGTTAAAGGTGTGGTTCAACTTACTGATGCAGCTAACTACCCGGTAAAAGTTGAGGGGAAGCTGGTTAGGACACAGGCCATAGTAAGTAAGTGTGTTTATCAAGAGGGGATCCACGGGGATTCTAACCCCACCTTCTAAAATTGACATAAAAGGAAAGAAGGCTGTACCCCGCCCTCGGTGGAGTTCTTTATCGCTCTCATGGCAGTAAGCCACATCCACGTCATCGGGAATATTAAATTTACTCCTAAAGGTGGCCAAAGTAGCCGGGGATTCTAAAAGGTAAGAGTAACCCATCTACAACGCCTAAAACTACAAAAGGGAACTTAAAGAAATAACGCTGAAGGAACAGGAAGAGGAAGAAAAACTTACTTTGGGTTCTAAGGAGGAAAAGAACACTGGGCAAGCGAGTAAGCACACAAGAAATGTGGTCGGCAGAGAGTAAGCACAAAGAAATCTGAGGCGAAGGAAAAATGAAATGATGTTCAGAGGGGGACTATTTATAGAGCCAAAAAGAAATAGGGGAAGAAGAAACGCTTAATCAAGCAATAAATGGGCACGATTTACGAGCGACCCAGCGAATGCCAAACGTAACCGATTCGCGCGTCACTTCGGTTCACGAACTGTCAGGTAATAATGACGACTGCGCCTGGCGCCGCGAAACGGCGCGTCTTTTGAGATGAGTATTAATGAGAAGTCACAGTCATAAGTCCTAGGCTATAAGACTCCCGAGGTCAAAAGGCCCAGACAGCTCCTTGATTCTTCTCGGTAACCGAGTATGAATTAAGGGGGGGCTATTATACGGCACCGAGATCCTAGGACAATGCAGGCCCTGGGCCCAGGCCCATGCAGGCCCCGGGCCCAGGCCCATACCGGCCTTGGGCACAGGCCCAGCAGAAAGGTCCAGTTACTCTACACCCTTCTTGAAACTGCCTTAGTGTACAAACAAGTTTAGGGTATTGAATTCCAAGAGGTGATCGGTTAACCGTTCCCGGTCAAGTATATGAGCCGTGCCCGGGAAAATGTGATATGCACGGGAAACTGAGTTGCCGAACATAATCGGTCAAGATGGAACCAAGTTCCAAGATCATAAATGCTGCACCGCCCTCTCACCTAAACATCCACTTTAACCAGATAATATTGGACCTTCAGTAGCACTAACGGTGACTGTAATCATAATCCCCCCACTAACCTTGGCTATAAATAGAAGAAAGTTGGGAGAAGGAGGGGTTCAGAAAAATTGAGAGAAAACAGTGAAGTAAGAGAGTATCAACTGAGTGTTGTTTTGAGTCTCTCTGCCGAGAACGACCCATAGTAGGAAATCCTCAAGCCCACTACAAATAAATTGTGAGCCCAAGTGATCTAAGGCCCAGAAGCCTTATACTTGGTTCTTACAGTTGTTAATAACATTTAGGTGCCCTTCTAGTTTAATGTACTCTTACAGTTTCCCTTCACTAGAATTCAGCATAAAGTAGATGTTTAGGGGCTGTTTGGATTTGCTGTTTTCATAACTCATAACTCAAAAATGGTGGGACCCATGGCTAAGAAGTCCGTTTGGATTCTCATAACTCTGTTTCCAGTTTTTGTTTCTATCACTCAATTCTCTGATTTTTGAGTTATGAGTTATGAAAACTAAAAATATATTTTAGGTGTTTACAGTTTCCATAACTTAGTTTCCAATGGCATTTTCGTAATTAAACACACATTCATAGGACCTATGGCCAGAGACAAGTCACGTCAGGTGTACCTTTTTCTTCTTCTTTCTTATTCTTTCTTTCTTTCTTCTTCACAGGCTCACTCCAACGGCCATTTTTTTCTTCTTCTTCATTCTTTTTCTTTCTTTTCTTTTTCATAGAAACACCAAATATATTTTATCAAAAAAAAGAAAAAAAAAAAAAGAAAAAGAAACACATGAGTATCGATTTCTAAAACGTGGAGATCAACACTGGGTTGAGAAGGTGGGAGATTAGCGCCGATCAACACTACTACACGTCGAAGGTGGGAGATTGGTGCCACCACTACACCGATCGACGCTGTTGCTACACTGATCAACACCGATCGTCTTCTATCTTACCTGGGTTCGGGTTTGTGTTGGGAGAGTAACAGGGCAATGGTGACTGAAGGAGAAGAAAATGAAATGAAAAGAGTTGAGGGAGGCGGGTAGGCTAACTATACTAACTAACATGGTGCTCAAGCAGTGGGTCCCACAAATAGTAGAAATATTTGAGTGATGGGAAGTGAAAACAAAAACCAAACAGGTGGGTATTAGAAAATTGGGGTATTTTAAGTGATGAAAATTAAGTGAGGAAAATTGAGTGAGGAGTGATGAGTGATGAAAAAAAAATCCAAACAGCCCCTTACTTTTCCATGCACCTTGACCTTTTCTAATTCAATGGCTGATTTATAATCTCAATTTTTTGAATGATATTGCATCAACAGGATCTCAATCCGTTCCCATAATAGAGTATCTAGTTAACACAAAATTTCACAAAGGGCAATTACCAATCTTACAAGTATTTTTAAGTACACAAGAGACTAATAACATCGTAAAAGTATTTTAGGCTTTACATGTTCGCTCCATTATTTCGTGTCGTGAACTAGCTTATGTTAAAAAGTTCCATTCCGTACGCCAAAGAGTAGAAAGAGGGTTAAAAAAAAAAAAATAAAACTAGCGAGAAAAAGAGATGGGGAAACTCAATATAGGATAGTCCTGGAAAGCAATGTTGACAGCAGAGCAATCGTACGTCAATCATGTTCAATTGATCTGCTGTCTTTTTTGGTTACTAGCAGAGCAATTGGACATGATTGATGTCTTTTTTGGTTAATAGCAGAGCAATTGAACATGATTGACGTACTTTGCATCTTTCATCTTGGGGTTCATAAAATAAGTGTTCAGAACGTCAACAAGCAGTAGCACCACAGAATCAGAGGGGAAAAAAACAATTAAACATTTTGCCCTCCGCATGCTCCATCAATCCGTCCGGTCAGCTGGACCAGTAACCTGGTGAATTGGGACCAATCTCTCAGACTAACCGACTTTCCATCCCAAGAAGGACATCTTAATTACAATCATGCCTTTTGTTGTTGGTGTGATATCATCAACCGGGTTCATTCCTCAAGCGCTTGACGTCGCTTTGTCTTAGTGAGAACCCGTGGGAAAATTTTCTGAGGTTTTTAGCCATGGTGTCCACAATTAGAACTTAGATAGTTGATGTCTTTGCGTGCTACTTCGTATTACAGAAAACCTCACCTCCACAAGGCGCTCAACATGGGATTTGAGATATGGAGAAGAAAGGAAAGTAATTTACACGTTCATACACATGCAACTCATGCTCGATCAGGCTTCTTTGGTTGACATTAATTCAGCTACATCGAGTCACATTGCTAGTGATTTGAATCTTTCGAGTTCTTTTTCTCTTTCTTAAGTAAACTGCACGTTTTGTCCCTGAAATTTCAAAAAGTTTAATTTTGTTCTTGAAATTTCAAAAAGATATTATTCAATATTTTCAGCCTTTTTAATTTTGTTTGGACTTTTAACAATCCTCTTTCTTTTCTCCATCTGAGATATAAATTCTACTTTTGGTGTACCTCTGGCACTTCCCATAGGGGAATGTTCGGGTTCTATCGAACTGTTGCATATATATGTCATATTTACTATATCACAACAAAAAACCTAAAATTGAGAGAAATATTCGACAAAATATTACAAGGTCAAGTTAGTGGTGAATCCAAGAATCTTTCTCAGAGTGTTTCTTAAGAAGCATAAATTATATAATTAAATAAAAAGAGAAATTCATATATTGATAACGACAATAATAAAAAAACATATAAATACATAAAGTTTATAATTGTTTTCTACGAGTTTTCAAATTTTGAAATCGTTACATGATAATCTTATTATCAATGCTACAAGCTGCATCTTTTTCAATATTCACAACCAAGCAATCATTTATTCACTGAATGTGGAACAAATTATGGAGCAAAATTTAATTTTATAGACATAAAAAAATGAGGGTATTCCCAAATTTTTTTTGAAGGATAGACGAATAAAAATTTTTAAATTATTATATATAAATTTTTTTTTTTGTAAGGTCAGGGTGGTCCTGGGACCACCCTGGCATTAAGGTGGCGTCGCCCCTAGGTCAAGCCCATTTGGCCAAGAGAGACATAAGACCGGCCCCTAGAAGAAGTGATACGTTTACTCCTATCTGAAGCCTTGCATTGCTTTGCACCCTTGGATTCATAAAATCAGCCGCAAGAAGATCTACAAGTGCCATATAGATTAAGATCCCAGCCGATGCCGCATTAAAAATACCTTCAAAAATTAGAGCATTGGGGCTGTTCTCATCGTAACCACTAGATATTCCTATTCCAATTGCAATCCCAACTGGGGTTGTAAGAGAGAAGAACGTTGCCATAACTGCAACAGCTCTGTTCTGAAATTTTGCCTATAAATGCACACGAGGAAAAGGACATGCATGTTATACGGATTAATTTAATACACCAACTACCATAGTACTCTTTTTCTTCAAAAGATTTCACTAATGCACTCATTAATAGTGCAATTAACAGATTAACAATCAAAATAATATTCATTAAGAATGTTCACAGGTTACGTGCAATATCTGACAGTTTGTTGTGGACATAATTTCTGTTTAGGTTGGATAGCTAATAATTTTCAACTTAGGAAATCATGATCGGTCTTCATCATTCATTGGTGCGGTTTGGATTTGCGTCCACGGCTGCGTTTTATGTTTTCACGCGTTTTAAGTTTTTTTTTTTTTTTGCCAGCCGCACCTTTTGACTAAGTCAGCAGTGAACAGTGCATCCGTCCACTGTTTACGGATCTCACAAATTACATTTTTCAACAATTTTTTTATTAAAAATGGGTCCCACGATACTATTCACACATTTAAACATTATTTTGAATTTATATAACATGGACTCCTAAAGTCTAATTTGATCAAAGATAAAATCAACTACTTAAAAATTATCAATGAAACTGATCATATAATTAATAAAATAAATGCCTATCATTACTTATTCAATACTAATAAAAATAAAATAGACTTGTACCTTGCTCAAAAAAAAAAAAAAAAAAAAGACTTGTACCAAAGTCGTGAGAAATATTTTTTTTCTCTCTCTTTTTTTTAGTAAGAGTCCTGTGAAATCAAAGCAAGGCAGCTTGCAAGACACTCGTAAAATGCTTCTTACCAAATATGAGCTGAAGACTTTGACAAACGAACTTATTCAATGTTATTCAAAAGGTGGATGAAAGTCAACAAAAACCAATAACCAAACTGAAAATTTTGTTTCTTTAAAGCGAATAATTAGATTAAGTTTTATAATTAGGAAAGGAATAATTGGTATATATACACTGTGATATTACCTGAGAGATGCATCCACCAAGTCCCATGCCCTCAAAAAATTGATGAAAGGTCAGTGCAGCTACAAGAGGCCTTATTGTTTTGGGACTCTCAGAAGCACCCAGAGAAATTCCAATTATGACTGAGTGTACCACAATCCCCAACTCTAAAACCTAATGTAATCAGAAGCATAATTAAACACTAATTCTTCCATGATCAAAATCAATACTTAATAGAATAAAATGTTAAACAGTATCTTCAATAGATTAGCCAAAGTCATTTTTTTTGGATAACAAACCCAAAAAATCAGCTCCAACATATTCTCTAAAAGCAAAACTTTCCCAAATTTTGTTTGAAGTTGCTACGGTAGTTCTCTTAATCTCTAGTTCTCTTGATCTAGAAAACACTTAAGCAATTCCAAAATATTTTTTTCACTTAAAATAATCGACACCTGAATAAATTCAAATAAAAAATTTACTACGGTAAATTAAAATTTTAGCATTTATCTCAACCTCAACGGCTAGCCGGTTACAAAGACACCAAAACACAATATAAGCAAAATACAAAATGCAATTTAATCACAGAACACAGTCTTTCTCATAAAACTAATAAAACTAGAACATTTTTTTTTTTTTTTTATAAGAATCTAACCCACAATATCGGGAGAGGACAGACGAAGTCTATTTTTCTTTCCCTTAGTGGAGCACAGTGGTGATTTTCCCTCTATGTATTGAGAAGATGCTGACATGCTTTAGTGTTTTTGAGAAAGTCTAGTACCACAGAAAAATGTGCCGCAACTTGTCATGTGACGAGTTGTGGTACAAATTGTGCATTTTAGTTGTGGTACTAGACTTTTTCAGTGTTTTTAGTCCAAGCGAGAGAGAGAGAGAGAGAGAGGGGTAGACCAAGAGGTAGAAAATGAAAAGCAAAAATGAAGATAAATAGGAGAAGTGTGGAGGAGAAAAAAAAGAAAAGAAAAAAGAAAGAAAAAGGAAAAATGTATGGATGGAAAAAATGAAGAGAAGAAAATCGGTGGACCACTAGTATAATACTATAATTTCCAAGGAAAATCGGTGATCATATTATATATTTTTACTTTGTGCTTTGTGCCAAAAATATCTCAAGTACGGTACCCTAAAACACACATAGAAACCCAAAAGAAAAAAAAAAAAAACAATTAAAAAATTTGAAGCTTCCTACTATTTGATGAAATTTTTTATTTATCCAAACAAACTAAATAGGCTGAAAATACTGTTGGTACTATATTTAAATGATTAATTCATTACAGAGAATATTAACCTTTCAACCATAATTCTAACAAATAGCACCAAAATTATAACAAATCAACCAAGAACAGGAAGAATCGAATCACCTGCGATATAACGCGATGCCGAATAAGGTCTGATGAAGCCGAGTTATCAACAAAGGAATTGGAACCATGAGCATGACCATGAGTAGCATGTGTGTGAACGTGTAAGTGGCCCTCATGCTCTCCTTCCATCACCACATCTCCAACCCCATTTTGAGCAGCCTGGTTGGAGTGAGACTTTCTATAATACGAAGTGGCAAAGGCATCAACCATCAAAGTCCCGATGGCGGATACCATCGCCACGAACCCCGTGAATGGAAAATCCTGCCACGGGCTGTCACTCAGGCACGGCGATGTCAAGCTCTCGAAAGCATCCGGGAGAACATGGATGAACCCGGTCGATAATATCACGCCGGCAGCAAAGGCCTTGATGATGAAGAAGACGTCCTTCTCGGGACGCAAAGCTGGTATGGTCTTTCCAAGTATTGGAATACAAACCCCAATTGCACCCGCTACAAGAATGGAAGCAATAGCAGCTAGTTTATATTTGAGAGCTTGGGTTTTGTCACGTCCTTCATCCTCGGTGTCACATGTGCAATCTCCGAAAGCTGAGGAAGGGAGTAGGAGGAAAACGCAAAAGAGTGTGAGGAGAAGAAGTTGAAGCTTGGCCATTGTGTGAAGGAATTAGAGAGAAAATGGAAAGGGTGTGAGGGGTTTGCGTGCGAGTGTGAATCAGTGAATTTGTAAAAAATACAGTTCCTTGAAAAGAAAAGAACGGTTTGAGGTCCCATAATTTGACTAGGCTACTCTGTCTTTGTCCTGTTTCGATTGTTGACTTATCATATAGCATTGGGAAAAGAAAACTCATAAGGTAATGTTATTTGTTTCAGCTAATAAGCTTGTTAGAGCATTAGCATTGGAAAATTCCAATGCTATTCTATTTTACCATTCTAAAACACTACTTTATCAATATACCATTCCATTTTATAATTCCTCCACATCCCAAAACTCTATTTTTATTAAAATATTATTTTTTTTCCTTTCTTTATTATTTTGTTTCCAACCGTTTTCCTGGGCTTTCCTAGGCTTTCCAACAGCAATTTTTATTCCTCTCTCTCAACCTCTAGCATCGGTTCAACACACAACACGCACACACCCATGATACACCGATCATCCTACCCAAACCCATCACCACACCCACACACACAAACACAAACACAAACATCAAACCAGCAACAAAGTGCCACACACAAACATCAAACCAGCAACAAAGAGCCACACACAAACACAAACCATCAACAGAGCCACACTCACAAACCATTAAACCAATCCACCGATCAGCAAACCCAAGCCACCGATCTGAAACCCACGCCGCCGATTTAAAACCCAGGCCACCGATCAAAAAAATCATCACTGGAGCAAGCCCATTCAAACCCATTAAAAAAAAAAAATCATCACCGGAGCAAACCCATCCAAAAAAAAATAATCTCCAGAGCAAACCCATTCAAAAAAAATCATCACTGGAGCCACCGGATCAAACCCATTCAAAAAAAATCATCACCGGAGCAAACCCATTCAAACCCATTCAAAAAACATCCTCACCGGAGCCATTGGAGCAAACCCATTCAAAAAAAATATCACCGGAGCCACCGGAGCAAACCCATTCAAAAAAATGAGAGAGCAGATGGAGAGCAAATGGAGAAGCAGAAACAGAAGAGAGAGAAGAGAACAGAAAAAATGAGAGAGATGAGAGACAGAGGAGAGAGAGTAGAGATACCGGAGCCTCCGGAGCAAACCCATTAAAAAAAATCATCACCGGAGAGCATAGAGAAGCAGATGGAGAGTAGAGCAAACCCATTCAAAAAAGTGAGAGAGATGAGAGAGCAGATGGAGAGTAGAGTCGAAAGAGCATAGAGAAGCAGAGACGGAAGAGAGAGAAGAGATCAGGAAAAAATGAGAAAGATGAGAGACAAAGGAGAGAGAGTAGAGATAAAATATTAATTTTTTTTTTAGAATACTGCTACAGTGCAATTCTAAAGATAGAATTGCACTGTAGCAAGTATTGGAAAAAATTTACAATAGTTGCTTTTAGAATTTTCTGATGCAGGTGATTTTAAGTCTACAAATGCTAAATTTTCCTTAGATATAGCATTAGCATTCTCCAATGCTAATGCTCTAATGGAGAAATTATTGGGACCTTCTGGAGGACCATTGATGTGGTCCTCCCGGGTCCCAACACCTAATAAGAAAATGCCATGTGTTTATTTTTAAAAACTTAGCTCCATTTCATCATTTCCAATTAACTTAATTACCGTTAGCAAAATCAAACTAAAGTTAAAACTCAGCTCCACTTACCTACAGTTAGAAACCCAAAATCATTTAACCAAAATCAAACTGGGTGAACCCAAAATCAATTAGCCACTTCTCACCTAATTTGAAACCCAAGAAAGATTAGGTTTATAATACCTAATACTAGATTTGAAACAAACTACTTACCATTATACAGTAAAAAGATTTGTAAAATTATATCAGAAATATATCTATTTAAATTCTGGGTTTCCATCCAAATCCTAAGATTTCGGACTACCTGATCTCCTGGAATCTGAATATTTATTTCTAAATGACATCTGGATCTAAATTCTTCATCTAATCCTAAAAGGATATTATTATATTCTTGGGTAATTTCCATGTTATCTAAATCTTTGGCTAATATAGTCTTAGTGTGTATTATCGTTCCTGTAGGGGATCTAATACTTAATTCTACCGGGTGAGTTTCTGGTAGAGTACTCATCTGGTATATCTAGGATCTTGATTTTCCTTACTTCTGTCAATTATTTGTTTGATAAGTTTTATTCTTTCTTCTACCCAAAGTTGTCTAAGGCTTTGAGTTCTATTCCTTCTTTGATTTTCTAATTCATTTTCTAAGGATCTAAGCTCTTCTTGAAGTTTGATTAATTCTTCGGGTTTTCTTCCTTGACTATTCATTCTCTAGTAATGGGTACATATTTTAATACTACTATTTTTACTTTGTTATTTTTTTTCTGGACAATTGTTTGAATAGTGTCCTAGTTGGTTGCAAACCCAACATCTAAGATCTCCTCTAATTTCTTTGTTAGGTCTTCTCTTTCTGAAATATTTCCTCTTCCTGGGAATCTTTTCTTCAGATTTTTTTTTTTTTTTTAACTGCTAGTAACTCAGAATTTTTTTTTTTCTTTTATTCGTGTTCTTTAATTTCCCTTGGTGAGAATCTGTCTTCTAGTTTGTAATCTTGGGTTCTTCCTTCATACTTTTGTTGTTTAACTAGGAAATCTATCCATCCTTGAAGGTTTTCTATAATCTTAGATCTGTTTTTAGATTGATCAAATCTGTTAACTATAGCTGTCTTAAAGTTCTTAAGACTTATTTCTAAAGCATGTGACTCTGAGTTATCTCTTCTTTTATTATATCTTCTATTGTTTCTAGTTTTAGATCTATATAGTTTAGGGCTATCTGAGGTTTCTTTTATCTTGTTAACTACCTCTTTAAGTTCTAAAGTCTGATGTTCTACAGACGAGATTTCTTTAGATATACCCTCCATGATCTATATAGCGTATGCCGGGACATGTGTGGTTAGAAGAAGAGGCAGAAGAAGCAGTAGCAGGGAGATAGGATCGTTGTTGTTGTTGTTGCTGTCGCCGGTGATGGTTTCTGAGGAAATTTTCCTGTTCTGATACACGAATCCGACGGGCCACCCATTTGGGATCCGCATCTCTGGCATAATCACAGAGTGTATTGGTTGGGTTTGCCCAATATCTTCTCTAGAGAGATATTGGGGAAATAGAGTTAGAAGGAGAGAGGAAGAAAGAGGCAGATAGGGTTAAGTGTTTGAGAAATTTTTTGAATATGTTTAGTTGATTTTGGGTTAAATCCGGCTGTGGGTAAGTTGGTAAGTGGAGCTAAGTTTTAACCTTGGTTTGGTTTTGCTAACAACAGTTAAGTTAATGGAAAGTGATGATGTGGAGCTGAGTTTAAAAAAATGACCGCATGACATTTTCTTATTGGGTGTTGAGACCTAGGAGGACCACATCAGGGTCCTCCAAGAGGTCCCAATAATTTCTCTTGTTAATGGTCAAGAAATAATGAGCTCATTCCTCTGATTTGATAGAAGTAATATGTTCACAATAATTTATATATTTTTACCTCATTAATAACAATTCTTAGTAACCTACTATATAGAATTAATTATAATAATATTATGAAAATATTATATATATAGCATTTCTTCTTCGGATTAAGAAGCAGATTAGTTTCTATTGTTCAAGAAGCAGATTTGTAATTTCCGAATATGCCTTTTTTATTTATTTATTATTTTTAATTTTAATAATGAAGGTAAAGGAGAAATCGAATTTTGAATTTTGATGTACTGACAAATACTAAAATTATGGAGATAGTACTAATGATAGATCTCTTTGGAAAAAATGAATCTAGATTCCTTCAAAACGTAAAAAAAGTGTTGAAAGAATGTCGACATAAGAACGACTGCCATAGGAAATAAATGTCCATTCACATCAATTGTTGTCAATTAAGTTGGCTACGTTCACCCAAAAGTGACTCTCTTATGTGTAAATATTTTCCACCATAAAAAAATTTTAAAAAAAGAAAGAAATTATGTGTTAATATTTCCTTAAGTTCTCTTGCCAACCTGCTAATTGGTAACATAGAAGAAAATAAATAAAATTATTTTATGACAATATTACTATTAGATCTCTATTTTAAAATAAATAGCTAAATTTATAGGAGCATTTTTGAAGTTTTAGTTAAAATATATTAAATATAACTTCATAGTGGTGGTTCTAGGAAATTTTTTTAGGATGATTACTAAGAAACTAAAATTAAAAAAAAAATTAATTAATTAAAAAAAACTTAAATATATCGACATCACAAAATATGCATGCAAATACATAAAGTTTTATAATTTCATTCTACGAGTTTTCATATTTTAAATTCGTTACATGATAGTTTCATTACTAATACTATAAGTTACATCTCCTAAATATACATAACTAAGCAATCATTCATCCAATATTATGTTTGTAGCATTACTCAATTAAGATGGGAATTCAAATCAACCTTAATATTAGTTATTGCATTATTTTTGTTGTAAGCATATCATTACGAATTTTTCTTAATACTTTAATTTTGTTTGTGTAACTAGTGTTACTCTATTAACAATTCAATGCGTTACTTTGAATTTTTTTTCCTTTAATAATTACTACCCACTCCCCCACATGCCCCACATGCCCCACTCAAGAGACAATTAGACAATAAATCAATGGTAAACAATTAAACATACTAAGAGTACTCACATAGGTTAATGCAAAATAGTTTAAAATGTTATTTTTTACATTTAATTCCAAAATTCACCTACATTAGATTAGCCAAACTTGTGTTTAAAAAAAAAAGAAAAAAGAAAAAGAAAAAAGAGCTACATTGCTACTATGACTAGGTAAATTGATAAAGAAATAATAAAAAAATGAGAAGAAAAATGATATATGAACTGAGAAAATAATAAAAAATTGTTAAAGAAATAACATTTTAAAGAAATGTAATTTGATGTGACGTATTTAGAAAAATGATTGTGTAAAATAAAAGAGAAATGCTATATTTATAATATTTTCACAACAAATCCTATATGGTAGATTGTTATTGGTTGTTACTAGTGGGAAAAAAAAGCAATTTAAGTTGTAAATTCAAATTAGAACCAATAACAACTTACTACCTAGGATTTGTTGTGAAAGTGTTGTGAAAATTTTGTGGATGTAACACTTGTCAAAATAAAAAGGCTAAACTTTTATGCTAAAATAGACTAAAACTTTTGCATAAGTTCAGGTGCATATTGACGAGTATCGGTTAAAGATTGTCCAATGTAAAGACAACCACAACCGCATCTAAGTCGGGGAGGAGAGAAAGGGCAAGAGGCTGTTCGTATAAATGAGACAAGCCAACGTATTTTAAAACCAGAAGTAAATCCCATCAAGCCAGCTAACAGGGAGTAAGTGCGCCGGAACGGTTACAAAAACAATGATGGCCCAACGGTGATCCATTACACATTAAACAGAGACTACATTGCCATTAAATGCCACATTTCCTTCAGGAGAAAAATGCCTAGAGGAGCATTAACAGGCACAGCTAATCTGACAGAAAGAAAACTATAAAAGGCAATGGAACTCAGGCAATGGGGCTCATGAAAAACGTAGGAGAAAACTATTATACTATCCTTTGAGAGGCATAAGCTAACTTAAGCATCAGAGTGTTCTCAACTGGCACTACGCCGGTGAACCTTCCTTTTCTTTCTTTTCTTGTACAACAGGTACCTAAGCTCGTCCATTGGCACTGACAAGGAGCATACTGACGAGGTTAACTTCCGACTTCATCAGTTTGGCACTGTCTATGGGAAACTAACTTTTCAAGCCATTGTGTTCCTACCAATAAAGCTCCTTCAGGTGAATGGAATTTGCAACAACACCACCCCCCGATCCTATAGTGATGGCTCAACAGATCCAAGCTTTGATAGCCAATATGTAAGAGTTAATGAAGCATAATGAAGAGTTGAAGCGTCGAACCCGTTCTGAGGGTAGCATCACATCGTATCATCAACGCAGTCGTAGCAGACATGACAAAGAAGTTAGCAGCCTTGAAAATAGCAAGGGAAAGGATGCTTCAGAGTACACTGAGCAGTCCACATATGACAATGATCACATGATGAAGAGCCTACAAAGGGAGTTGGATGAGATAAAGAATGCCATGAAGGGAAAGACAACGATGAATCTTGATGGCATGCTTAAACGAACAGATTCACCTTTCACCACTAGTGTTTTGGAGTGCCCCTTGCCTCCGAAGTTTAGTCTACCATAACTGGAGTTCTATGACGGCACAAAGGATCCTCTTGATCACATAGGGGCCTTCAAGACCATCTTGAACCTCTAACAAACCCCAAACAAAGTCATATGCAGATCTTTTCCTGCCACCCTTAGAGGAGCTACTAGGGTGTGGTTTAGTAAGCTACCAACGTCTTTAATTGTGAAATTTGAACAACTCAGTGACTCATTGGGGGGTAGCGTCACAAAAGGCCAACCTCTTACTTGCTAACAGTAAGGCAGCAGGAAGGGGAAAGCCTAAGAGATTACGTGAAGCATTTTAACAAGGTTGTGCTTGAGATTGACAAGGTTGATGACCAAGTGATAATGATGACCTTCCAGGCTGGACTTAACAATCCTGATCTTGTCTTTTCGCTGGGAAAGACGCCACCAACTTCTATGACAGACCTTCTGTTCAAAGCTCAAAAGTACATGAATGAAGATGACTCCCTTACCATGAAAGAATTTACGGGAAAACGGAAAAAGAAGGAACCTAGTGATTCCCAGGGTAAGAAGAAGGATTGTAAAGACCTTTCTTCGGAAACTAAGGCTAGCAAGAGCAGCTCAGACACCCCAAGAAGAAGGTGAACTTCACCCCGTTAGTAATGCCTGCAGACAAAATCTTGATGCAAATTAAGGATGAACCAGGCCTGAAATGGCCAAAGCTATTAAGCACATCCTCTCGGAAACGCAACTCTTGCTATTTTCACAAAGATCATAGACACTACACCGATGAATGTTGTGATTTGAAATAGCAGATTGAAGAACTCATTCAACAGGGGAAGCTACAGAAGTTTATTAAGAGGGATCACTAGTCTCGATTAAAGGCTAACGATAAACCTCATAACGATACCAGGGATGATGGACGGGATCATCCAAACCAGGTTGTAGGTGAAATAAGGATGATAATAGGAGGACCAGTATCAAGAGGATTATACAAGTCCCTGAGCAAGACTTATCAGAGGTAGATCAACAGTGTTCACGTTAAGCATCCATCTACAAAATACCGTCACTTAGAGAATGACAACATAACATTCTCTGAACGAGACGTGAGTGGAATTAAGCAACACCATGACGACCCACTTGTCATCACGCTAGAAATTGAAGGTTTCAACACGAGAAGAGTGTTGGTTGACAACGGGAGCTCAGCAAACATAATGTACATGACGGCCTACCAACAACTAAGGATGGACCCAAAACGGCTTTAACCTTTCAAGTCACCTTTGGTCAGTTTCAGTGGAGATCGTATTTATCCAAATGGTATCATCTCATTATCAGTCACAACAGGAACACATCTAGCCCAGGTGACGGAATAGGTTGATTTCTTGATCGTTAATTGTCCATCATCATACAATGTGATCCTAGGACGACCAACACTAAATTGCCTTAAAGCTGCAACCTCAACCTACTACCTTAAGGTGAAATTCCCGACCCCATATGGAATTGGGGAGATACGTGGAGATCAACTGCTAGCCCGAGAGTGCTACCAGGCAGTGCTAGCTTCCAAAGAAAACCATACCTGGGTGGTGGAAGAAGAACCTGAGAAGCCTGCCCAAGATCTAGAAGACGTGAAATTGGTAGAAGGAAAGCCTATTGCAGCGTCACAAACTTTTTTGTTTTCACACCAGAGGGATAATAACAATATTTATCTTAGGAAAGAATACAAAAAAAAGAAACTTTGGGATTGCTTAATAACAGACTAAATAAATATATAAAGCAACGGAACCATCATAGTATGTTTTAACTACTCCAAAATAAAATGAAGGATGGTTATTGGATTATTTACCGATCGGGGTCTGATAGGCCCTATATTTGAATATTTGAATTTGATTTTATACTTCTTCAACGGAATGGAGGTTATAAAGTAAATTCCATTGTATAGCCGTATGCAATGCGCAAAAGATGCCTGTACGGTTGTTCAATTCTATCTTTTGGTTTTCATATCATTACTCGTTATTTAATTTATTCTCTTTGATTTCTCTTCAAGATAGAAGAACCATTTATTAGTGATAGAGCACCAACTAAACGTCAACCCCACCAAAAAGCCCGTCCAACAGAAGCGAAGAGTTTTTGCTCCCGAAAGGAATAAAGCTGTCATGGAAGAAGTAAAGAAGCTTTTAACTGTTGGGTTTATCAGAGAAGTCTTCTATCCTGAATGGCTTGTCAATGTCGTCATGGTGAAGAAGTTTAACGGGAAACGAAGCATGTGCGTCGACTTTACAGACCTTAGATGAAGTATTAGATGAAGTTGAACCCAGTGAAATGCGTATTTAGAGTCTCGTTAGGAAAATTTATGGGATTCATGGTTTCCCAACAAGGAATAGAGGCCAACCCATAAAAAGTTAAAGCCATACTAGACATGACCTCCCCAAGGAGCATGAAGGAAGTGCAAAGGCTGACTGGACAAGTAGCAACCTTGAACAGGTTCGTCTCTAGAGCCATGGACAAATGCCTCTCATTTTTCAAAATGCTAAAGCAAGCCTTCTAGTGGATGGAGGAGTGTGAAGAAGCTTTCTAGGCCATCAAAGAATATTTGTCCAAACCACCACTCTTAAGTCCGTCCTTTGAAGGGGAAGACCTATTCCTATACTTAGTTATGTCCCAAATAGCTGTGAGCTTGGCGCTGATCCGTGAAGAGTTTAAGGTCCAGAGGTCGGTCTATTATACAAGTCAAGCTTTCCATGGTGTAGAGGCGAGGTACCCGAAGATAGAAAAGTTAGCTTTTGCTCTAATTGTTGCATCAAGGAAGCTTCATCCATACTTCCAGGCACATACAATCCTAGTCATGACAGACCAACCTCTATGACAAGCCATGGGTAGACCAGATGTTGCAGGGAGAATGGTCCAATGGGCTGTAGAGTTGAGTCAATTTGATGTCAACTATAGGCCTAGAACGGCAATCAAAGTCCAAGCATTGGCTGACTTCGTCGCTGAGTTCACCATGGTAGATCAAGATCCAAAATCAGATTACTGGAAAGTGTATACAAATGGGTTGTCAGCCGCAGGTGTCAGTTGTGTAGGAGTGCTTCTCCTATCTCCTGAAAAGACATCTTAAGGTATGGAGTCCAGCTTTAGTTCCTGGCAACAAACAATGAAGCAAAGTATGAGGCAGTGTTGACGGGCTTAAGGATTGCAAAGGCCTTGGGAGTCAGAAAATTGAAGCTGAAATCAGATTCAAAGCTAGTGGTAGAGCAAATAAACAAGGAGTACGAGGCAAAAAAAGATAGAATGAAAAGGTACTTAAAGCTGACCAATCAGTTAATTTCTAACTTTGATGATGTTAGAATTAATTAGGTACCAAGGGAGGAAAATTTAGAAGTTGACAAGGTAGCTAGACTTGCATCGTCTGATAGTAGCAAAGGACGACCTGGATTGTACATGGAAATGCACACCTTCTAAGCATTGAAGGGTTGGATGTAAGTTACATCAATCCAAAGGAAGCTGGATGGATAAAATAGTCACTTACATCAGAGATGGCACGCTCCCTGCAAATCCTTTAGAGGCCAGAAAGATTAGAGTAAGGTTGTCTAGATTCACGATCCTGAATGACGAGCTCTACAAAAGGGGGTTTTCTTAGCCTTACTTGAAGTGCCTCAATCTTGTAGATGCTGCATATGTACTAAGTGAGATCTATGAAGGAGTCTATGGAAATCACTCTGGACCACGATTGCTCGTGGGGAAAGTTGTTCATGCAAGATATTTCTGGCCAACCATACAAATAGATGCAATTCAGGTCGTCCACAAGTGCTAGCAATTTGGAAACGTGTAATGCGTACCAATAGAACACCTGATGAACATTGTGTCACCATGGCCATTCTCGGCGTGGGGAATTGACATTGTTGGCCCCCTACCACCAGGTAAAAAGCAAGTCAATTTTTAGTCATTGCTATTAACTATTTCACAAAGTGGATAGAAGTAGAACCTTTGGCAATAATCACAGAAGGCAAAATACAACACTTCATCTAGAAAAGCCTCGTCTGCCCGATTTGGGATTTCACAGGTCATCATCTCTGACAATGGACGACAATTTAATAGTCATAAGTTTAGGGATTTCTATAAGGAGCTGGGGGATTAAAAATCACTATTCCTCCCCTGGACACCTATAAGCAAATGGCCAGACCGAAGTTACAAATTGAACTTTGCTTAAGCTAATCAAAACCCGACTTGAAGGGGCAAAAGGAGCATGGCTTAAGGAGCTTCCAGGAGTTCTATGGGCCTATAGAACAACTGTGATGACACCAACAGGCAAGACACCTTTTAAGCTGGTATTTGGAACTTAAGTAGTGATTCCTGTGTAGGTCAGGATGTCAAGCCTTAGACGAACATGTTATGACGAGCCCAGCAATGACAAGGGACTTAAGCTTGCTCTGGACTGCTTACTCGAGGTCAGGGACGACGCAGCTCAAAGAATGGCCTTATACCAAGCAAGGATGACAAGGTACCACAATCAGAGGGTGAAGCTGAAGCATTTCAATCCTGGAGATATGGTTTTGTGGAAGGTCTCATAAGCCTCCGAAGATCCAAACAAAGGAAAGCTAGACCCCAATTGAGAAGGTCCATACAAAGTCATCCATTATTCAAGAAGAGGGAGCTATTACTTGGAAGATGTGAACGGGAAACCTTTGCCTCGTCCTTGGAATGCAGAGCACCTCAAAAAGTACCATTAGTGACAGAACGGATCCTCAGCAGCAATAAATTCCAGGGTGTGGAACACCTTGTTTATTCATCAACAGATAAGTGAGATTTTATTGTTTTTCATGCATTAGTTTCATTTTCACTACTTCCTATTTTCTCGTTAAGTATTATCCTTGTAATCCCTTTTTATAAGCAAGGATGAATAAAGCAAATAAGGTGGCTACAGAGCCATTTCTTTTCAAAATGATTAGATGTCAAATACTTGATGGTGAAAATCTCTTTATATCGAAAAGACGAGTTCAAAGCACAATGTCGATGATAAAAACTTTGTCAACATAAAAGATAAGTTTAAATCATAACCAAGTGATAAAAACTTCAAGTTTAAATCACAACGATAAAAACTCCATCAACATGAATGACGAGTTCTAATCATAAATCAAGTGATAAAAACTTCACGTTTAAATCATGAAGATAAAAACTCCCTCAACATGAATGATGAGTTCTAATCATAAATCAAGTGATAAAAACTCCAAGTTTCAATCACGAGGATAAAAACTCTGTCAACATGAATGACGAGTTCTAATCATAAATCAAGTGATAAAAACTTCAAGTTTAAATCACGAAGATAAAAACTCTGTCAACATGAACGACAAGTTCTAATCATAAATCAAGTGATAAAAACTTCAAGTTTAAATCATGAAGATAAAAACTCCATCAACATGAATGACGAGTTCTAATCATAAATCAAGTGATAAAAACTCCAAGTTTCAATCACGAGGATAAAAACTCCATCAACATGAATGACGAGTTCAAATCATAAATCAAGTGATGAAAACTCCGATGAGTTAAAATCATAATCTAAGTGATGAGAAACTACAAAGTTTAATTCACAATGACAAAAGCTTTAAGGACCATAGCAATAGGAATAAATAACAAATAGAGAGGTTAAGTCAAAACCTTGCTTATGAACAAACAAAGCTTATGTTATAGCATTGGCAAAACAACAAGTCAGTAGTTACGAGTTCGTCTAAGCAGAAGCCTCAAAACTATGAGGCAATAAAGCAAAAAGATGTTCAGAGAGAAAAGCTAAAACCCTAAAACGAGGGGGTAACCATTGTTTTTCAAATAAGATAAAGTAAAAAATATGTATATACTACGAAGAGGGCATAGCAGACTTGTCAGTGCCTTTTCCTCCAACAATGTCCTTCCCAGCAGAATCCTTCTCTACCACAACATCAGCTTCAGTTTCTTCTTGTTCCTTGGCCTTGTCTGTGAGAATCTCAGTGTCAATCTTTTCAAAGTCCAAGTTGGAGAAGTCCACGAACAAGCTATGATGCTTCATCGTCCATCATCGCAGAAGCTCAAAACCTTTGAAGTATTGAGTAAATTGAAGGTCTAAAAATTGCTATGACTGCATGAACTTCTGGATGACCTTATCTTTCTCCACGTTGGTCCTTAAGAGGGCAGCTTGAATTTCTTCATCCTTCTAAACGACTAGCACTTTCTCTACACGTAAGGCTTCAGTGAGCTTTCTTATTTTTGCATTCGCGTTGTTCATCTCATTCATAGCGACAATCAAGTCCTTCCTCAGTTAGGAAAGCCTCAACAGAGTCTACCTTTGAATTAGCCACCATGACCTTCTTTTCTGTATTCAAGTAATCAGTCATGATACGTATCCCTAAGGACCTAGTAAAGGTAAGTGAAAAAGAAGGGAGATTATGTGCATATACAAATAAGTATAAAAGGGATGCTAAGGGAGAAAAAGCCACATACCTAAACTAGTTATGGATATGGCGGCTGACTAACTCATGGGAAGGAATGGACGACAAACCTTTAATTTCATCGTCCGTGATCAAATTGTGAGCACGACCTATAGCAGTGGCAGGGTCATCCCAAATACTCCTCCCAGCTTTGCCTTTGCCTTTTGAGCGGGTAGTAAGGGGGGTAAAGGCCATCACTTCCAAGGACAGAGTTGGGGAAGATAGAGTAATTTGAATGGGTGGAAGAGCAGCAGCTTCACCCTTCTCTTCACCTAACTTCCTCTTCTTCGATTCTGCGGTGAGGTTAGACAAGGGCTCATTCTTCAAACCCTTGGTACGAGCATATTTCTTCTTGCTATACCTAGTGGCCATTTCTATCAACCAAAAATTAAGCAAGCAATCATATAGAGTATAGACGAAGTTAATGAAGACTGAAGTATTTTGGGAACTAATAAATAGGCGATCTTACTTTTTTCTTCTTGGCGAATTTTCTCCAACACATACTTTGAGGGTTCGGGACCAAAACAGGAGTCAAACAGACGACGAGGATCAACAAGGTCGTCAAAGTCCTCGATCTCATAAGCGAAGGCATGGGCAGCATGAACCCGATGCCGATGTTGATCTTCTAACTTAGGATGATCAAGAGCTACATAAATTAGAAGACATATATCATTAGAAGAGCAATGGTGATATAAAAGAAAATAAGGAAGACGATGAAAGTACGCACCAAGTGCAGGGACTTCCCATTTTCGTAGTAATCTTGGAACCTCCCCTCAAAAATCGTCAGACATGGTTTCCTAACTCGTTCCAGAAATAAAAAAGTATCACTATTTCCAATCATGAAAAGATGAGGGAAAGCCTCTAACAACCCTAGATTTCCTATCCCAAGGTAAAAGCTCAAAATACCCATAGTGAGTAGAGGCTTTTAGACGGTACAAAAACAAAAACTCATTCAACATTATCATGTCTCCATCACAAGCAAACATCCAGAGAGACATACAACTTATAATCGTCCTCCAAGCATTAGGGATGAGTTGACCAGGGGTGATCTAGAAATTATGCAAAAGTTGCAAGATAAATGGATGAATGGGGAAATGAAGGCCACATAGAAAGCCAGCCTCATAAAAACACACATCTCCATAGGCAAACCTACAAGCATTTTCACTTGGACGAGGAAATCTAATAGGTGTACCTTTGGGAAACTAAAATCTTTTCCTAAATCCATTTAAATGTGTCTCTTTCAAAGAACAAATTTCAGAAAGAGCATGCAGAGGGGATGAGGATGAAGACGAGGGCATTTTTGAGGCAGCGGTGTCAACTACCTTACACAAAGACTCTGCATTTGAAGACAACCCTGTCTCCAACTCATTCGACCTAACATCATCTTCCTTATATTCAATGGTGACCATCTCTAAATTGTGTTTTATCAAAGAATGGCAGATTAAAGGGTAGAGGGAAAACAAAATGGGCTTAAGCGCTATAAAACAAGACACAAACAGACCAACTTGGGGACGTTGACCAGAAGAGTACTCCAAAAAAAACCCCTAATCTAGCGAAGAAACAGGAAACCAAAGGGTACTATTGACTAAAGAACTCAAAACTAGCCATCAAAGCATAGAGAAAAGAGGCCTACCTAGATAAATTTAAAGTATAGAAGTTCCTTAGTACTCCGAAGTTCAAACCAAATAGGGCAGAGGAAGAGGAACGGTTTTCCTAAAGAAGGAAAAACTGGAATTAAAGCGTGCCAAGATCAAGGAACTTTTGCACACATTGCGAATAGGAGACAGACACGTGGTCGTTTCCTGGGAAGCAGTCGTTTCGCATTTGAGACGGAAGCGAAATTTCGGGAATCAGGAAGATATGAATCGTCACATCTGGTCACATTCCTAAGATTGTCCAAAGTCTTGACAACAACGGAATGGGGGGCAATTGACGAGTATCATTTAAAGGTCAGCTAATGTAAAGATGACCACAACCGCATCTAAGTCAGGGACAAGAGAAAGGGTGAGAGGCCGTCCGTATAAACAAGAAGAGCCTATGTATATTAAAGCTAGAAATAAATCCCATCAACCCAGTTGACAGGGAGCAAATGTGTCGAAATGGTTACAAAACCAATGATGGCCCAACGGTCATCCGTTACACATTAAATAGAGACTTCATTGCCATTAAATGCCATGTTTCCTTTAGGAGAAAAACACCTATATGAGCACTAACAGGCACAACTAATCCAACAAAAAGCAAACTGTAAAAAGCAATGGAACTCAAGTAATGGGGCTCATGAAAAACATAGGAGAACACTATTATACTATCCTTTGAGAGGCATAAGCTAACTTAAGTATTGGAGTGTTCTCAACTGACACCACGCCGGTGAACTTTCCTTGTCTTTCTTTTCTTATACAACAGGTACCTAAGCTCGTCCATTGGCACTGACAAAGAACATACTAACAAGGTTAACTTTCAGCTTCATTACATATCACAATAATTTAGTAAGTAGTATATCATATAATTTAAAATTTAGGCTTTAGAGCCTTCTACACGAGGCCCAAGGTTCCATAGAGAGATTGAAGTCAGTAACTTGTTTCGTCACCTTATTCCCTAATAGAAGTCTACTATCTAGTAGTCTACCATCTATGAAATGTCAAACTCTAATAACTTCATTCAAGTGGGGGGAGGGCCGGACAATAGTAAGAGAGAAAAATAAAATGGGGAAGAAAGAACTGAAGAATACAAAACGCATGAATTGAGTAAGAAGATGATGATAAAGGTTTGAAGAAGAAGCCAACCAAATATTCGTCTAAAGCTTTTTCTCAATTAGGATGGTCAAATTTTTTTTTTTTTTGGGTAGTCACTTTTTTCTTTCATTATAAAAATCATAATATATATATATATATATATATATATATATATCAAGTCAAGGTGGCACTGCCATTGAATTTCAATCCTTTTAGTTCTTCCCAATTTTGGGGGAATGAAAAATTAAGGTTTTGAGTTAATAGAGAAGAATGAGTATTTTATCCCATCCATTTCATTCCCAAACAAGTGAATGGAAGAATATTCTAAAATTATTATTTTTATTCATTTTCTGCTTCCAAAATGAGGGCTTAGAGAAATAATATCTACAACATTTTCACAACAATCTTAGGTGGAAGGTTATTACTTGTTATTATTAGTGAGCAAGAATGTAATTTTAGTGGTGAGTTTAGATTAAAGCCAGTAACAACTTTTCATCTAAGATTTATTATGAAAGTATTGTAAAAATATATGAATATAATAATATTGGGTTTGCTGCACCATGTTCCAGCCCACACTTTGTCTAAGCTCATTAAATGAGCTTGTTGGACAAGTGCTGAGAAGTCAGCAAAGTGAAATGGGTTTGTTGGAGAAGCTTGTTTGAAAGAACAGAGTTAGATTCATCTTTTCCTCTATAATTATATACATAAGTCCAACAACATTTATGAAGGGATGTACAAAAGTCAAGCCACATAAATGAAGATGTGATGTTAAACTTGTGAGACACGTTGGAAGGAAGAAAGAAAAGAAAGAAGCAAAAGGCAAGGGTCATTCGGCTAAGGGAGAGCTGAAGAAAAGAAATTGGTTGAAGCAAAGTCAAGGTAAGTGACTTGCATTTATTGTGACTAGATGAGAAGAGTGTGAAAGGAAGAAAAGAAGGAAAAGATGAAGAAATAAATAGAGAGGCCATTCGGCCAGTGAAGATGGGCTAAAGAAGTGAAGTCCCGGGGGGGTGAAGATGTGAAGCCTTAGAAAAAAGGGAAGTCCCAGCAAGTGAGACTAAGGACTGGTGCAGTCTTGAAGAACTGCGTGAGTGAGAGCAAGTAAAAGAGAAGAGAAAAATAGAGAGAGTAAGAGAAAATACACAGTGAGAAAGAGAGCAGAGAGTGAAAAGAAAAAGAGAGTTTTTCTTTACTCAAGTTGTATCTCTAAGTGTTGTAATCTCTATTTGATATAGTGAAATTATTCGGAGTTTGTCTCGTGGTTTTTTCCTTTCAAGGAGAAAGGGTTTCCACATAAATCTTTGTATTCTTGTGTGGTTGTGCTTCCGCTATGTTTGCTAAAATTTATTCACAGTTATATAGAATTTTTCCCAACAAATAACACTTCTCATTTACTTCTCTTTTTTTTTTTTTTTTTTTGGATAAATTGCAAATTACAAAGTTTAGATACACCCTAAATTTTTGCATAGTGCACTTGAGGAACAAGCTCTCAAATATAAACTTTTTGCTATGGCTTCTATTACACGTACCGGGTGCAATTGATGTTTGTATTCCAATTCTTGGAAAGACCACCCTACCGTGAAGGACATCTTCATTACAATCAAAGCCTTTGTTGTTTGGTTTGATTTTAACGTCCAGGTTTATTATTCATTATCAACATTTGAATTTAAATGTTTCTCAATTAAAAAAAGAAAAAGAAAAAAAGAAAAAGAAATTGAATGTATAAAAGATAGACTTCTTAACAAAATATATTTATGGAAATAAGATTTAATGATCTCATTGGTAAAATGAAATTGGAATTCTTAAGATTAAACGTCAAAAAGTGTTGAAAGAATGTCGACATTAGGCTACTGAGTTGCTTAATTAAGATCAATTGGTGTCTTAGTTTGATGATAAAGAAATCATCAAGAACAGACACCATAGGTTAAAACTTATATTAATATTTCCCTTAATTCTCTTGTTAACTTGCTAATTGTTTGTACATCTCTCTTCAACAACATGAACTGTAGAAAAAAAAAATAAAAAATAAAAACACTGTACTTTCTCAAAAAAAGAAAGAAGATCTCTCTCCCTATTCGCTCCTCTCTCCCCTTCTTTCTCTCACTATCTTCTAAAATGTATTTCCGAAGCACAATTTTGAAACAATTTCTCTCTATTTGGCTGAAAAACTAAAAAAAAAAAAAAAAAAAAAACAAAAAAAACAAAAATTCTGATTTTATATACAAAAATTTTGATTTTCAATTTCTAAAACCTGATTTAAAAAAAAAAAAAAACCATAAAATCTGACTGTCCCCTTCATTGATGCCTCCCCAAATTTGACCATTTCCTTCAAAATCTTTCCTCATTGCCCATCATATTTATGATTCCAGTTACCATTAGATTGAATGAAAGGGATGACCAGCAAATGATAGCAAGGCTAAATAGATTCGAGATTCTCAATCAGATGGGCAGATAGGCACGTCCAACCTAACCCACAGATGGATTTGAGTTTTAGATCAGTTTATTGTTTTGGTATGTGTAAGTAATGTAATTTTCAAAACGTATCCTTATGATTGCATATACAAACATAGATGATTTTGAAAGAATTGGAAACAACATTTTTTTTTTTTTTTTTTTTGTGGCATTGAAACTGTAACTATTGTGTTGTCTGTTTCAACTATACTCTTGATTAGAGTCGTTTATTGTTGAAACTGTTATTTGACTATGTTTTGGAGGTATTATGGTATTCTATTATTGTTAAAATTCTAGGTAGTTTTTTTTTGAAAGCAATGTAGTTCTTTGATCATATTATATGTAGGGAATGGTTGCAACAATAATGTATGATGTGTTTTTGATAAAATGTGTCAAAAATTTGCACTGCACACTGTTTTGAATAACATTCTACATTTTTTAAAAATAAATTTCTGTAAACCAATTTTCTATTTTGTATGTCAAGTTCTATAAAAGGAGCAATGTGGGTTTGTTTGTGTTGGTCAAAAAATTCTTATTTTTTAGAGATAGTGAGTGATTTCATTTCGTTCATCAACTAATTAGTACCAAACTATTTCTCAGAAAGTTTGCCCAGCAATATATTAGTAAAAAATTTATAGTTTTTTCTTTATTTGTTTGCATTGATTGAAAATTTCTGGAACACACTAGAATTTCAGTCTCTGTCTCTCTTCTAATTTTTAGATTCTCCTTCCCAGCCTCAATATCAGACCGTTCCTTTTCAGTAATCGATTGAGATTACCTGTAAATCTGAATTAGGTTTATAATTTTTCCTATTCTTTTTCCTTTAAAAAAATAATTCAATGAATTCAAAGATGTTGATCAGGTGTGTTGTGATGGTTGTAATGTTTGGGTGCATGCCGAGTGTGAAAATATTTCCAGCAGGCTTTACAAGGTGTCCTTAATATACTTGATTTATGAATTGTGATGTTAATTTTTGTTCCTGTCATATATGTGTTTACTCACTGACTTGTGTATGGTTTAAAGGATCTGGAGAATGTAGATTACTATTGCCCAAATTGTAAAGCAAAGTCTAATTATGAGTTATTAGCTTCAGAAAATGCTAGCCAAATATGAAGTACATCTGCCCTATTTTTGTGTGTGTGTGCAATTCTTTTCCCTCCAGTTGATTTTTGGGGCAATTGTATATTTGACTTTATAGACTAAAGAGTTTATCATCAGGTTTTAAGGCTAATTTTGTGACAATTTTTGAAGCAGGTTTTTAGAAAACAGTGGACAAAATGCTCTACATAAGAAGGTAGCTGTGGCGTGCAATGGCATGGAAGGAACATATATTCCAAACCTTCATATGTAAGCCTTGAACTCATTCCAAACCTTTATGCACTCCTTTCTCACCACCACATTCATTTCCTTCTTATGCACTCCTTATATTCACTTTCTGTTTGTTTTGTTGAAGGATTCATTAAGATGCTTATTTATTATTTTATTTTTCCCCCATCTTAGAGTTATGTGCAAGTACGGTTCATGTGGGTCAAAGAAGTATACACCTAGAAGATCAAATTCTACCTGAATTGTTATTAGGAATTTTCAGTTTCGGGTTTTGTTGCTTTTTTATTTTTCAATTAGGTGGCACTCTCCATTTCTATGTAAAGAAGCCAGTTTTTTCTTTTAAGCCTTTTTTTTTTTCCCCCCTATCTCCTTGGATTTGCTAGTTTCGAAAGGATAATTGTAATGTTTTCTTTGATGAGGTTTCAAAAATATTTTAGAGCTCCTATAAGGCTTGCATTTTTGTTCTTCAGAAAGAAGTTTATGATTGCAAGTGTAGTTCTTTTCTAGTTGCAGCAACATTAAGGTTTATTCAATCTGTTCTCTTTTATTAATATTTCTTAAATGTGGGTTGAAAATTGGATTCTTATTGTTTTGCCGACAGGGATTTGGCATTTTATTATCTGGGTTATTTGAAACCGTGGATTCTCTGTATCTATGTAAAACTCTTAATATGATACATAAATCCTACTACTCAAACAATTCAGAAAATGCAAGACTAGAATAGCTAGGTATTTACTAGTCTTCTCCTTTATTCTATACTGTTTCTTGCATATTTATTGTTAATATGTTTCTAGAAAGAATCTGAAAATGGAATCTGACTATTTAATGGTTTTGATTTTAAGTTGAGGCTATTTTTCTTTTCATTTGTGGTTGAGATTTCCTACTTCACTCCCCTTAAAATTTTGACTTACCAATTGAAGTTTTTCATTGACTTTGATTCATCTGCTTCACTCCATCATAGAATTTTGATTACCTAATTGAAGTTGTTAATCAAATTTTGGCTGGTACAAATTTGCATGGATTTAAAGTCCAGGAGCTGGTTGGTTCTCTTCAGACTTATGAAATGTCGCTGCCCAATCAATGGAAGAGTAAATCTCTTGCTCTTAAGACTATTAATGAGAAGGTGGAAGACCATGACTCATCAAGAGAAGATGTGGTTAACAAAGATGTTGCATACCTTGTAAAAAATTTCCGAAAATTCTTGAAATTCAAGAATAATAGCAAATTTGGTGATAAAGGAAAATTCCAAAGTTCAGGAAGGGAGAAAAGGGAATTCAAAAAGAAAGATGGAAAAGAATCCCAATCTACACAAGGTGTCACTTGTTTCGAATGTAACAGGCATGGACACTTTAAGAAAGAATGTTCAAATTATTTAAAATCGAAAGGCAAAGTGTATGCCACGACATTGAGTGACTCAGATTCATTCGACTCAGATTCTAAGGAAAGCTGTGACGAAGAAGGGAATTATTCAGCTTTTATGACTATTGCCCATGTTGAGTCTTTAGACGAGTTGAATTTGCTTGTACAAGAGCTTGGAGTACATAGTGATGAAGAACCATTTGGAGCTATTGAGGAATCAGATGCAGAAGAAGAAGAAAACACAACCAATCTTCAAGACAATTATAACTCACTCCTAGAGAGGTCAGGTGAGTACACAAGGGTGGTAAAGGCAGCTGTGAGAAAGATGAAGAAGGCAGAGGAGGACTATAAAAGTCTCCAAATTTGCTATAAGGAGGCCAAATGTGAAATAGAAATACTGAACGGTGAGCTGTCAGAAACTTATACAAAAGTGAGATTTCTTGAGCAAGAGGTTGTGCAAGCAAATGCTAAAATAGAAAGGGTCACCACCAAGAAGCTAGATGATGTCATTTCATCTCAAAAGAGCTTTTAAGACAAATCCGGATTGGGATATACCGGAGGAAGTAGCTCATCTGGAAATATCACTAAAGAAGTGAAGTTTATAAAGGCCAAAGAATTAGCTAATGTTGGCCCTACTGCTAAGAAGCCCAAGATAGAGGAGATGAGGAATGTGGAGAACGAACGGTTGTTGAATTCACGTAATTAATCTGTGGGCAGGTCTGAATCTCGAGTCAAGTCTCGTCCACGACCACAAAGAGGTCCTAGATCAAATTATGTGTGTCATCATTGTGGACTTCAAGGGCATACTCGACCAAATTGTCAAAAGCTGTGAGCAATGAATAGTGCAACTCCTTAAAGGTCACGAGGACCTGGAAATGATAGGAGAAATTGGGCTAGTGAACCATCAAGAGATCAAAATGGTGATCCCGGAATGATGAACGTGATGAAGATGATTGGTGCATTCACCAACTGCTTGGAAAGCTTCACATGAAGGTTTGAAAGCCCTAACTCCCGTACCCAATCCTATAAGGAAATCACTCCAAATGCAAGTGACGTGTGGGTGAAAAAGGGTCCTCATGCATAAACATTACAGCATGTCCATGCATTAATACTTCCTATGCTTTGTGACGGTATTTGATTGTTTGCTTATTGTTTTTATTAATGGTTGTTTGTTTGTCTTTTTGTGCATAATTTTGGTCATGTTTATTTTTGATCAATCTTTTTCTTCTTATGTGTCAAAAATCCAAAAATCACATAAAAATTAGAAAATCAAAAAGTTTGATTGACATTGTTGAGTTTTGTCTCAAAACTTGTTTTGCCTTTTACCTTTGTGCTAATGGCTTTGTGCATTTTCGAGCATAGCTTGTTTCTTTGCACTCTTATCACTGTGGGAGAAATCTTGAAATCTATGTGATTGTTGTAAATAGATCTTCAAACTTGTCATGAATGATTAGTGAATGGTTATGATGATCTTGAGACATGCATAGACTTGTGTCTATATATCTTCCCACTCTTTATTTTTGGTTTTGCTGAAAAGAGCTCACCAAATGTAAATCTCCAAATGAAAAGAGATATTGAGCTACAAAAATCTGTCGCACATACTAGTATTTGACTAGGAAAAAGGGAAAGCGACCAAAAAACAAAGTGAATGTTTATTCAAAAAACCAAAGGCTAGCTCATCAAAGTGAAATATCAAATATCACTCTCACAATGAGTGGTGATTGTCTCTAAAGGATCAAAAAGATCAAATGTTATGATTAAAAGTGGAGTCAAATGTAAAGCTCCAAGTTATGTTATCAAGTTTTGTGGGAGGTCATATATGCATATTTCTATAATTAAGATGGGTCACATGATCTAGTGCTAATTGTATATATCTTGGTTGAATTGATCATTGAAGCTTCACATTAGACTAAGGACTATCTCATTGTTGATATCCACACACAACACACAAGTCTATGTTCAATAAATGCCATATTCATTTATGTAATTGTACTTGATGAAATTTGTTTTCACATGCTCAATCTTTGTTGATTCAAGTACAAAAATATTTTTGAGTGTTTTAAGTGTTTTTGGAAAGTATTTTGTTCTTAAAAACAGAAAATTTCAAAAATCAGTTTTGCCCTGTTTTGGCGTCTCAGTCGCGGGTAAGTCCAATCGCATGCCACAGTCGCGAGTTTGCATGTCATTTTTGGCGACTTCTTCGCGAGTGGAAGGTCCAGTCGTGAGGGTTACACAGGGATTTTTGCGGCTCCGCTTGCAACTCCCTCGCGGGTAGACCTTCCAGTCGCAAAAAATACTTAGAAAATTTTTTCAAAATTTTGTCTTTAAGGATTTTGGCAGCTTGACCTGGTGTCTTGTTGGCGACTCACTTCAGTTGCGAAAAACGCGTGTTTTGCACAGTGAGGGCAGTTTTTAAATCCTTTTCAATTTTCCCTCGAACTTTTTGTGACTGTTCATCTTCTCTCACAACTGCCTCCTTCCCAAATGCTCCGTGTAACCCATTCTAAACTTCATTGTTGCTTCCTTTCAACTCAAAATCTTCAAGTAATAGATATGGGTTTTCTTTCTCGAACTCTGTTTTACTTGTGTTTGTGGTTTCCACTGGTCTTTCATTTTGATGCTTTATGCCTGTTCCTATCTTATGTGGTCTTATTTATGCTATCCGTCCTTAATGTTCGAATGTTTTCAATCTGTGCATATCATGGTCATGGTAGACTGTCTCATTGACAGTTATTTCTAAATTTGTGTTTCTCTGTGATCTCTTGCTCTATCACCATTTTGATGCACCTGCCTCATTTTGCACTTTAGTATTGATTGTGGTTTTGTTTGGGTCTGACCTGTCTTAAGTTTGTATTTGTGTATAAAATCTCTGGTTTACACTCTTATTTGCATCTAATAATGTTGATAATTATCTTGTGTGGTGCTGTTTTTTGGTTCTTTACTGTGTGCCTACTCTCTTGCAGATGTCTCGTCGATCCTCTAAGGGCAAAGACATTGTTACTGACGATCCAGCAACCCCAGTTGCTAAAAGGACTCGACTCTCATCTCAGTCATCTCAAGACTCGAATTTGAAGAGGTTCAGAACCCTGCTTACCTCACACATCTACTCAAACATCTTTGACAAAGCATCTCCTATAGTGGAACGGGTGGTTGAGTTTGACACCTTAGGGACCACATTTGTCCCTCGAATCTTTGAGCCACGAGATTGGGCAAACGTATTTGGGAATTTTGTCGATCCAATGGATGAACTGGTTAAGGAATGCTACTCTAATACAAGTGATCTTGGAGTTGAACTAATTTGCTGGGTCAGAGGAAAGGAGTTTGGCATTTCCTTGAACTCCATAGCCGATATTCTCTGCATCACTAGACCTCAGAATGTGGATCTAACTCCGTACGATGATCGAACACCAGAGATTCAAGACATTCTACAAGTTCTAGGATCTGATCATGAAGTATCCAGTACAGGCACATCCATCAGCACCGCAAAGTTTGCACTAGAGCTGACCACACTAAAATTGATCATGTTCTCTAATCTCTACCCGCTGTCCAACACTACCTTCATAAATCTTGGGAGAGCTCAATTCCTTTGTGATCTTATTACAGAAGCCCCCATTGATATCTGTGCTCATATCTTTCAAACCATGAGGAAGACCACGGCTCAAACTGCAGCTCGAGGATGTATTCCATTTTGCAGTCTCATCATGAAGTTCATTCTTCGTGAAGGCATTGTTCCTCCCTTAGATGGAAAAATGTTGGCCGGTTAGCGTTCAATTTCCATGTACACTCTACAAGCCAGCAGAAGTCATTCCTCTAAAACACCAAAGAGTGCACACATCTCTCCGGTTACTCCATCTGCTCCTGAGTCAGAGACACCTGTACATACCACACCTACTTCGCGTGTCATCCTTGAAGTTCCACAACCTAGCATTCCGCAAGCACAAACTGATAGAGTGGGTAGTTTGCTTTAAAATATTCAGAAACGTATTAACGAAATGGTGAACCTTCTCTACTCCACTAACAATCATCTTCAAATGCGACTCGAGACCATGGAGAATCAGCTAGAAGCCATTCAACAGAAGTTAGATGACAACCTTTAGCTATTCGTGCCAAAAAGGGGGAGAGCATGCAGTAAGGGGGAGAAAGCTCAAAGGGAAGCGTGCATAGTAATAGGGGGAGTACATACATACTTTTGTTTTAAGACTTATCCTTTAAATTTATAGGTTTATTTTTTTGGATATCTTATTGTTGCTATGGGTTTGATACACTGTGGCTTTGGTGTATTTTTTTTTCTAACTTATAACTTATAAACTTGGTTTACTCTTTATATATATATTGTTGATGTTATTCAGTATATATTGTGTTTTTGTATCCATGTTGCTTATGTAAGCTTTTAGGGTTATGTTTTATGCATTTCTGTAGGCTTTATGGTTTGTACCATGCTTTATGCAGCCTTTTATGCTTTGTTTAAATCATTACTTCTATCTAAATGTCTTGCATTTTCTTTTAAGTACTGTCACTCTTGTGTCCTTGTAGGATTGTTCCTAGATGCATATACTTGATGTACTATGCATTGGTTAAGTGTTGGGCATACAAGTAACTTGCTTTGTTCTTTGTTAACTTGTATGTTCAAGTGTTCATTCCAAGTGTGAATGAGCACTGTGATCACTACCTTGTGGTGATTACTTGTTTGATCAAGCCATGATTTGGTTCTTAACTTCATCTTTGCTTGATCACTTTATGCCTGTTTCATATGCATTTCATATTTTCTGCATACAATGATCATGGTGTATTGTTGTGTTTCAGGAGTTTCATGTTCATATGATTTAAGTGCTTCACAGTGTCTAGAATTAGGTGTGAGTGAGTTTTGTTCAACTATTTCCAACTCACATGTTAAGTCTAGAGTCTGTTTTAGGGTTTTGTCACGGAATAGCCAAAGGGGGAGATTGTAAGGTTGAATTTAATCAACCATTTTATTGGCCTTATTCCGTGCCAAATTTGCTTGTATTTCAGCATTTAGTAACCCTGTATTTAGGTGGGTTTGTTGTAAGGGTAGTGAGTGAGATAGAGTGTTGAATGCTCAAGAGTGTGCAAGAAAACAGAGACTCGCAGCTGGATCTCGCGGGTGACTCGCGGCTGCAAGTCGCTAGATGCAGCACACGTGCCAAGCATGCCAAAAGATGAACAGTCATGCTAGCTGGAGCACTACAGGACAAAATAGAACAACTGGCCATATGGTTATCTCGCGACTGGATCTCGCGACTCAGTCAAGTCGCGAGGCCAAGCCTCGAGCCACCCCTGTTTTGAAAAACTTGACGTTTCACATTCTCTTCTCACCCCAGTATAAATACCCTTCATACCCACAATTGAAAGAGAGCTTCCAGAGAGAATTTTAAGAGAGAAATCCTAGAGTAAAACAAGATTGATTCATCTACAATTTTTACATAAGAGTCTCTTCAAATTCCTTAACTCTCTTCCTCTCCATTGTCAAATCCTTGAGAGACATTTTTACGAAAACCTTTTCTTCACCATTTCCATTACTGTGAGAGTGTTGTTTGGTGTTCTGAGAAGCAGTTAGGAAGGAACCAATTTACATTGGTTGATGCTATGGTCAAGTAGCGGAATCTGGGAAGCTAGAAAAGAAATAGGTTCGGCGCAACCTCGTTGGAGCAAGAAGATTGGAGGGCTTAGGTGCACTGGGTAGATTAGGCTTGGAGGGTCTATTGCTGTCCATGTATCCCAACTACATTTTCTAGTGGATTGTTTACCGCTTGGAGGGCGGCAGAGAGGTTTTACGCCGAGGGCTTCGATTTCCTCTTCGATAACACATCGCATGTTGTCTTTGTGTTTGCATCTTCCTTCCCTTTTATCTTTGCCTTTTATTATCTGCTGTGGGTTGTGATTTTAATTTGGCTTAGATTGTTTACCAATTCTATTTTATAGCTTTTGTTCATTTTCCGCACACTAGTTGTTTGACATAAAGCTTGAATTGGTTAATTTGTAAATTTGGGGTCTAAACGTTCAAGAGTATTTTTACACTATTTGAACTTTCACACTCAGTTCTCATTTTCACCTTCTTAATGGATGTAACAACACTGTTCAAAACTAGGACAACCTTGAAGCAACACAGCATTCCTGAATTCCAGATTTCAAAAACAGTAGCCCCGAAGCCAAGTTTACAAATTACAGCCTTTAAGCTTTGTCCTCTCCAACTGTTAACAGTAATAATCTAGTCTTCAGAAACGTGTTGTGCATCATTCATAATAAAAGTTCCAGCATGTGTTCTCAGTGTTGCATTGCATAAAATAATAAAAAAAGAAGATAAAAATATGTTTTAATTTTCCTTGTATTTATTTTTTTTTATTATTATTTTTTTGAGAAAGAACACTGTAATTTTAATTGATGAAAGTTGAATCGGCTTGAATTACAGAAAAGAGATGTGGGGAACATCCTCCATCCATACCGAAAACTCGCTAACATGTCTTGCATGTCTAGCAATATTGTGGGCTGCCTTATTTCCTTCCTTCTTAACATGCCTATACTCTATTACATTGAGCTAGCATCCATACATCTTTGCCTCTTCTATGAGATGCCCTATGTCCACTAAGAATACGTCCTCGCACATCAGAGAATCAATAGTGTGCTTGGAGTCACCTTCGAGAACAATGGTTGATAGACCAAGCTCTTGAGCGAACTTAAGTGCTTCCTTTATTGCAAAAGCTTCCACTGCATCATCAGAAAAGGGCAGTGAAAAATTATCTACCATGGATGCTACAACCCTACCTTGCTCAACTCTTATAATTACTCCAACACCTGCCTTCTACTCCTCTCTAAATATAGCCCCCTCGAAGTTTACCTTGAACATGTTATTGTTCAGAGGAGTCCACCCCGTGTGTTAAGGAACAAGATTGCCTTGGTTTGGAGTTTGGAGGAAATTAGGAATCGATCGTGCATAAGAGGCTTATGTAGACCATGCATTTTGAAGAACCCGCAAAATTGGAAATGGTTTGTCTTTAGTCTGAAGAGCATTCCTACGATGCTAGATCATCCGGACTACGTTGGCAAAGTAATTCAAATCCACCCCTGCTTCTATTGAATGCTCAACCAGGTCCCTGAAGGTCGTGAATGGTTGGGATACTGTAAAATTCCAACACAAATCGTGGGCCCACACTGGTTCGAGAAGTGGACAAGCCTAGAGTGCATGCAACTTGTCTTCAAGTGAGCTTCTGTAGTGATCGCACAAATCCTCAAGAATAACCATACGCCACTTGAGGTTAACTTTTGAATGGATCGAATCTTTGATGGCTCGCCAAAATAAATTTCTAACTTTTGGCTGTACTTGTAAACCGCATACCTTCTTCCATAAATTTGTCTCAATGGGGTGATAATCATTGTCCTCAAAATTTTGCGATTTACATAGGAACTGATATCCTGACTTGACTGTGTAAACACCTGTTGAAGTGTAAGGCCAAACTAGCTTATTTGCCATAGGAATAGAGCTCGAAGGAATGGACTGAATGAGCTCAGCATCTCGGGGAGAAAAAATGGACTGTATAGTGGCCGAGTGCCACTCTTTGGTGTCTGGGTCAATGAGGGACACTACCTTGGCTTCCTCACAAACTTGTGCCACGGGTGAGGAGGCAAAAGGCAAAAACTCTGAGGGCAGCCAGGGGTCTATCCAAATCTAGATTGAAGTTCCATCCCCCACCCTCCATCTCATGCCCTCCTTATGCACTTCCCTCCCTTTTAAAATGCTTCGCCATGCATAAGAAGCTGTTGGTGAGTCTGCTGCCTCCATGAAAGAACAATGAGGGAAAAATTTGGACTTGAACACTTTGTGGAAAAGTGAGTTTTTGTTTTGGAATAATCTCCATGCTTGCTTTGCTAATAGAGCATCATCGAATAAAGCCAAGTTTTTGAAATCCATACCTCCTTCATTCTTTGGTTTACATAATTCCTTCCATCTAACCTAGTGAATTTTCCTACGATCTCCTTGTTGTCCCCACCAAAATTTGCGGATTAGACCTTCAATCTCATTGCACAAACCAATGGGGAGTTTGAAGCAATTCATTGTATAGGTAGGTATAGCTTAGACCACTGCTTTGATGAGCACTTCTCTACCCGCTTGAGATATCAATTTTTCTTCCCACCCTTGAAGCTTCCTCCAAACCTGCTCCTTGATATAATTGAAGCTTGTTTTCTTATTTTTCCCCACAAGAGAGGGCAATCCCAAATATACCTCATAGTTTTGGATCTCCACCACTTCCAAGGTGTCTTTGATCAACAATTTTTCTTCTTCACTAGTAGACTTGCTAAAGAAGATGGGAGTTTTGGCCTTGTTGATTTGTTGACCTGAGCTCCTCTCATAAATATGAAGGATCTCCAAAATATTTTGGCATTCTTCCACTTTAGACCTGGAAAACAATAAGTTATCATCTGCAAATAAAATGTGGGTTAGTGAAGGAATTCTTTTGCTAAGTGAGAAGCCATGGATATCTCCTCTCAAGGCCGATTGGGTGATTAGCCCATGAAGCCCTTCGGTGCATAAAAGGAATGGGAATGGTGATAGGGGGTCTCCTTGCCTTATCCCCCTTGTTGGTCTAATGAACCCATTTGGCGCACCTTTGATGAGTATAGAATAAGAAACCTTGACACAAAAAGCATCATAAGTGTGATCCATCTTTCATTAAACCCCATTTTTCTCATTACACACTCTAAAAAGGGCCACTCCACATGGTTATAGGCTTTGCTCATATCTAACTTAAGTGCCATATACCCCTCCTTGACAGATTTGTGATTATTCAAACAACGAAGAGACTTGAAAACCAAAAGAATATTGTCTAAAATGAGCCTATCTTTTGTAAAAGCACTTTGGTGCTTAGTGATGATTTGAAGGAGGATCTTTTTCAACTTGTTTGCAAGGACCTTTGAGAAGATTTTATACAACACATTACATAAACTTATGGGACGAAATTCGGATACAAGTTTGGGATTTTTAACCTTTGGAATCAAGGTGATGAATGTATGGTTTAAATGCTCGGATAGAGAAGTTGAATTTAAAAAAGATAGGACAAAAGTAGTGATTTCCTTACCCACCAAGTCCCAATAGTGTTGAAAAAAGAGGGGTGGCATGCCATTTGGTCCAAGTGCCTTTAGTGGAACCATCTGATTGAGCGCCAATGTAACTTCACCTTCTAAAAATTCGGCCAACAATTGCCTATTCATGTCTTCGGTCACTATGGTTTGAACTGAATCCAAAGCCAAGTCAGGTAGAACAGAATTAGAAGATGAGAATAGGTTCTTGTAAAATTCCAACATCACACAAGCTACAATTTTTGGATCCAATCTCCACTGACCCACCTCATCCCTTATGCCTTCAATCTTATTTTTTCGAAACCATTGTGACTATGGAAATATTTCGAGTTTTTATCCCCATGAATTGCCCATAATGCCTGGGATCTTTGAAACCACATTCTTTTTTCCTTGTCAAGTAGATCGTTGACTTCACATTTAAGTTGCCTTACCTGAAAATTAGTCCCTGAAGTGAGTGCATCCGGTTCTGCCTTAGCTAAGAGCTTCTGCTATAGTTTCAATTCCTTTCTAATGCACCCAAAATGTCAACTGCTCCATTACTTCAAAGCCTTCCCACACTGTTCAATCTTTGACACAATACCCGAACCATCTTCAGCAAAACCCCCTTTACCCTTTTCGGACTTGATAGTGTTTGTACAACCCTTATTGCCCACCCACATTTCTTCAAAGCAGAAGGACTTCTCTAGGTTTTCTGGATCCAAAATTTCAGGTAGGATTAGAATGGGAGAGGGTTCAAAGTGCTACATGTCAAGTGATGCATCGAGGATCGTTCAAACTGTACAAGCCACTCATTGTTTGCTAAACTCCTGTCCAACCTCTCCTAAATGGTTTGCCCACTTTGATAGAATTTCTTACACATAAAAGGATTTCCCTTTTACCCCATATCAAGAGAGCCACATTCGTCAATGGCATCCCTAAACAATTGCATCTGGGCATGACTTCTACTTGACCCACCTTTTTTCTCGGACCCCCTCACTATTTCGTTAAAGTCACCTGCACACAACCCAAGAAGATCGAATTGATTGTTTAATTGGCGGAGTAGAGACCATGATTCATGTCGTTTATGCGTGGTTGGCTCACCATAGAAGCCAGTAAACCTCCATGCTCCTTCACTGCCTCCCCCAATGACACAATTAATGTGATTTTTTGAAGATATCTCCATTCTCAAACCCATTGACTCCTTCGAATAAAGAACCAGTCCTCTCCCTCTGTGAATTCTAGGAACAAAGAACATATCATCGAAATTCAACTTGTGTTTTATTGTTTTTAGCCTTGCCCAGATTAAATCCCCAAGATCCTTCTCTCTCATCAGGTTCCCAAGCCCGCGACAGTTCCACACTAAGAAACTCATGGCTCTTGGTGGGGCTGCTCAATAGCCTCTACCACTAGTTTGTTTGAGTATTGAACTTGTTGAGAGACATGTACGCGTTTGTGTGAAAATTCTTAAGAGACCACATCAATGGTACTTTGTTTCCTTTTCCTCTCTAGCTCGAATTGGACCCTTGCTTCATTAGGGCTAGGTTGGCGTAGGATACATTTCCAAGTTCTGACATTAGTTGGCTGCTCTACAATCTCAGCAGTTGGTTGTGATGATTGGATTAAAACCCTAGGCTTTTGTGATTCTGTGACTGGAGTTGGCGCTTGTGGGGTTTTTTCGTTTGAAATTGCTTTACATTGAATGGGGGCTGGCTTAACGGATGAATCATTACTTCCAAGATCCCCAGCATTTGACTCCACATTAAATTCCTCCAAACTCCCCTTATCACTACCAGACCTTGCCACATTGGGCTCTTTAATGCGGTATTTCATGCTTTCCAAATTTGGCTCCATTAATTTGGAATCAACACCCTCCAGCGGTGACAATGATGTCGTGTCATTATTGTGTTTCAAAACTTGCAGATTGGACAGGCTATCAATATCATCACCATGAGTAATGTTTGTAATGTATGCATTGAATGGTTACTCGTGCACTCACCCCTTCGTCTGTGCCGTTGGACTCACCCTACCTTAGCCCTTCCACTTCCATATCGGAACATGGCATCCCAGGTTGCACGATGGTTGAGTCCATTCTGATCTTTGCTCGAGTCGCCATCTCAGCTCGTTTTTCAACCTGCATACTACGTTTCCTTTCCTCATAATAGCCTGGTACGTAAATAACATCTCTCCCTATAGAACGATAAGGAGGTGCTTTGAGATTTGGACCAAACTGTTGCTGCTCAGAAGTAAGCGTGCCATTACTCTGAATCCAAAGCTTGTAGTCCTTGTTGTTGTGATCCAAATGACCACACCAATAGTAGATGCTCGGAAGTCGTTCATACTTGAACTTGTTCATACTTGGCTTCCATTAGGTAAAGTGGTTACTCCTTCCACGACATAAAGGGAGTGTAGTATCAACCACCACCTTGACACGAAAGAAACTACCGCCGTCCTCATCCACTGCTCCATCTATTTTCTGGACTTCCCCCACTACATCCCATAAACTCTCGACCACTTTCCTTGTCATGAAACTATTGGGAAGGTCATGAACTTGCACCCAAAAAGGGACCTTTTTGAAAACCAGCTCTGTGACCGGAACATCATTGGAATAATGTTGCATGAGGATCAAGTGCTTATCAAAACTCCATGGTTCGCTCTTGAGAATCTTGTCCACCTCCATTAAGTTGTCAAACACAAACAAGACGATGTTGTTACCTTGGTTACAGACCCTAAATCCATTCCCCCTCCACCACAATTGTTTACAAGTCCGTGCAACTGCCTCCATTTGTAGAAAACGAGAGGTTAAAAATTTTGCCACAATAACAAACTCACCTTTTCTGTGATCTTCTGGTAGGATGAATCCCGTCTGTTCTTTCTCAGATAGCGATAGGTTGCACCAATTCATTGTCTATTCGTCCATTATCAGTCAATGGAAGTACTTACTGATCCTAAGGAGAGAATTAAGACTGTTTCCCGAAGACCCCACAAAAAACAAAACAACCGCTAGCTCTAGGAGAATACGTGATCCTCCTAGAGAACGCTAAACAAAACTCTCCTTAGGAAAGGGATGAAACTTCTACAGCCTAAGTGAAGTAGGAATGACGTACTCTCTTAGCAACTGAGAGACAAGTTTTTTCTTTTTTATTTTCCTTGTAATTTGAGTTATCTTTTGACATTCAATGTAATCTCCATTTTTTTATAATAAAGTTATTTATAAGGTTTTATTATAATTAATTTAGTAATGATTCCATGTAAGACTTTAGATTAGGGGGAACAATATCGACAATTGAATCTTCACCTTAAAATTTTCTTGATTCTTTTTCTTTACCCACTACAAAGGAGAATCTAACCATTCATCTCGCTATATTCACATTGGGTGATATGCCTCTTCCCATATGTGGCTGGATGTATAATGTATTGTTGTGATGGTGGCAATACAAATTTCCAATTAGAGATGGTGAAGGTTGGAGTTGGGACTCAAGGGTGTTTTGAAAGGAGGCACCTACAAATTGGTTATGAAATTATAGTTATTAAAACGTAAATCATATTGTGAATTTATTTATTTTTACATCATGTATTATATCGTGTTGTGTATCATACATAAACACTTAATAATAAAAAATATAAAAAATTATATATATATATATATATATAAAGAGTATATACATTATAAATTTTGAATATATTTAACTAATGATTAATTTATTCATCATTTACATAATCATATTTAACAAGCTAACTAAATAAATTAAGCTAGCATGTGTTTATAATATACACATTCAAATTGATTAAACTCAAAAGTTATAACACATTACAAATGACCCAAAATAATAATTCATTTTTATTATATTCATCATCTTTCCTAATTAACTCTATCAAAGTCAATGTTATCATCATGTTTATCGTTTTGTAAACTTATTTCTTCATTGAAATTTTCTTCTTCATCATCAACATTAACTATCTCTTCTTTTTCTTCTATTTTTATAATTTTTTTAAAAAAATATTTCTTCTTGGCATTCTAGTTTCTTAAATTTATAACAATAATGACAAAAATAAAAAATAATTATATTTTCAGTTAATACCTGATTCATAGTATAGAAAATAAATTTGTAAATATAAAAGTGCAATGTAAGTGCGTAGTCCAATTGTTATAACAAATTTTTAGATTCAAATAATAGTACAAAATTTAACCCCCCCAAAAAAAACTCATCTTAAGTTATATATTTATATATCATACGACACATATGATTTTATGATACGATTTGCATATTGTAGTATCCCAGCCAATTTGCATGATTAATTGTTATGGATTTACATACTTATCATTATTTTAATTATTTTAAGTGCATATGATTTTGATGTTATAGAAGATATAGGCTATTTTGTTGTTGTAGGAAGAAGATCATAGAGGTTAGGGTGTATATGTAGATTTATTTCATTTGTTGGGCCTTTATAGAACATAGAATTAATGCGGGTGGTAAGTATAAATTTTGATAAATTGTAAGGGTGAGTCATCAACCCTTCTCCTTATAATGAGACACATGCCCCAACCTTCTCTCTTATCTATGCTGCACTGTTTTCCTTTTTGTTTGTTTCTTTGTTCTCTTTCTTAGTTCTTGCACCAACCATACTTCTCTCTCTCACCAACAATCTTCTCTCTATTTTACTGAATATATAGATATCTCTTTCTAAAGAAAAAATCAGACCCTTAATACTAAAGTTTTAGTTTCAAAGTTTTTGGGTAAGTAAATAAAAGTATTTCTTTGTTATGGGTCATTTTAATGGTGTAATTGCTTGCTTTATGTTTACCTTCTATATTCTCTACTCTGATTATAGAAGCTGGAAATTGTAGTATTATGTTAGCAATTTGAAAAGATTGAAAATATTAAATGACCTGGAAAACTGAGTTGAAATAACTGCTTAGGGACTGTAACGGTTGTTCTATATTTGAGTTTATTATGTAAAGGTGTTGTTTTATAATGAAATTTATTTATTAGTTGATTAAGTTTTCTTGTTGGCTTAAAAATATAACCTGAACAATATGTTGCTATAGAATTTTGTTCCTTGGTAAGGTAGAAGCTTCATAAATTCAAAACGTAGTCTATGGATTTTAATGCTTTAGCGAAATAATGATTTAATTAAGTGCAAATTTACAAGGGAAAATTGTTATTAATTAAGGACTTAGCTAAGACCATCTCCAACAAATTCTTCAAATTTTTGTATTGTTTGGAAAATGAACAGTGATTTTTACCTTTTAACTACTCACTTTTTCAAATCCACTTTCCAACAGATTCTCTATCCTATTCTCTATCTCATTTAAATATTATTTCTTTAACCTTTCTTTATTCTTTTTTTTTTTAATTTTTTTTATTCTTTCTCTATTCATTCCCAACAGCTATATTTTTAAATCTCCCAACAATAATATTTTCAAAGCTACACACACACAATCTGAATGAAAGTCCTTGTATATGGGCAGCACACACACACACACATAATCTGAATGAGAGACCCTATATATGGGCAGCACACGCACACACACACACACACACACACACAATCTAAATGAGAGCTCGAGAGCCCCTCTATATAGGCAGCGCACACACACACACACAATCTGAACGAAAGCCCTATATATGGGAAGCATGAAATTTGAACGAAAGAACAAAAGCTTTGATACAATCAAAGCTTTAATACAATAAGATTGAACACTACCTTTTTTTTGTTGATAAACTGCAATTTCATTAAAAGACTAAGAAGGACTACAAGTAGAGGCATCTTGCTTACAAACTGCCTCAAGCGAGGCGGGGGGGGGGGTGGAGATTACCATCAGAAAAACAGAAGGAAAAAATAGAGTTTAAAGCAAATTTCATAGCTTCATGTGCTACAAAACAAAATGAAATTACACAGGTTCATGTGCTACAGAGGTTACCATCACCTTGGACATATATATATATATATATATATAGTGCAATAGGATCACATTGTAGCAAAACAAAATGAATAGTGCAATAGGATCATATTGCAGCAAAACAAAAATGAGTGACCCAATATACAAAACAAGTTTAAAGAGCTCTTTTAATCATATACAAAATAAGAGCATTGATGATGATAATAGTCTAAGAACAAGACCTTCGTTTTTCAAGGATTTCCATTTGGCATTGATGAATATATTCTTGCTACACTGAAGACAACATACTTACATCCATCATCATAAGCTCTTTTTCTTCCTTCAGCTTTTCCATTCTCAATTTGTCCATTTCATTGTCCTCCTTCAATCTTGCTATTTCAAGTTTTTTATTCTTAAGTTGAATTTGTGCCATCTCATGCTCCTAGTCTACAAGACGTCCTTTCTCAATACAAGCCATTTTCATCTCACTTATTTTTCTTCTTTCTTCCATCATGATATTCAATATGTCTTCTATATGTGAAGTCATGCCTTCTCTGGACTTTTGTTTCTTCAATCTTTTTTTTTTCGGCCTTCACCCCTAGTGGTCTCTCCAAGTTTACAATTGGAACCTATGGAATATCATCATCCTATAAACTTATTGACTCTAAATTAGAAGGTGAAGATGCCTTAGATCTTCCACTTTTTTTTGGTTGCTGATTGTGACCAATAGCCAACCATTTTGGTGAGTACTTTAATAAATTCCAGCAATGTTCATATTGAAATTTGGTATGCTACAATACTTGATAGAGCTCTTTTGCTGCAATAAGCTGAAAAATTAACAAATAGTTTATAGTTACTATCTTGAAATAGTTGGAAAAAATTAGCAAATTAACACAAATTTCTTTATAAAATGTACCTTGTCTTCATTAGTCTTACCACTTTTATTCTTTGAATCTCCCTCTTTTTTTTTGGTTGCTGATTGCTACCAATAGCCAACCATTTTGGTGAGTACTTTAATAAATTCTAGCAATTTTCATATTTGGTATGCTGCAATACTTGATAGAGCTCTTTTGGTGCTTTAAGCTGAAAAATTAACAAATAGTTTATAGTTACTATCTTGAAATAGTTGGAAGAAATTAGCAAATTAACACAAATTTCTTTATAAAATGTACCTTGTCTTCATTAGTCTTACCACTTTCATTCTTTGATTCAATTTGTAACAAACACCCATAAAACTTATTGATGCAAAGTTGAATCGTTGACCATTGGTTCGTTAGAGAACTCATCGTATGCTCAGAAAGTGAAGGTCTTCCATTGGTGGTAATACTCTCAAATTCTTGACCAATATGTTGTGTGTTTTTGGTTAGTGCTTTGCACTACATCTTGGTTGACTTTGAGAAATGCGGACACAAGAAGCACGTCTTCTTCTATAGAGAAGTTGTTGCCATGTAATTTTTTAGTTGTGGATTCAACTTGGGGTGGAGACGTTTGGCTAAATGCTCGAGCTTGTGGAACACTATCTTCACCACTTATATGTGAAGATCCTGACATATTTTCATCATAACTATCTTCTAAAAGATTAGTGAAAGATGGGTCTCTTGGAATACTCGAATCCATTCCTTGTAACAAAAACAAAAACAATAATTTACATTTAGTTACACAGAAACAATAATTATATAATGTGTAAGGAATCCCTTTCATTCAGTTCATAGTTTATTGGCATCAAACTCCCAATTCTATCACAGTTTCAAGCAATTAACAATAATTTATCTCAATTACACAGAAACCATAAGAAACAAAACTACAATGATCGCCACATCCTAAAAAACTCAACTTCAAATTTGTCCATAAATTTTTCATTCTCAGCCCAAAAAATTAACAGCACAAGAGATCTCATAATTAAGATTGTACATTCAAAAACAATTTTCACAAAATCTCATGGAACCAAACAACAGAAATTACCATATTCTATAACTACAACTCAATGCAACATGAACTCTTAGATTAGTCACTTACATTTTCATTCATAGAATTATTTACACACACACAGAGTTACATAAGTCAATTGCAACAAGAACTCTAAGATTTTCACTACTTTTTAATTCATGGCCCAATTAATTCAATGCAACAGGAACTCATACATTTGTCAATAAATTTTTTAATTTTTAGCTACAGAAACACACATATTCACGCATTATCAATGAAAATCATATTCAGAAACAAAATTTCATAGAATCATATGGAAATTATGACAGTGCTCTTTAAAAAGAACAAAAACAAGAATTCCCTGAAAACGTTTTCCAAAAACCATTCCAACCACAGAGATATTAAAAACCCACCAAGCAAAAATGACAAACATTCAAAACCCAATATGAATTCAGCGATCAAACATCATTGCCATTACCAAGAATTCTTTAAAGTCAACATAGCAGAGAACACAACCACAATCAGTAGGGTTGACCCAACTCAAAAAAAAAAAAAAAAAAATCACTGGATCAAAATTTTTTTATTAGAGCTTGAAACCCATCACAATTTCAGCTGCAAAAAAAACCCAGAATTCAGATTCTCAATATTTCCACACCAAAAAAAAAAAAAAAAAGAGACATAAATATTACTGATAAACAATAAAAAAATAATAGTTAAAGATGAATTCTTTTCTAAAAATAAAAAATTGAGTATTGAATTACTAACCTGATTATTGAAGAGGCAAAGGAAAGCAATGTATAAAGGCATGAAATTTGGGTTGGTGGGAGTCAAATGAGGAAAATGATTCTATTTTCTTGTTTGTTGTTTTGTTTGTTTGGGTTTTTTTGTTTTTCTTGGTTTGGGTGTGTAGAAGGGAATCAGATTAGTTTATTGACTCTAATAAGATTAATTTAATACAAAAAATAGAGAAAAGATCAAGAACAGAGTGAAAGATAGACAGAGAGAAAAGAACCAAAAATCGAAAACCTAAACCCAGATAGTGGTGAAGAACAATAGAAAATCATTCAAAACCACCAAATCATCAACTCGTACGATAAACTAATAAATTCAAACATGACAAAAGACCTATTAAATCAAAATTTTGGGTATCAATATTCAAGGTCAAGCCAATGTTTTCAGAACTCCATTCTTCGTCATAGGTGGTTGAGCAAACTTTGATTGAAAGACATGGTGTGAGTTTTTTTGTGAGAGAGAGCAGCAGTGAGGGTTGATTTTGTGAGAGAGGAGTTTTTGAAGAGAGAGAGCTTTCTAAAGAGAAACCAAGAGCACAATAGAGAAGAAGGAAAAACGTTTGGATGAGAGATAAAGAATAGTAAAAAAATACCACTATTCAATTTTTATAGATAAAATAAGGGAATAAAGTTGCTACAATGTTCTCTAAATTAAGAGAAGCACTGTAGCAACTTAAAAAAAAAAAAAAGTTTTGTGTATAGCAAACCGGTTGGAGCATGAACAGTAGCAATTTATCTCCAAAAAATAGAGTTATTGCATTTGTTAGAGATGCTCTAAGTGTGTCAAAGAAGGAGACTCACCTTTGGGACTTGTCTTTTGATATAGTATTGTTTGATATGAGTAATGGATTCTCTTGATTATGTGATTTGTATATATATATATATATATATATATATGTATGTATGTATGTATGTATGTATGTATATTACTATGGGGAGCCTCTTTGAGATGGGAATTAAGATTTTCTTATGTTTGAGAGTTAGGTTGTCATTCATGTGTAAGTTTATATATTTAGGAAGAATTGTCAGTAATAAGTTTTGGTCCTTTAGTTATGTGACGAGAACGTGGATACTTGAGCTCCTTTTATTCAAATATCTCACATCTTTTGCTTTTAGATAAGGGATAAGGGATATGTGATATGGGCGTTCGATAAGCATAAGGTTTGTTTTAAAAAATTATTATGCAATAAAACCATTTAATTAGAGATATTGCGTATATTCATGGTTTAAGTAAAAATATATGTTCGTGAATTTTGAATCTTATATATACGATTTTTTTAGCATATTGATGCTTTTATTTATACCACGAACAAAATATTTAAGAATGAAGTGGATATGCTACTGTTATGAATTTTTATGTAGAAGCATAATTGTTAGAAAAATATAGGTTTCGAGTTATGTCCATTATTATGATCTGAACTTAGCTAGTAGGAGTTAAAATTACTGGCATTTCCATGAAAATATTGATTGATTAGCCATTAAAAATGGTGAGAACTCTACTATATCTAGCTACCTGCCCTTTGATTGATTAGCCATTGATTATCCATTTGTCAAGTTGGTCTTAAGCTCCCTCTAGCTTTCTCATGTTGGCTAATGATCTCATTGTTGTCTCCAATACAAAGCCATGGGAGAGTGTTTGTCCAAATGAGGGATTCGAGTAAGGTCCATGTCTCCTCCCATCTGCTAGCATCAAGTTGTCTGTAGTACCTGGTGAGTCACCATTTTTGACTTGTATTAGCACAAACCACATGGGCATCAATAAATTGATGTAAAAAAATTATAGGTCCAATGGTGCTTTCAATTATTCAATTGCTCGATGGTGAGCTTTGTCTCCATTAAAGAGACATAGATAGGAGCTTTTTTATTCCATGCTCTATTGAGAGCGTTAACTATGAAAGGTTTCCCAAGCCCCTAACAGTTCCAACTTAGGATACTTATTGTGACCAGCGGCATTGCAAAGCAACTACCACTGATCCTAAGTTTTCTACCATAAGTTTGCTTAAAACCTTCATGTCTGCATCCAGTCATAACTTTTATTGAGACTAGCTTTGTCTTCTATCATAGTAGTCAAGTTTTTTTTTTTTTTTTTTTTTTTTTTTTTTTTATGCCTGTGGATTTGTTACTAGCTTCACTAGTGTTCATTGCATATTAGGTCAATTCAAGCCTTTTCCATGTATGTAGCTTTGGGTTTGGGCCTAAGGGTTTTTCTCAGGTGATGTCTATGGAATGTTTGATGAGAATCTATGCCCCCAAAATGATTGGCTTTGTTGAGGAGAGAGATGGTAATGAGTTCTACGACCAATAATGCAAGATCTTCTTTTTCTGAGTTGGTTGACTTTAGTGGACATGGGATGGAGGAACTATCAAAGGTTTGTAGTACAGGATGAAGGTTTTGTGTACTTATGGGTGATGGGGATGTATTCGGAAAGTGGTTTAAGTCTTGGTCAATTTCAATGACATGGATATGGAAAAGGACAGGGTAGGAGTAGAGTGTGAGGTGATAACTGAAGTCAAGGTTGTTTTCATTTCGAGGGTTGAGGTTGGTTGGTAGAGTTGGCCGGTGAGGGAGTTGGTCTTGGTGGAGGTGCAGGTGTTGATCTGGTGGTGCGGGGAGGGGTTGAGGGAGGGATAGTAAAAGAATGCACTACCTAGGGTTGTCAAAGGTTTCCCATAGTAGTCCGCAGCCAGGCTTTGTATTGTTGCTCATCCTTTGATAGCGTGCCACCATTATCGATCCAAAGTTTGCAATCCTTCTCATCGTGGTTTAATAAGCCGCACCAGTAACAAAAAAATTGGCATGCATTCATACTAATAAGATATCCATAGTGGCTTGGATTCGCCCTAGTTTACGAACCTACCCCAATAGAGAGGTTGGTTGATGTCTAAAGAAATATTGCATTATTAGCGCATTCATTGTCCTTTGGTTTGAACAAACCGATCAAATACTTATCAAAACACTAGGATCCTTGTCGAAAATTATCAAGACTGTGTTAGAGCTAAGGTTGCGAACCTCAAAATTCTAAACAGAGCACCACTCCTTTCTTAGAAGAAAACACAAGGAGGATAGAGTAAATCAACATAAAAATAAAATAAAATAAGAAGTTAAAAGACCAAATAACACCCCCCCGCGGAAAACACACTATTTAGTCCATTTATAACTTTTTAAGGATAACAATGTAAATCTGCTCATATCCCGTAGCCAGTTTGTTTACAATCATGTTGTTTGTCATTTAACTCTTTCAGGATCGTTTCTTGCACCACACACTTTTTCAATGGTATTAAGTTAACCGAGCAACAAAACTAAAAGACTCCACAAAACTGCCATCCAAATGCAATACAAAACCGTTCAAACTCTCACTTTTTATATATAGATTAAGATTAAGATTAAGATATAAGATAAGGGCTCAGGCTAAAAAAAAACCAGAAATGATTTAGAAACATAAAGCACAATTAATGCTTTGAAAGTAAAATAAAAAAACACAATAAGTTCATGGCATACTATCTGTAATAACATCATCTATGAAAAGTGGGAAGATCCCATATTCGACCCAATGAAAAGTGGGAAGATCCACCATCCATTAAGGCCTTCCTACCTTTTTCAGTCATCTCTTTCACATTTTTCCTAATCTTGCTGTCATTCTCCATTAGTTGCTTTATTCCTCTTTCAATCTCCTCAGAAGTCACAATAATTTGGCTATTAGTATATTTTGTTCGATAATCCAACATGATCTCCGCAGCTAATTCCATCTCCTTGACCATCTTAAAGGCATTAAACTGTTGTTCCGCATAGAGTGGCTAGGTAGCAATTGGCACACCAAACCAAAGGCTTTCCAATACTGAATTCCACCCGCAATGCAATACAAAGCCTCCAATTGTAGAATGTGATAAGATTGCCACTTGTGGAGCCCATCTAATGATCTTTAGGTTTCCCATGGTGGTCCGCAACCAAGCTTTGTATTGTTGCTCATCCTTTGATAGTGCGCCACCTTTATCGATCCAGAGTTTGCAATCCTTCTCATCGTGGTTTAATAAGCCGCACCAATAACAAAAAATTGGCATGCATTCATACTGATAAGATATCCATAGTGACTTGGATTCGCCCAAGTTTACAAACCTACCCCAGTAGAGAGGTTGGTTGATGTCAATGTTAAATCAGACCCATATATAATGACCACGACATTCACCATTCGGAGACTCACCAACTTGCTCCACCATGCTCAATATTTTTCCTATAATCTCGTCATTGTTCTTGGTCAAACATCGAAGAGAGAGACTATGGATTTATATCCAAAAAGATGTCTAAAGAAACATTGCATTTGTTAGGACATATGTGATTCATTTGTTAGGAACATATGTCACTATTTTATGTAATTGGTTTATCCTTTAACAAAACGCACTTTACTTGTATTTGGGTAGATCTAGGATGTGTTCAATACTTCAAGAAACTATGTTTCAAGATCAAGTGTTGAAAATATGCAAGTCTGTCCAAGATTCAAGCTGAAGAAGTGTTGTTCATTAAAGCTCGACAGCTTCTCGACAGCACCTCGACAGACAATTATCTGTCGAGCTTTATGAAAAACAGAATTCTAGTTCTGTTTTGATTCTAATCTGATTTATGTGTTTGGGCCTTCTTTTTTTCTAACCCTAGACATATAAAATGATTATTTTAAGGGCCGTCAAGGTTTTCACAAGTTCACAAGTTGCACAAGCTTTGAGAATAGTTTGTTCAAGTAAATTGTGACCGGAGACAAAATTTTGCCCTTGTTCATCTCTTCTGAAGAAGTTGCTGTGTTTGTGCACCGTAGGGTTTTGTGACCAATCATCTTCTTGATCTTCATCGTGTGGATGAACTGAAAAACTTTGCAGCCAACAACCTCCTCTAGTTGGTGATTGAAGTCGCGTATTAGGATCCGAGCAATTGGTTAGTCACGTACTTGGAAGCCGTGCATCGAAAAGGGAAATTGTCACTACAAAACAAGTCCAATTGGGTATTGGGGTAAGGGTTCAATTGTAGGTTGGTATAAGATACTGAGATTCCTTCACTTGTAACCGCTTGTTGTGATAATAGTGGAATTTCGAGAGTGGTGACCTGAAAATCACCCTGTGGGGATTTTGCCGTTAGGTTTTCCCCATTCGTAAACAAATCACCGTGTTATTTATTTTCCACTGCATATTTAGTTATTTGGTGATTTGTTTGTGCTACCATGCGTTTGCATGTTAATTAACTTAATTAATTCACTTGGCTAAATTAATTGGTTAATTTATCACAAAGGGTCAATTTGTTTTTAGCCTATCAAGTGGTATCAGAGCAGGCACACTCTGATTAGGTTTTAATCTTCGTTATGTTGATCTATTGACCCCTATTTGTCATGAATAGAGGACAGTCTTTAATCATACCTCCTTTATTTGGTGGCATTAACTATGCATACTGGAAAGTACACATGAGAGCTTTTCTGCAGTCTTTAGATGAGAAAGTGTGGCAAGCTGTTAAGATAGGCTGGACCAAGCCGAAAGAAGCGCCGGCCAATTGGGATGATGCTAAGATCAAGGCCGTAAACTTCAACAGCAGAGCATTGAATACCTTATTCAGTGCGGTCACTAATGAGGAGTTTAAGAAGATATCCTTAACTGAAACTGCCAAGAAGGCTTGGATCATTCTCCAAACAACCTGTGAGGGAACCAAGGCTGTCAAAGATTCAAAACTACAGAGGCTCACTACACGCTTTGAAGAGATTAAGATGGAGGAGGATAAGTCATTTTAGGAGTTCTATGCCAAGCTCAAAGACATAGTAAACTTTGCGTTCAATCTTAAGGAAACCATTCTTGAACCTAAGATTGTGAGAAAAGTGCTCAGATATCTACCCAAGAGATTCCATGCCAAGATCACCGCAATTGAGAAATCAAAGGATATTGACAAGATTCCTTTGACAGAGTTGGTTAGTAATCTGCAGACCTACAAGCTAGGGTTATCAAGGATTGGCAAGACGAGTAAAGGCAAAAGCATGACACTCAAGGCGAAAAGCAGTGAAACAGATGAGTCTTCAGATCATGAAGATTCTAAAATGAAGTCCTACATCACCAGGCAATTCAAGAAGTTTATGAAGAATGCAAATGGAAAGGGCTTCGACAAGGACCATAGGCAATCTATTTCTTCTCAATTCAAGATCCAAGACAAAGGGAAGAAGGATGCAAGGGATGGCGGTCAGTACACTGTATCTACAAGACCTAAGTGCTTTGGGTGTCAAGGCTTTGGTCACATGAAACAAGAGTGTCCTTCATATCTCAAGAGCATTGGGAAAAGTAAGGCATTTGTTGCTACCTTGAGTGACACTGAGCCTGAGGATGATTCTGACAATGAGGACAACGGAATCTTGAATGCCTTCACTGCCACTATTAATCCTACTGATGGGATTGTTGAAGATGTGGTTGAAGAAGAAGAATTGGTGGAATCCAAGTTTGAGAAGATGGATGATCAAGATGACATCCATACAGCTTATGAGAAACTATACAAGCTTTCTGAAAAGCATGAGAAACTGTATAGGCTAACTACCAAGAAGCTCAGTGATGTGGAACTTGATTGTGAAGAGCTGTCCACGAAATTTGATGAGGCTAATCAGACTATTGGAGCACTGAGGTACAAAAACAATTTCTTGGTTGAGAAAACGAAGAAGCTTGAAGCGAAGCTGTTTCATGTCAGAGCTTAATTGGAGAGGACTTCAAGTGCAAAGTTTGATGAGATGATCAATGTTCAAAAATCTGCTTCTGATCGAATAGGTTTAGGGTATGGTTTCTCTTCCTGTAATACTGTTTCTACTAGTACTACTGTTTTTGTTCCTCCTAGCAATAATGTTGAAATTGAGAATAATAATGTTAAAACTGATTTAGCTAGTGAGAACTTAGACAAAGGTAAATCTATCTTAGGAGCACCCCCTAAGTAAGATAAGAAGGAAGCTAAGAATCCTAAGGCTAAGAAGACTAACTCTCAATAGCCTAAACAAAATAAGCAGCATTTCTGTCATCATTGTGGAGTTGCCGATCATACTCGACCAAATTGCTATAAGTGGCTTGCCACTCAATAGAGCAACGACATGATAGCATCTGGAAGCCAGAATCAGCTTCAATCCTCTCTTGCTCTCCTTGGAGATCTTCTCAAAACCCTCATGTTCCTTTCGAACTTGAACGGTTTTAATTCTTCCCCCTCACCACCTGTTTAAGGGTTTAATCAAAGGAAAGGTTCTTCCAGGATGTGGAAGAAAAAGGGATCCAAGTGATTCTATCACTTTTCTCTCTCCCTCTTCTTGTTTTTGTGTGTGCAATACTTGTGTGTTTTACTTTCAAGTTTTGAGTTAGTCTAGTTTTTATGCTTTGCTTTGTTTAACATATTTTTGTTTGATTATTTTTCAGTTTTTCTTTGTTTTGTTTTTCATATAAAAAAAAAATTAAAAATCAGAAAAATAAAAAAATAGTGTGTGTTTTTTGTACATTGGTACTTGTGTACCTTGGATGGCCATTGAAACAAATTTTCTAAACTTTGTATCTCTTGTAGCTTAGATGAGCATCTCTATGCACAACTAAGCAAATGTTCTTTGTGGCTCTTATTTGTGATGAGTAAGATTAAGTGATCTCTTGTATTTAATACTCGTATCACTTTTTTTAACGGTAAGGACTGGAAAATCCTAAAAGAAAGGCATAAATAACCATCTCACCACTGTTGCCCGCCAATCATAATATGACACCTGTATGCTTCGACATAGCAAAAGAGCAGTGTCAATGACATTTGTGTGCTTCGGCATAGCAAAATTGGAATGTCAAATGCTTACCATCATTGGGTATTTCTTTTCTCTCTCTTATATGCCTATGCATGATTTGCTTAAATAAAATATGCAAAGATAATGAAAAGCAAAAACATCAAAATGCTTTAAATATGGTTGCAAGCGTGTATTCTAGAAGATGTGGGAGTTATAGGATATACCTCAAAGGTGATAGTCCTCATCAAGCAGTTATGATTGTGTGTGAGTTAAAGTGATTTTCTCGTATCTCAAATCGTCATAACATGTATACACTTATGCAATCTTGTGATATTTTTCACACACAACACACAATATTCTTTGCTACTCTTGATACATGTGCATGTATAATGTGATTTGGCCATCACAAGGCTTTACATGTGTTAATGTATGCTTACTAAACTGTCTTAACTTGTTTTTGAAATATAAAATTGGTTAAACATGTTTAGTGTGTGTGTGTGTTTTTGGGATTAGTGTGATTAAATTTTTTTTTGAGAGATGATTTTGAGAGCTTAAAATGTTGCTTAGATCTTTGGTTGAGTTACATGCTTGATTGCATTCATATCTGTGTTTTTCCCTTCTTGAAAGACGCTTTTTAAGCAATCTCAACACCTCTTTGATATCTCCTCGACACCTAGCTTTCTGTCGATCTCTTAAGGTCTTTTCTTATCGCAATCTCGACAGATTCTCAACAACTAGTGGATCGAACGAGAAAGTTCTTGGATCCTCGATAACTTCTCCACAGCTGGTGGATCGATTGAGCTTTTCTTCTTGTGTCTTTGCTTTGTTTTTCGACACCTTCTCAATAGCTATATCTGTCAACGTTTTTTTTCTTGACACCTACCTCGACAGATGGCTCGACACCTCTCGACGCCTCTATCTATCGAGAATTACTGAAGCGCTATATATTGGGTTGTCGCAATTTTGTTCTCATTTTCTTCGATCTCTCTCGATCTATCCGCACCTATTCCTCTCCCAAACACCTTCTCTCTCACTCCAAACCTCTTCCTAAGTGATTTTTCATGCTTTTTCAAGTTTTCTTTTACTTGGTAAGCTTCTAATCTCCTTCATTTACATGCATTCATGTTTTGAAACCTAGACTTTGGGGTTTATGAAAAATTTGGGGTTTTTCAAAATTGATGAGTTATTGTTAAAATTTTGGGATGGGTTTTTACTTAAATGAGTTTCAAATCTCATGCATTGCATCGCATTAGCATAATAATAGTATTATCATACATTTAGATGTGTGCCAATTGATTGTGTGCTGGTAGGATTGGATTAGGCTAAGTCCATGATACAATTTCTTTTGCATATCACATGCATGCATTCCCTATGCATACGTACTTTCTTTTCAATATACTTGCTATATTTGAACTATTTGGATCTTTTCTGATTGTTTCTTTCTTCTCCCTCTCTCTCTTGTTTACGTTAGTTGTGTCTATGGCACCTAAGCGTAAGTCAGCTCTATCCCAGAACCCTTTGCGTTCTAGGGCATCGTCTTCTTCTGATCCTACTCCTTCTCACATTCGGTTCCATGATGAGGATGCCCGGAAGGACTTCTCAGAGAACTTTTCTGGATGAGGTGTTCATTTGAAACCCCAAGTCATTTTGGCGGACTTCGCCAACACTGATCTTCCCATTATCATTCACAATCGGGGATAGGAGTCACTGTGTGACGTCCCGGTCACTTGCCCTACCATGCTGATTTAGGAGTTTTACTCCAACATGCATGGTTTCAATTTTTCAGTACCTCTTTTTTCTACTCACGTTCAAGGTATGTGCATTGTAGTCACACCACAGCTTTTTGCGGATGTGCTTCATGTTTCGAGGGTAAAGCATCCTAACTACCCCGGTTGTGAGCATCTGAGGACTGCGTCGAAAGACAAGATGATTTCCGCTTTCTGCAAGTGTCCAACAGATTGGGGTGATCGTCATTTTACACCATGTCGGCCTTTTGCTAAAGGTCCTAGGCTCATGAATATGGTGATGACTTTTGTTTTGCACCCACTCTCTCGCTATAATTCTATCACAGAGCCTCGTGCTCGATTTTTGCTTTCTTTGTTAGAGCACCTCACTATAGATTTTCCTTTACACTTTATTCTTTCTATCTTAGATGTGCATAGGGATACGGCTACTCGTGATAAGCTCATTTTCCCTTTGGCTATCACGAGGATTCTATGCCATTTTTTTATTCCTTTTCTCTCTTCCGACCATTTTCCTATCATGTGTGCCATAGACTATGCTATCGTTAAACGTAGTGAGGTCTAGTTTGGGTCTCGACAATCGGATTTCGTAGCTCCTCCCTCCCGTTCTACTTCGTCTTGTTCTACTCCATCCACATTTGCTCCTTCCTCTTCTTCGGGCGATATGACTCTAGGAGACATCATGGCACAGTTGTAGTGCATGGATGCCTGCCTTGATACTCTCTCTATGGAGTTGTATTAGGTGAAGGTTCGTGTCAGTCATATTGCACAACGACAGGCGACCATGGGTGGTTTTGCTCCTAAGGTTTCTCCTCCACCACCTCCTCCAGTGGCGTCTGAGTCTGAGGATGATGATGATGAGGATGGTGATGACAATGATGCTTCAGATGATGATGATGGAGATGCTAGCTTACCGATGAGATGTCTACTTGACACTCTTACCCTTTGTCACTCGTGACAAAAAGCAGGGAGTAGTTTTGGATATATGAGAGTAGTCATTCTAAGGGAGAGAGTTAGTATAGGACATTTTTGTTAGGGGGAGTGTTGATATCTAAGGGATGTAGTAAGGATTACATGTATCTTTTTCTTTTCTCTATTTTTGATACATTTGTTCTTGTACATGGGTCTTGTGACCATTTTTGATATACATTGGACTTATCTTCTTTATATATGTAATGTATATTTTTTTTACCTACCCTTACATATGTTGTTTCTTTTCTCTCTTTATGGACATGCTTCTTATTGTTTATATGCAATCTATTATTTCTATTTTACACAAAGATACCTTGATGAGTTTTGTTTAAAGTGTTTCAGAAATACAGGTTGTCAAAGTTTACTCGCCATAAACTCACTTCTTGCAAAGTTTTTCAAGAGTTTGTGTTAGAATAGATTTTATTGTATTCAACAAGTGAATATGAGTTAAGTGATTTATGACTTTTCTCATATGTTCATTTGTTTGTTGTGGTTTTGTCACGGATTGCCAAAGGGGGAGATTGTTAGGACATATGTGATTCACTTGTTAGGAACATATGTCACTATTTTATGTAATTAGCTTATCTTTTGACAAAACACATTTTACTCGTATTTGGGTAGATCTAGGATGTGTTTAAAATTTCAAAAAACTATATTTCAAGATCAAGTGTTGAAAACATGCATGTCTGTCCAAGATTCAATCTGAAAAAGTGATGTTCATTAAAGCTCAACAGTTGCTCAACAGCACCTTGACAGACAACTATCTGTCGAGTTTTATGAAAAATAGAATTCTAGTTTTGTTTTGACTCTAATCCAATTTTATGTGTTTGGGCCTTCTTTTCTTCTAATCCTACACATATAAAAGGATTATTTTAAAGGCTGTCGAAGTGTTCACAAGTTACACAAGTTTTGAGAATAGTTTGTTCAAGCAAATTGTGATCGAAGACAAAGTTTCGCCCTTATTCATCTCTTCTGAAGAAGTTACTGTGTTTGTGCACTGTAGGGTTTTGTGACCAAGCATCTTCTTGATCTTCATTGTGTGGATGAACTAAAGAACTTTGCAGCCAATAACCTTCTCTAGTTGGTGATTGAAGTCGCGTATTGGGATCCGCACAATTGGTTAGTCACGTACTTGAGAGCCGTGCATCGAAAAGGGAAATTGTCACTACAAAACAAGTCCAATTGGGTATTGAGATAAGGGTTCAACTGTAGGTTGGTATAAGGTATTGAGATTCCTTTATTTGTAACTGCTTGTTGTGATAATAGTGGAATTTCGAGAGTGGTGACCTAAAAATCACCAGGTGGGGTTTTTGCAGTTAGGTTTTCCCTATTCGTAAACAAATCACCATGTTATTTATTTTCCGTTGCATATTAAGTTATTTGGTGATTTGTTTGTGCTACCACGTGTTTACATGTTAATTAACTTAATTAATTCACTTGGCTAAATTAATTGGTTAATTTATCACAAGGGATCAATTCGTTTTTGGCCTATCAGCATTATTAGCGAATTCATTGTCCTTTGGTTTAAACAAACCGATCAAATACTTATCACAAGACCAGGATCCTTGTGTGAGGATTTTCATGATGCAATGTCATCGTAAAAAATTATCAAGACTATGTTAGAGCTAAGGTTGTGAACCTCAAAATTCTAAATAGAGCACCACTACTTTGTTAGAAGAAAACACAAGGAGGATAAAGTATATCAACATAAAAAATAAAAATAAAAATAAAATAGTGAAAAGACCAAATAACACCCCCCTCCCCTCCCCTCCCCCCCACCCCCCCACCCCATATATAACTTTTTAAGGATAACAATGTAAATCTGCACATATCTCGCAGCCAGTTTCTTTGCAATCATGTTGTTTGTCATTTAACTCTTTTGGGATCGTTTCTTGCACCACACACTTTTTCAATGGTATTAAGTTAACCGAGGGGAATTCTAGCCTTTTACCCTTAATTTTTAAAAAATTTAGCAATATGCCCCTATTTTGAAACTGTATAGGAATATGCCCCTGTTTCGATACTCGATTACCTTAAAATCGAGTTTCAATGAAATATTTGATGCGTAGAAAATTGAGTTATGACCAATAAAACTTAAATAAAATAAAAAATGCATGGAACTCGATTTTGGGGAAGTCAAGTTCCAAAATGCTGCTATAGGGTTTTAAAACGTCATTATAGGGCTTAAAAACGTCACTATAAGGCTCCTTGAACCTAGTATGGTGACACTTAAAAAAAAATTTGTAGGAAAATACTGCTAAAGGGTTTTAAAACGTCACTATATGACTTAAAAACGCCACTATAGGACCCCCTCAATATGGGAGCAATCACACTCATAAAAAAATTTGCATGAAAACGCCGCTATAGGACTTTAAAACGTCACTATAGGGCTTAAAAACTCCACTATAGGGCTCCCTGAATATGAGGCGATCACACTTATAAATTTTTTTTTGCATGGAACTCGATTTCCTGAAAGTCGAGTTTCATGCAAATTTTTTTTTTTTTTTTTTTTTAAAAGTTTGATCGGGCATAACTCGATTTTCTATGAATCGAGTATTTAATTGAACTTGATTTTAGGGTTATCGAGTATCGAAACAGGTATAGTTTATAAACAGGAGCATATTGCCAATTTTTTTTCTAAATTAAGGTAAAGTGCCAGAATCTACGTTAACCGAGTAACAAAACTAAAAGACTCCACAAAACCGCCATCCAAATGCAACACAAAACCGTTCAAACTCTCACTTTTTATATATAGATTAATATTAAGATATAAGATAAGGGCTCAGCCTAAAAACAAAATAAAAACAAAAAACAAAAAATAAAACAGAAATGATTTAGAAACATAAAGCACAATTAATGCTTTGAAAGTAAAATAAAAAAAACACAATAAGTTCATGGCATACTATCTGTAATAACATCATCAATTATTCGACCCAATGAAAAGTGGGAAGATCCACCATCCATCAAGGCCTTCCTACCTTTTTCAGTCATCTCCTTCACATTTTTCCTAATCTTGCTATCATTCTCCATTAGTTGCTTTATTCCTCTTTCAATCTCCTCAGAAGTCACAATAATTTGGTTATCAGTATATTCTGTTAGATAATCCAACACGATCTCCACAGCTAATTCCATCTCCTTGACCATCTCAAAGGCGTTAAACTGTTGTTCAGCATAGAGTGGCCATGTAGCAATTGGCACACCAAACCAAAGGCTTTCCAATATTGAATTCCACCCACAATGGGATACAAAGCCTCCAATTGCAGGATGTGATAAGATTGCCACTTGTGGAGCCCATCCAATGATCTTTCCAATCCTAGCCGTCCGATCCAAAAATCCTTCTGGCAAGACTTCCTCCAAATTCTCGTGCTCAGTGGGAAATGCAAGCTTACCCTTTGGAGGGGGTCGGCGTAGGGACCACAGAAATGGAAACCCACCTCGTTCTAATGCTTTTGCAATCTCCTTCACTTGATTGTCACCAAAACCTCCCCTACTCCCAAAGCACAAGAACACCACAGATGACTGAGGCTGATCATCAAGCCATTTCATGATATCAGACCTTTGATCACCCGAACTCACATGACTGTCTTCACCGTTCAAGTTCAAGATGGGTCCCACAGGGTAAACAGGTGGAGTATTTGTAGCATCAGAAAATGAGTGAATTGCATAGGATTCGAGTTCCAAAAACGTGTTCACAATGATACCTTTAGTTTCTCTCCACCTTCTAGCATAATCAAGGATCAGAGTGCCCCCTTCTCTGTGGAGCACCACACCAGGCAAGACCCTAGCTGGGATTGGGTTCACAAAACTTGACAAGACCAACTCAGCATCTGAGTCTTTGAACTCAGTTATATCCTGCTTTTGCTCATCACGAAGGGCTTGGAGATGAAGCATGAGACTGAGAAAGCTTGCACTCGATGGGAAAAACAAATAAGTAGGTACCCCAAAGTCATTAGCCACGTCTACCATAGATGAACAGAACATGTCGACCACAAATCCGGCAAGTCGAGGAGAGTTAGAACCTGACCTCGACTCTTTGAGCTTAGTAGCAGCTTCTTTAACATGGGGTTTCTGACTTTCAATGAATGAAGAAACGAAAACCATGGGGTCGTTTCCTTGTTTGAAAGAAGTTTGAGGGAGATCAATAAACTGTATACATTCAGTATATGAGGAATCATTGAGAGATTCGATGTAGGCTTCCACCTTGGAATCTATTGAAAGCCTCATGATGAGGACCGTGATACAGAGCCTGTCATCTCGAGCAACGAGAAGCTTTGCAATCTCCAGCATTGAAGCGAAGTGACCCATACCCGGTGAAGGAACGAAAACTAGCTCTGCTTTCTTCATTGGACACACTGGAGTGAAAATATCAGAGATGTGTAGAATTTTCACCCACATCTTCCCTTTGGCTGTATATAATAATTCCCTTAGATTCTTTATAGCCAAGGATGACATCATGGCTTTGCTGGGATTTGTATAAATAGACCTTACATAAAGGATACATGAGTCAAGATTCTTTTGAAAACAGGCTAATTAGTGGGATATATTTATGACGTCTCATGTTTATCTACCGAAATGTCTTCCTGTCCACGTATACATAATTGAAAAATGAAAAGATTTTTCTCCCATTAACTGCTGTGTTAAAACATTTAGCTTTTTCCATTTAAAAATATATTTTATCTATTTTACCATTCTACTTTATAATATACTTAATATAAAAAATTGTAGTTTTATATTCATCTCATTAAAATAATATAAACAATAAAGTGTAGGAGAAGAGAGCATGTGATCAGTGAGAGAGGAGAATAAAAATAATAAAGTGAGAAAAGAGAGAGTATGGCAAAGAGAGCATTTGGCCTTATTTTCATGGTGGGAATTCAGCAGTATTTCGGGATAGATACGTCCTAGCACACAAAACGCTATTCTTACTAAGCTTTGACAACAAAAATATGGAAAAAAGATGCCCTATTTTCAAGGAAAAAATTTGGCAGAGTTTCATGTTTGATGCGCTATAGCGCACCAGCGAGGTTTCGTGCCTACGTATATGACATACGTCAATATGTTCATACTAAGGCAAACTAGAACTCACTAAAGCATTAACATGTTGACATGTGTCGCATACATGAGAAAGCCAATGTCACTAGTTAACATGGATCAAAGACAACAAAATTGCGATAATCATGCACACAATGTAGCACGAATATGCATCACAAGGGTAGTGCCCTTCCAAACAAGTGGGTCTATCATACAGAGTGCATGACCATATTTAAACATGCAGAGAGAGAGATATTATAGGGGGTAGAACAAACAGTCTAGCCCAAGGTGGATGAGAGCGGGCTAGAATGAAGGCCCAATACAACTAATTTGTAGAGATGGATGGTCAAGATCAACCTTTTAAGCCTTGATAACCTCGGTATAGTAATTTAAAGAAAGGAAATTAGCAAGGACAACAGTTTTAATAAAGAATTGCAACAATGAAAGATTCTTATTTAAGTTCTTCCTCGGGTAGGCCGAGGAGGGATGGTTCTTTTGATACACAATCTTCAGGTACATAGTGATCACTTTCTCTCTCTATTTCCTTATCTCTCTCTCTCTCTCTCTCTCTCTCTCTCTCTCTCTCCACTTTTTCCGATCCCCCTTTCAAGATGATCTTGCTTCCCATATATAGCTGCTTGGATTGCATCCCAACCTTCCCCTTGGAGGGCCATTAATCCCTTCTTAGATACTTGTTCCATCATTGCCTTATTGCTAATGGTAGAGTAGGCCAAAGGCTGTAGGAGCATTGTTCAAGGGTCATTCTACCATTAATGTGCAGACTGAGTTGGTACAGTACATTAAATGTGGAGGTAATGGATGCTTTATCTGGAAACCTCCTCCTTCCCTTGCTTGCACGTCACTACTTCCTTTCTTGGTCTTCACCCTTCTTACCTTGGTGGTTTATCTCTGGTCTCTCAAGGTGTGTTTAATTCTCAGGCTACTCGGGTTGTTCGCCTTCCTCAGTTCCATTGATTGGACTCTCCTAATTGAGTGGGACCTAGTGTGATGAACAGTTAGGCCCACTGCTCCTCGAGTTGAGCCCCTTGGGCGATCTTCCCTCTTCAAGCTTCCCCCTCCCATAATAGCCCCTTGAAACATCACTCCCTTTGTTGCTCGAGGGAGTGGGGTTTTTGTATGAGATGGGGCAGTTAGCGTGCTCTGGGCACGTTCCCACATAGAAATGTCTTTTCAACTGCCCTAGACACGCTTTTGATGCTTTAGTTTCCTTAACGTTACAGTTAATGCTGCAGACGGTTTCATGTCCCCCACGTTCTATGGTAAGATAAAGATCCTACGGTTGACATTTTTTAGAGTATATGGGCGGGAAAAGTACCGCTCTCTTTTCATCTCTATATAAAGGTAGGTAGAGGTCATTCTTCCCACTTTCAAAAAAATTTACTTTACCTTTAGAAAGGCTGCCCGAGAAGCCCAACTTCTTACACTCTTAAGTGTTTCAAGCTTTTGCTTAGTGCAAAGTTTTATTTTTATTTTTATTTTTATTCTTTAGGATGGGTAGATTTACTAACTTAGTAGACACTCCCGAAAACAAAGAGACTTTCAACGCTAGGTATAATATTCCTACCAGCGTAACCATACAATATGGCAAATTAGGGGATTGGTACACCAAAAGGCAAACTGAGGATGTAGTTATCCCCATGATAGCCTTCATAGAAGGGGGGATAAGGATCCTTATGGATGGAGTTATAAGGGACTTCTTTAACCTCTTTAGGATTTGCCCCACCCAATATTCCCTAAATCTTTTTTGGGTAGTGTGTAGTGTAGCTCGGCTGAACGAAAAGATGAGTGTGGTCCTAACCCATCACCCCTCGTGATATCAACTGGGTATATAGTTTCAAGATAGCAAGGACACAAGGTTTTACCTTAGGACTAGGGTTCCCGCAATTAGGTTGATCTCCTGTCTTCCCGAAACAAACAAGGGCTTGGATGAAGACTTCTTGATCATTTCGAGAGATTGGCATGATGGATATCATTGCCCTATCAAATATGGAACACCAAGTGGACCTAGGATTTCAACATCACAAATATCTTAAAGGCCTAAGATCCACATTAGTTTCTAGGTACTTTTGTGGAATTTAAACAAATCAAAAGTTCATTTAACATTTAAAGAACTAATTTTAAATAAGGTAAGTGTCCAGAGGGATTGGACTTTTTCAAGGTTGTGTTTTACTTGTTTAATTAAGAATTAACTGAGCATTAATTTACGCAAGGCAATCAAACCTAACCAAGGTTATGTTTAACCCTTAGATTACTTTAGGAGTTATTTGAGGTCCAAAAAAACCAATATTATACCAAGGCCCAAAAACAGCACAAAGGATCAAAATCTACGAAAGTAAATGAACATTTGGGCTTTCAATAAAGGAAAAGGAGGAGATACCCAAACCCGTTAAGGGTCCATGGGGAGGAAACCAAATCCATGAATAGGCAAGCTTTAAACTTCATGAAACAAAGGAAAGAAAAAGTCTATCCCAACCTTCAAAGGTTAGAAAAACCGTTGGGGAGCCCAGGAAAATAATTGGACCAGGATACCTAGGGGTTCCCAGGAGCCTAGGATCCTCAAGACATGCAGCAAAGCCAAGATGGAATTAACATAGGTCAAGGGGGCATGCCAAGAAACACAAAGAACAAGAACACGTATGTCGTTATTAGCCACCCAAGGATGTAAAAAAGAGATTAGAAGGCTTGTGAACTAACAACTCATGAGCAACGGCCTAGTACCTCGAGGAACCCAGGAAGAAGAACCATAAAGGAAGGTGGCTGAGGATCTTTCAGCTTAGCAGGAAGGAATCAGCCTACTTGGGAAAAATGAAAAAGGGGAAAGCAGCCAAAAGATGGGTCTGAAAAGTGGTGTCTAGAAACCTTGGAAAAAGAAAGACCAAAGGTCAGCCCTTTAGGACCCCCTAGAATGGGAAAGTTAGGTAAGGTCTTTTGAAGAGAAAATCTCAAAAGAGGGAAATAATGAAGAATGAGGAATGAACCAGTTACCAATGTTGCTAACCCAACATTGGTTTTGGTACCCAGAGGAACAAATAGAGGGAATCTATGATACCCCAAAAACCCTACGATGGCATTATAAAAAGAGGAAGCAGCAAACAGTGAAAGACATTCAGCCACAGTCAATTGAAGTAAAAATACTTGAGAAAACTCTACCAGAATTCAAAAAGAGAGAAAAGGGAGGAAAAACACCATTTGGGATCCTTAGAACAGCCACTAGAAAACCCAAACTTAGATTCAAAGGGATTCAAACTTTGCAAGTCTTAGAGGCCTGAAGAGCCATCTAAGTCTGTGATTTTGAACTTATTTGGACCTCGTAACTTGTCCTAGTGAGCATAATGTATTGCATAATTAAGAAAATAATGAAGCATTTTACATTATTTTAAGGATCCTTAACATCCTATTGTATTTCTTTCTTCTCATTATTTTGTTCCTTACTATTCCCTGTTGTTCAATACATATATTCTCTATATGTTAGTATGTATGTGTTGTAGGATTCATGCCCTATGCACCACTTGGTTCGAAATCAACCTCATTTAGCTGCGGTGAATCAAGCCTAGTCCTTTAAAATATAAAGCATCAGGCCTAAGATCCTCACTTCCTTACTTGGGCCTGTGTGCTACTTTTCTTAAAAAAAAAAAAAAAAAAAAAAAAAAAAAAAAAAAACCCACATAGCTAGTAATCAGCTAACTTTATGGTGGCCACTTCCTTCCTTTCTTCAATCATATCTAAGCTGGTGAAAAGGAGTTGCTCGTTTAAGTTACTGCCGAACTAGTCAGTCCTTATCATTGGGAACCTCATCTCTAGGGGAATAATTGCCTCAGAACCATACGTCATAGAAAAGGTGCAATATGCCCATAGAACGTAAGGTAGTTCATCCATGCACTTGCTTTTTGCCTCATTTAATCTTTTCTTCAATCCATCCACTATAACCTTGTTGATGGCCTTGGCCAGTCCATTACTCTTCGAGTAGGCTAGTGTAGAATACCTATTCCTTATTCCCAATTCACAACAGTATCTTCGGAAGGCTTTGCTATTGAGTTGGAATCCATTATCCGAGATGAGAGTGTGAGGTACACCAAATCTTGTGACAATATTTTCCCAAACAAACCTCTTCACGTCTTGATCTCGAACGTTGGAGAGAGGTTTTGTTTCAACTCACTTTTTGAAATAATCAGTCCCATGAGGATCCATCTTTGAGTTCCTGTTCCCTTTGGGAATGACCCGACAATATCTAATCCTCAGTGCACAAAGGGCCACATACTGGAAAGAGGGTTATGGATCCCTTCTAGCTAATGGATGTTTGGGGCATACATTTAGCATTGGTCACACTTCTTAACAAATTCCTGAGTGGACTTATGCATGCTGGGCCACTAATACCCTTGAATGAGAACTCTGTGCGACAAAGACCTTCCCCCTGTGTGACTACCACAAACTCCTTCATGAAGTTCTTCTAACAAAACTCCTACTGCCTCGGGGTGTATGCATAACAGATAGGGGTCTGAGTAAGAGCGTTTATACAATTTTTTCTCCTTAGACAACCAATATCATGGTGCCTTCCTTCGAATCTTCTCGGCCTCTGCTCTATCCTTGATGAGCATTCCCTTCTTTATGAATGATATCACTGGATTCATCCAGCTTGGACCGACGTGCACTGCGTTTACTAGTATGGGAGTTTTGCTATCATGACTTGGGGTTGGTAGGTTTTCTACTATTACAACCCTTGGCGAGCTCTCTCCTATGGAAATGGCTAAGGTTGCCAGTGAATTAACATGAGTGTTCTTTCTTCTAGACCCATGGTCTATGGTGAAAGTTTCAAAGCTGGCTTGCAAATGTTTTAACCAAATACCATTGCATCCTTTGATCCTTGGCCTCAAACTCTCCCCATACCTACACCACTATCAACCTTGAGTCACAAAAAACTTTAATGGATTTTCCCCCGAACTTTTTGATAGAACTTAAGCCAGCTTTGAGGGCTTTGTATTCTACATCATTTTTGGTGTCTAAAAAGTCCAATCTCAAGGATTTCTTGATGGTAATTAATTTTGGGGAGATCATATCTATTTCGACCCCCTGAGCTTCTCTGATTTGCGGCCTCATCCATTTACAACTCCTAATATGGCAGAGGAGATGCAAAAATGATCATCACCTCCCTGTCTACCCTAGGATGCTCCTCAGACACTCTTTTTTTTTGCTCCGTTAGTGAATTCTGCCACTAGGTCAACCAAAACTTACCTTTTTATGGCTGTCTAAGGGAGATATTTGATATCAAACGCTTCTAGGACGGTCCCCCACTTCACCATTCTCCTGTAATGTCTGATTTCTTGAGCAAAGCTTGCAAAGGCAGCTAGGTAGGGATGATAACTGTGTATGCCTAGAAATAATGGTGAAGCTTCTTGGTAGCATGTATGATGGCTAAGATAGCCGAGGGAGATACCTTGCTTCTGCTTCTTGGAGGGATTTACTTACGTAGTAGATGGGTTTTTTCACCCCTTCCTCTGTTCAAACTAAAACTAGGCTCACTATATAGGTCGTGACTGCTACATAAGTGTACAAGGCTTCCTTTTTTCCTAGTTTAGATAAGATTGGGGGTTAGCTAGATACTTCTTTAGTTCCTCAAAAGCCTTATTGCACTTGTCAGTCCATGCAAAATCCTTCCATATAAGAAGCAATTGGAAGAATGGCTTACATTGGTCAGCTGACTTAGATATAAATCTATTTAAAGTGGCTGTCATTCCCATCAAGTGTTGTACCTCTTTCAGGTTCCAAGGTGGGAGCAAACTATGAATGGCTTTGATCGAATCGAGATTAACCTCTATTCCTCAATGGGTAATCATATAACCCAAGAATTTTCCAGATCCTACCTCAAAGGAACACTTAGAAGCATTTAAGCATAGCTTGTACTTCCTTAGGACTGAGAAGACTTCATTCAAGTCTCCTAGGTGCTCGGATACCTCTTTGCTCTTCACCACCATATCTTCTACGTAGGCCTCCACATTTTTACCTAACTGAGCTTCAAACATCCTTATTACCATCCTTTGGTAAGCAAATACATCGTTCTTTAGACCAAATAGCATTACTCGGTAATGATAGTTTCCCATTGGGGTAAGGAATGTAGTCTTTTCCTGGTTTGGTAGTGCTAATGGAATCTAATGGTAGTAGGCCTAGAAAGAATCTAGGAAGCTCATCCATGGATGGCAGAAGATTTCATAGACAAACTGGTCAACCTCGGGATCGAGAAGGGATCTCTAAGGCCGACTTTATTAAGATCGGTGAAGTCCACACAAACTCTCCACTTGCCCGTCTTTTTCTTGACAATGATGGTGTGTTGAGGTCTAAAAATTCATAGTACCCAAGCCCAAAGAAATAAGCACAAGGGGGCCATGAAAAAGAGAAGAAATGGTAAGCCCAAGATGCTTGAAGCCCAAAAAAGCATCAATAAGAAAAAAGGGAAGCCCAGAAGCTTATGAAAAAAGAAGAAAGAAAAGGAAAAGAAGCCCATGATAGAGGATTGAAGAAGAAAGCTGAGCCGGGATCCTCAGAAACCACCAAAAGGCTTGGATCCCCCTAGGCATGTAAGCACAGTGAACAAAATATTAAGACAGTTCGAAAGAAAAAGACAAAAAAAGAAAAACAAGAAAACAGAGGAGAAGCCATGTCCTTCTCAAGAGCCAAACGACCCAGCAAGAAGAGAGGAAAGAATCAGTGACCTCTTATGGCGCAAGTGGGTAGTACCTCGGGGAACTAGAATGAAGAAGTATAAAAAAGGGAATAGCAGCGGAAGACTTTCAAACCGGCAAAATGGGATTCCACCCGTTTGAGAAAAAATATAAAGAAGAAGAACTGCAAAAGTTGGATTGAGAAAGGCATGACCTCAGCATGTTTCGAAATAGGTAGTCACCATGGACTTTCAAAGAAACAAAACTAAAAGGAAGGAAAGGATGAAGAACAGGAAAACTGAACCTACTGAGGGATGGGCACAATACATGCCTTGGTGACCAAAGGGCAAAATAGGGGAATCAATAGTTCCCCTGGAACTCTAGAATATCACTATAAAATGGGGGCAAGTATTGCGAAGAGGGGTAGAGAATTTGAAAACGGGAGAAACATTGATAAAATTCTGTCAAGAAGAGAAAACTCAGAGAAAATTAGTAAAATTACTTCCCAGTATCCTAGAAAAAGCCACTATAGCACATACTTGGATTAAAATAGAATCAAACTTTGCAAGTCTTCAATGTTAGAATAACCATTTAAGGCTGTAATTTTTGAGCTTGCTTGAACCTTGTATCACGTCTTAGTGAGCGTACTATAATCATGATAAAGAAGATTAAATGAAATACTTTTCACTGCATTTACTTTGCTGTTTTGATTTTTTGTTCAATACAAATATCCTTGTTTGTTAGTTTATATGTATTGTAGGAAGCATGCCCTGTGCACCACTTGATTCTTAAACAGCCCTTTAGCTACGATGAATCAAAGTTCGGTCCACCAAACTACAACTATTCGGCCTGGGATCCTTGGGCTTGAGTGTTATGGAAAAAGCACTCTTACATTTTGGCGACTCCACTAGGGACTAGGTAAAGAAGAGGGAAGAAGCAATCCCTTCGTAGAGCATGTCTCCAAGACAAAGGAACAGCAAAGGAACTAAAGTGCCACCTACGGCCTCTGAGCCTGTGGGAGAAAATGAGGTAGCTTTCAAACAGAGAGGCGAGGTATCCCTGGTAAAGCAGGAAGTTGTGTCAGGACAAAGGCACACAAGGCAGGAACCAGATGCCATGGCTCGGATGACAGCAATGTTGAAGGATCTGGAGCAATAAATTTGCCTTCTTAAAGAAGGCAGGACACAAAAAATCAGGGATAATGTCCCCCCTGTTGGTAACCAAGACAGAACGCAACCAGAGGAAGAGTCAGCAGTGGGAGGAAGGACTAACCCCCAATACTTAACACTAGCATATGTCAGTGCCCTCCTAGAGTAAGAAAGGGACAAACTCTCGAGGATCCCTAAGCAATTCTCTCGGGATCCACTGTTCCCTCCAGAACTTCTTGGCAAGCCATACCCCAAAGTGTATGAACCCCCAAAGTTCCACCCTTTCGACAGAAGAAATGGAAGTGCTGTGGAACATGTGAGCAGGTTCATTCACACTATGGGCCCCTATGCAGGAGACAATGAACTATGTCTAAGGGAATTTGCTAAATCCTTAGTGGATAGGGCATACACTTGGTACACCACGCTGAGACCCGGGTTCATCAAAACCTGGGATGAAATGATGGAGAGGTTCTGTGCCAAGTATTATCCTGGTGAGGACAAGATCATTTTCCAGAACTTTCAGATGGTAAGGCAGAGACCTGGAGAGGATCCTATCTAGTTCATTAAAAGATTTGAAGATGTGTTCCTAGATTGCTATGGGGACCACGAGGAAAAGGAGCTCATAGAAACCTGTATATCCAATATGTTTTTTTATTACAGGCTCAACCTTGAAAATCTATGCATCGCGCAGTTTGCTGACCTGTTGCAGAGAACTAGAAGGACAACACCGACTATGAGGACAAAAAGGATGACAGTATCCCAGGCCATGATAGCATCAGTGGGAGAGAAAAGGAAGAGACCTGATGGGAAGGTGTTCGAGGAACCACCAGTGATCCCATGTACAGCTAAGGAGTTAAACCATGTCCTGGACAAATGGATCGGAGATGGAGTTGTTAGGCCATTTACTATGTCCAGGCCACCAACTGAAGAAGAAAGGAAGAACCCTTTGTTTTGTAGGATCCATAATTATGTCAAGCATTCCACCAAGGATTGCTGGACCCTCTATAGACTCTTCCACAAAAAGCTAAAAGAAGGAACCCTAGAGCTCACTCAGAAGGAGCTAGAAGTGCAGAGGAACCCCTTGCCTAACCACAAAGGGAAAGGGATGGTAGCAGTAGTAATCCACAGGAATCCAGCAGAAGCAGGAGAATCCAAAGGATCCTTCCACCCGAGCACAGTCAAGACCCTCCAGAAGAATTCCAAGATCAGGACACTATTCAACCAACTGGGATTTGGACCAGAAGCAAGAAGGGTGGCCACAGAGTCTCTCATGAGAATAGCAGCAGATTCGGGAATGAAATGCTTCATAGCAGAGTCACATGCTAGTCGAGCTTTCCTGGAGACAACCAATGCAATAACCTTCACCGACGAGGACATGGAGGTTGAGCATCCGGACCACCGTAGGCCCCTTTATCTAATGGCCACCATAAATGGTGTCCAAATCAGAAGAGCATTGGTGGACACAGGGGTATCACTCAATCTCATAGCCTTGAGTACCCTGGAAGCTATGGGCCTGATTAACAGAAGGATCCTAAGGGCTTCCATGGATAACAGGATTTGGGGGGTCGGTGGAATCAACAGAAGAGTATGTACAGTTAGCCTTGAGGGCAGGGCCAATAGTGGCCCTGACAAGATTTCATGTGATTAATGCAGAGGTATCTTACCATGTATTGTTGGGACGCCTATGGCTCTATAAACACCACCTTATTCCATCTACATACCATCAGTGCATTAAAGGGAGATTGAATGGGAGGCCAATGAGAATCCCTACCAACTGTAACCCTTTCAACCAGGGAGAAGTGAACTTTGCAGAAACGATATTTTACTATGAGTTAGAGCCAGATGATGAGAGCCTCGCACCAGGTACTCTAGGGGCACCTATCCTTGAAGAAGAATAAGAAGAAGAAGAAGAAGAAGAAGAAGAAGAAGGAGGAGGAAGAGGCACCCGTCACCTGAGAAACCTTTTGGAAAGAAAAAGGCAAAAAAGGGAGCTCAACTCTTTAGGATCCTGAGAATGTGTGGTAGTGCGAGAACCCGGAGGAAGGTTGATTTATCGTTTATGAAGGTGCGCGAGACTTGAATGCATCACGCAGAAAGGTCTCGGACCACTAAGTTGTATGATGGCCCAAAAAGAAATCCTAAAAGAACCAGTCAAGGATGCCCAAATTCAGCCGGAGGAAGAAGTAAAGGAAATAAATTTGGGAACCGAGCTGGGATCCCAGAAGCTTGTCTTTATTAGCAGTCAGTTGATGGCACAAGAAAGGGAACAATTAGTGGCGTTACTCCAGAAATACAGAGATGTGTTTGCATGGACCTATGATGAAATGCCTGGTTTAAACCTGGGATTGGTAGTTCATTCTCTTAATGTGGAACCAGGAATAAGGCCAGTAGTTCAGCCGGCTAGGGTCTTTCACACTGAGGTAGAAGCTTAGATAATCCAAGAAGTCAAAAAGCTGCTAATAGCTGGCTTTATCAAACCCATCCAACACCCTAAATGGCTTTCCAACATTGTACCTGTGAAGAAGAAAAATGGTCAGATCTGTTGCTGTGTGGACTTTCACAACCTGAACTAGGCGTGCCCAAAAGATGAGTTCCCCTTGCCCAATATTAATCTCCTTATAGATTTAGCTGTGGGAAGCTCTATGTTCTCGTTTAAGGATGGGTACACTGGGTACAACCAAATCCGCATGGCTACTAAAGATGTAGAGAAAACGACATTCAGAACTCCAATCGGGAACTTTTATTACACCGTATTCCCTTTGGCCTAAAAAATGCGGGAGCTACATACCAGCGAATCATGATAGCTATTTTTCATAACATGATACATGAGGAGATGTAGATGATATTGTGGTCAAATCAAAGACTAGAACAGGACACCTCCGAGTACTTGAGCAAGTTTTTGAAAGATGCAGGAAGTACAAACTACACATGACCCCATGAAATGTGCCTTCGAGGTGTCTGCTGGAAAGTTCCTTGGGTTTTTGGTACATCACAAAGGCATAAGTGTAGATCCAGCCAAGGCCACAGCCATCGCCACAATGAAAAGACCAACTACTGTGAGGGAGCTCAAAAACTTCTTGGGAAGGGTCTCCTATATTAGGAGATTTGTGCCTGGGTTAGCTTCAGTTATGACAGGTTTATCCAAACTGTTGAAAAAGGGAATTGAGTTTACCTGGGGAATGGAACAACAGGAGGCTTTCCAAAGAATTCTATACATCATGAATCATTTGCCCACCCTCCAGGCGCCAGTGTGTGGGTGACCTTTGTTATTGTACTTAGCATCAAACCCTTAGGCAATAAAAGCTTTACTAGCACAGGAAGATGACCAAAGGAATGAGCAACTTGTTTATTACGTAAGCATGACACTCAAGCACACCGAGACCAGGTACCCCAAAATAGAGAAAGCCTGCCTAGTAATCATTTACGCGTCCCAGAGATTGAAAAGGTACTTCTCAACTCACCAAATCCTTTTGGTGACTAAGTCCCACCCCATAAAGGCACTCCTACACCAGCCCCTTCTCACGGGAAGAATAGCACAATGGCTAGTCCTGCTTTCTCAATATGACATAGGCATCAGAACCCCCAAAGCTGTCAAAAGCCAAGCCATAGCAGATCTATTGGCTCAGTTCCCAGGAAAGGAGGAAAGCCCACTGAGTGAAGAAATCCCTAGTGAGGTGGCAGTAACAGAGATCCCAAGAAAGAAATGGACAATGAGATTTGAAGGGTCAGCTACAACAACTTCAAATGGGGTAGGAATCGTACTAAGCTGTGAGAATGGGGACACCATACCCTTGTCTTTCAAGCTTGGTGTCTCATGCTCTAATAGCGCAGCTGAATATGAGGCATACTTGACCGGACTGACTATAGCACTCAGCATAGGAGTAAAGCATATGAGAGTATTGGGAGACTCCAATCTTGTAGTTTCCTAGGTGAAAGGTGACTTTGCGTTACGAGAACAAAGTTTAGCAGCCTATAGGACTTGGGCACAAAGGCTGGAGCTGGAATTCCAAACCTTTAGCATAGAGTACACTTAAAGAAGTGAAAACAGGTTTGCTGATGCACTCGCCACTCTAGGATCCCAAATACCATTCAAAGGAAGGGACACGCTGGTAAGGATAGGAAAGTAGGAACATTCTATTGTAAGGATCCTCCAAGGGATGTACCCCAAAGAGTCCAAATAGTGGGATTAGAGAAATGTAGTCAAAGAAAAAATGAAAAAGGCAGAATTCGAAGGAAACATCAAAGAACTAAAAGATTACACTAGATAGAAGGGGAATTGTATAGAAGATTGCCAGGGGGAATCTTGTCCAAGTGTATCAACAAGAAGGAAGGAAAGTTGAAGCTAGAAGAATTATATACCCAAGCCTGTGGAATTACAGAAAAGATCAGCCTATATAGAAGAATACAACGCATGGGATACTACTGGCCAAATATGAACAAAGAGGCAGCGACTATACAGGAAAAATGTTAGGAGTGTCGGCTTGCGATAGATAAGGAAGAAAGCTATGCTGTGTTTGTTGCAGAAGATTGGCGAGTTCCCTTCATAGAATACTTGGCTCAAGAGATCCTACCAACTGACAGGACACTAGCCCACCAGCTCAAGAAACTTGCAGACAAGTATTTCTTGCAAAACGGTATCTTATTCAAAAAGGGATATAGTGGGGATCCACTAAGATGCCTGGGGCCAAAGAAAGCTAAAGAAGTAGTTAGGGAAGTTCATTCCGGTGATTGTGGGAGTCACCAGGGAAAAAGAAGGCTCTATAAGCAATTATTACTGTTGGGATATAACTGGCCAACGAGGAAAAGGGACTCTGAAGAGCTAGTCAAAACCTGCCACGCCTGCCAAGTCCTGGGAGATGCGATTCACACTCACCCAAATGTTTTGCAGGATATGACGATACTATGGCCTTTTCACACTTGGGCGCTCGATCTCATAGGGCCTATAAACCCTCCATCCAATGGTTACATATAGATCTTGGCAACCACAGAGTAGTTTACAAAATGGGTAGAGGCCATCCTTTTGAAAAAAACCACTGGAGCAGCCGTAGCAAACTTTATTCGAGACCACATCATTACAAGGTTCGGGATCCCCAGAAGATTGATCAATGACAACGGGACCCCATTCATAAACAAAGACATGAAAGGGTTAACTGAGGCATATTACATCAAACATAGAAGGTCTACCCTATACTACCCACAAGGAAATGGTCAAGCTGAGGCCATCAATAGGGTGATGTTGAAGATCTTTAAAAAGATGAAGCATGAATATGGAGGGAAATGGAGTGACCATTTGGCAGATGTACTCTAGGCATGTAGGAACTCTGTAAAAATAGCCACAGGATTTTCTCCATTTTCCCTAGTCTATGGAACAGAAGCTATCAGCCCTGTGGAATTAGTTATTCCTACACCAAAGGTGGTCCTTGAAGAAAGCCAAGAAGAAAACAAGGATTCAAACAATGAAAAGAGATTTGCAGATCTGGAAGGGGTAGAAGAAGAAAGAGAACTAGCCAAGAAAAGAAGCCAAAGGTACCAGCAAAGAATGACTAGAGCATATGTACAAGCAGTACACCCAAGAACTTTTACTGAAGGGCAATTGGTACTAAGGATGGCAGAACACGTAAGGAGGAACCTACCGGGACCCTCCAAATTCACCCCAAAATAGGAAAGACCCTACATCATCAGGACAACCCATGAAAGTGGGTATTACCACCTTACAAAAGAAGATGGGATAGTCCTGACAGAGCTTATAAACGATAAATGGTTGAAACAATACTATGCATAAGGAAGAAGGGATCTTAGCATGCCAAGATCCTTTTGCCAGCTTCACAACTCGCTAAGTGTTTTTCTTTTATCATTTTCTTCGCTTTTGTCATGAATTCTTGTCTAAATGATTTTGGTCAGGAACCTATGATAGATTGACACTCTGTGGTCCATACTATGTTAAATGATTTTTCCTATGTTCCTTAAATGATGACCATATTTTAATGAAGTTTCTCTTTCCTTCAATCTTTGAGTTCTTTAAATATTATAAAGTCCAGGTTTGGATAGAATTAAGGGAGGATATCTGGGTAAAAAAAAAAAGGTATATATATAAATACCCTTTTACACATGACCCAGGATCCACCTCATAGATGATTCTAAATACCCCACAGATAGTTTCAAGTGCATGGTCTAGGATCACAGGCAAAAGTAAAGTGCCCAAGATACCTAGCCTAGCACTTGGAAAAAGGGGGACCTGTAAAGTTCATGAACTGGGACCATATCTAAAAAAAAATATATACAGAAAAAGAAAAAAGAAAAAAGGAGAAAGGATACCCAGTGTACCCAGTTCAGTATTTACATAACAAAGTAACCACCGGGTACCTAGTCCAGGACCTACAGTGAAGCTTGTAGGAACCATGGCCCAAGACTCAGGAAAGAAAAGAGAAAAGTCATGTATCAAAGAGAAAAGAAATGTATCAAAGAGAAAAGCAAATCCACATACTATTGAAAGAAATTAGAAGTAGTCTTGAAACACAAACATAGAGCTATGCAAAAAAAAAAAAAAAAAAAAAGAGTAGTGTTCAAAAAAAAATATAGAAACTTATACAACCCCAAATTGTTTATACGGATCTAAAAAGGGAGAGGAAAAAGTTAAGAAATGAGGCCGGCCAACAGGGAGCCATCTGGAGGAATAACAGGCACAACTGAAGAAGAAAGAATTCTCTGCCTTTTGACCTTCAAATCTTGCAAAGGTTTGTGAGCATGAGCCAAAGTTTCCTTAGCAACAGCAATCTCAGCATCTATGCTCCTGGAGGTTTGCCTCTAAAACAGCACGTGGGCCAATAGGTGCAAATGATCTAGCAAAAAGGACAGATTGAACTTGGCCTCTAGAAGGTCTTGAACCACCCTCTCCACTCCAAAAAATTTTCTTCAAATAAAGAGTCCACAGAAGAATCTCTCAAAGAAGTCAACATAGCACATAGCAATTCCATCAAGATATTACCCAGAAAAACACCTCCCCTAAAACCACTGGTGAAATCTCCATGACTCTTGAGCAAACTTTCTAACAACAGTAGACCTTCAACAGGCACGGAGAAGCGCAGGAAGCTGCCATAAGAAGACCCAAAAGAGTAGAAGTGACTAGCAGGAAGGCTGTTGAACTCCATAAGATCAAAACGAGTTAAAAAGGTGGAAAGCCTTGAATCAAGATCTGAAGCAGCCACTCTTGGAACATCTCCCATCACTGTATCCCCACCTGTAGAAACTGGAAAACTTTCAGCCTTTTGTTTTGATTGAAGATCAGCAATCTGAACAGATCTCGCAACTCCTTTAGGAATAACAGGCTCAGAATCTCTAACACCTGTATCAACGCTTGCAAAAAAAAAAAAAAAAAGAGAAAGGAAAAACAGATTTAGTTATAAAAAAAAAAAAAAAAAAAAAGAAAGGGGGAGGAGTGACCAAAAAAAAGGGAGACCAAACCAATACCAGCTTCTCCAAGCAGAGCCTCTTCCTCCTACTCCTCTGATTTCTTCAAAGATTCTGGGAAAGGATATAAAGTAAGTTGAAGAAAGGGTGAGGAAATTATGGCGAAACTGCTAAAGGAAGGTAGAGATGCAGGGGTTTCACCATAGAAGAAGAAGGCAGAAAAAAGGTGTAGAGAAAGAAAGGAATAAAAAGGGAACACAGTGGCAACAATCTACACTCACCTTCTGAATTTTCTGATTCCAAAGAAGAGGTAATACTGGGAACAGACCTCACACTGGCTTGACCTAAAAGGAGAAAAGAAAGAAGAAACTCAAAAAAAAAGGGGGGGGGGGAAGGGGAGAAGAAAGGGGAACAAAAAAAGAAATAGAGATAAAACACTATTATAAAGGGAAATACGGATTACCTGTTTGTTTGGATAAAGGCGTGCCTCCTAAAGTCTCTTTACTTGACAATGTCTGAGGAAACACAGTTCTGATAGGACTGGGAGTTCGCTCAAGCTGAGGACTTTGAGATGCAAGGAGCTTGGAAGCTTCAGGATCCTGAGTAGTTTGGACACCCTGCATCGGTTGCCCGGTCTCCACAGCCATACCACCACTAAGGGGCTCCTCCTCCATAACGGGAAATGCAACAGAAAGGATTGTAACCATTTCTTCTTCCAGAACCCTAACAGCCATAGGAAGGGACGCCTCCACCTAAATAAAAAGAAGAGAAGGGGAAAGGCAAACAATAATAAGTGAAGACAACAAGGTGACACAAACACACAGTACCAAAGCAAACGAAGAGGCATGAATAAGGGAAGTCCGTACCATATCATCACCGGACGACTGACTTCTGCCTTTCTTGAAGTCCGACTTGCGTTTGGACTACAAAGGAAACAATTGCTCATTAGCTAAAAAGAGGAAGTAACTGCAACAATAGTAACAAATGTAAAAGAGAGAAGAAGGAAAGAGGTCTTGCCCTTCTCTCTCTCTATAGATTCTTTGAAGGTCTTTTGCTTACTACGAGTACACCCAGAGGGTCCTAAGGGGGGCTGGGATACAAAATCAGAGGATCCTAAAGGACCATGGACTGAAGAAATCACAGGAACCTGGGAAAAAGAAGACTCTACCTTGGTCTTCTTCTGGGTCCTTGAAGCCAAAGGTTGCCCGCCTTCCTTATCTTCTTGGGATACCAAATGTGCCTAGGATTTCCCAGTCTTTCTCTTTTTTGCCTCAGGACCAGCCTTCACGCGTTTAGTACTTTCCTCAACATCAACTGTTTTCATTTTTTCCGGCCTAATCTCCTTGCCTTTACCCATGGGGGTAGCAGCACCTATTGTCTCCATTGCACCCTTCTTAATATGTACCCCGGAGGAAGTACCAATAATAACACCGCAACCCAACCAAGTTCCGGGAAATTCTTGTGCATATGTTACCCAACCTCCCTTGGAGGCATGCCATTCTGCGAACCCCGTCTTACTACTTACAGCAGCGGAAACAATCCCAACAGTGGGCAGGGATAAGCGTTTATTGGATGTTGGAGCAGAGGAAATACTAAGATTAGGGGTTTTCCTAACTGTACCAGAGCCAACATAATCAACAAAAGACTTTTGTATTCTTCTCCCGTAGCCAGTATAACCGTTAGAAGCAAAAACTCCTTTTTGGAAGTTAGGCACTGCAAACTGGGGGCTCCTCCGTGACCAATAAGAGAAGGGTCCTTCCCATTTTGGGGTGAATTTGGAGGGCCCTGGTAGGTTCCTCCTTACGTGTTCCGCCATCCTTAGGACCAATTGCCCTTCAGTGAAAGTTCTTGGGCATACTACTTGTGCATATGCTCTAGAAATTCTTTGCTGGTACCTTTGGCTTCTTTTCTTGGCTAGTTCTCTTTCTTCTTCTACCCCTTCCAAATCTACCAATCTCCGTTCATTGTTTGCGTCCTCATTTTCTTCCTGGCTTTCTTCAAGGACCACCCTGGTGTAGGAATAACTAATTCCACAGGGCTAATAGCTTCCATTCCATAGACTAGGGAAAATGGCGAGAATCCTATGGCTGTCTTTACAAAGCTCCTACATGCCCAGAGTACATCTGCCAAATGATCACTCCATTTCCCTCCATATTCATGCTTCGTCTTTTTAAGGATCTTTAACATCACCCTATTGGTGGTCTCAGCTTGACCATTTCCTTGTGGGTAGTATGGTGTAGACCTCACATGTTTGATGTGATATGCCTCAGTTAGCCCTTTCATGTCTTTGTTTATGAATGGGGTCCCGTTGTCACTGATCAATCTTCTGGGGATCCCGAACCTTATAATGATGTGATCTCGAATAAAGTTTGCTACGGCTGCTCCAGTGGCTTTTTTCAAAGGGATGGCCTCTATCCATTTTGTAAAGTACTCGGTGGCTACCAAGATCCATATGTAACCATTGGATGGAGGTTTTATAGGTCCTATGAGATCGAGCCCCCAAGTGTGAAAAGGCCATGGTGTTGTCATATCCTGTAAATCATTTGGGTGAGTGTGAATCGCATCTCCCAGGACTTGGCAAGCGTGGCAGGTTTTGACTAACTCCTCAGAGTCCCTTTTCATCGTTGGCCAATAATATCCCAGCAATAATAATTGTTTATAAAGCCTTCTTTTTCCTAGGTGACTCCCACAATCACCGGAATGAACTTCCTTGACTACTTCTCTAGCTTCTTTTGGCCTTAAGTACCTTAGGGGATCCCTACTGTATCTCTTTTTGAATAAGATACCGTTCTACAGGAAATACTTGTCTGCAAGTTTCTTAAGCTGATGGGCTAGTGTCCTGTCAGTTGGCGGGATCCCTTGAGCCAGATATTCTATGAAGGGAACTCGCCAATCTTCTGTAACAAACACAGTATAGCTTTCTTCCTTATCTATCACCAGGCGACACTCCTGACATTTTTCTTGTATAGTTGCTGCCTCTTTGTTCATATTTGGCCAGTAATACCCCATGCATTGCATTCTTCTATATAGGCTGATCTTTTCTGCAATTCCACAGGCTTAGGTATGTAATTCTTCTAGCTTCAGCTTTGCTTCCTTCTCGTTGATATACCTGGACAAGATTCAGCCTGGCAACCTTCTATACAACTCTCCTTCTATCTGAGTGTAATCTTTTAGGTCTTTGATGTTCCCTCCGAGTCCTGCCTTTTTCATCTTTTCTTTGACTTCGCTCCTCCAATCCCACTGTTTGGACTCTCTGATGTACATCCCTTGGAGGATCCTTACAATAGAATGTTCCTACCTTCCTACTTTTATCAGCGTGTCCCTTCCTTTGAATGGTATTTGGGATCCCAATGTGGCAAGCGCATCAGCAAACCTGTTTTCACTTCTTTGAGTGTACTCTATGCTAAAGGTCTGGAATTCCAGCTCCAGCCTTTGTGCCCAAATTCTGTAGGCTGCTAAACTTTGTTCCCATAATACAAAGTCAACTTTCACTTGGGAAACTACAAGATTGGAGTCTCCTAACACTCTCATATGCTTTACTTCTATACTGAGTGTTATAGTCAGCCCGGTTAAGTACGCCTCATATTCAACTGCGTTATTAGAGCACGAGAAACCAAGCTTGAAAGACAAGGGTATGGTGTCCCCATTCTCACAGCTTAGTACGATTCCTACCCCATTTGAAGTTGTTATAGCTAACTCGTCGAATTTCATGGTCCATTTCTTTCTTGGGATCTCTGTTACTGCCACCTCACCAGGGATTTCTTCATTCAGTGGACCTTCTCCTTTCCTGGGAACTGAGCCAGCAGATCTGCTATGACTTGGCTTTTGACAGCTTTGGGAGTTCTGATACTTATGTCATATTGAGAGAGCAAGACTAGCCATTGTGCTATTCTTCCCGTGAGAAGGGGCTAGTGTATGAGTGCCTTTATGGGGTGGGACTTGGTCACCAAAAGGATTTGGTGAGCTGAGAAGTACCTTTTTAACCTCTGGGACGCATAAATGATTACTAGGCAGGCTTTCTCTATGCTGGGGTACCTGGTCTCGGTGTCCTTGAGTGTCCTGCTTACATAATAAATAGGCTGCTCATTCCCCTGGTCATCTTCCTGTGCCCGCAAAGCTCCTATTGCCTGGAAATTTGATGCCAAGTATAACAACAGAGGTCGCCCACGTACTGGTGCTTGGAGGGTGGGCAAATGATTCATAATGTACTGAATTCTTTGGAAAGCCTTCTGTTGTTCCGTTCCCCAGTTAAACTCAGTTCCCTTTTTCAATAGTTTGGATAAACCTGTCGTAACTGAGGCCAACCCAGGCACAAATCTCCTAATATAGGAGACCCTTCCTAGGAAGCTTTTGAGCTCCCTCACAGTAGTTGGTCTTCTCATCGTGGCGATGGCTGTGGCCTTGGCTGGATCTACACTTATGCCTTTGTGATGTACCAGAAACCCAAGAAACTTTCCAGCAGACACCCCGAAGGCACATTTCATGGGGTTCATGCGTAGTTTATACTTCCTGCATCTTTCAAAAACTTGCTCAAGTACTTGGAAGTGTCCTATTCTAGTATTTGATTTGACCACAATGTCATCTACATAATCTTCCATCTCCTTATGTATCATGTCATGAAAAATGGCTGTAATGGTTCGCTGGTACGTAGCCCCCGCATTTTTTAGGCCAAAGGGCATTACAGTATAGTAAAAGTTTCCGATTGGAGTTCTGAATGCCGTTTTCTCTGCATCTTTGGCAGCCATGTAGATTTGGTTGTACCCACTGTACCCATCCATGAATGAGAACATTGAGCTTCCTACAGCTGAATCTACAAGAAGGTCGATATTAGGCAGGGCGAACTCATCTTTTGGGCACGCCTTATTCATGTTGCGAAAGTCCACACAGCAACGGATCTGACCTTTTTCCTTCTTCACAGGTACAATGTTGGAAAGTCATTTTGGGTGTTGGATGGGTTTGATAAAGCCAGCTGTTAGCAGCTTTCTGACTTTTTGAACTATTTAAGCTTCTACCTCGGTGTGAAATACCCTAGTCGGTTGGACTACTGGCCTCGCTCCTGAGTCCACATTAAGAGAATGAACTACCAATCCTAGGTCTAAACCGGGCATTTCATCATAGGTCCATGCAAACACATCTCTGTATTTTTGAAGTAAGGCTACCAATTGTTCCCTTTCTTGTGCCATCAGCTGACTGCTAATAAAGACAGGCTTCCGGGATCCCGGCTCGGTCCCCAAATTTATTTCCTTTAATTCTTCCTGAGGCTGAATTTAGGATTCCTTGACTGGTTCTTCTGGGATTTCTTCTTGGGCTATCATGCAACTTGGTGGTCCGGGACCTTTCTGCATAATTTATTCAGGACTCGTGCACCTTCACAAGCGATAGATTAACATCCCTCTGGGTTCTCGCACCACCACACATTCTCGGGATCCTAAAGAGTTGAGCTCCCTTTTTTGCCTTTTTCTTTCCAAAAAGTTTCTCAGGTCACAGGTGCCCCTTCCTCCTTCTTCTTCTTCTAGGATAGGTACCCCTGGAGTACCTGGGGCGGGGCTCTCATCATCTAGCTCTAACTCATCATAAAACATTGTTTCCACAACGTTTACTTCTCCCTAGCTAAAATGGTTACAGTTGGCAGGGATTCTCGTGAGCCTCCCATTCAGTCTCCTTTCAATGCATTGATGGAACGTAGATAGAATAAGGCGGTGTTTATGAAGCCATGGGCCTCCCAACAACACATGATAAGATACTTCTACATTAATCACATGAAACCTTGTCAGGGCTACTATCGGCCCTACCCTTAAGGCCAGCTGTACGTATCCTTCTGTTGATTCCACCAACCCCTTAAATCCTGTTATCTCCATGGGAGCCCCCAGGATCCTTCTGTCAACCAGGCCTACAGCTTCTAGGATACTCAAGGCTATGAGATTGAGTGATGCCCTTGTGTCCACCAGTGCTCTTCTGATTTGGACATCATTTATGGTAGCCATTAGATAAAGAGGCCTATGGTGGTTCGGGTGTTCAATCTCCATCTCCTCATTGGTGAAGGTTATTGCATTGGTTGTTTCCAGGAAAGCTTGACTAGCATGTGACTTTGCTGTGAAGCATTCCATTCTTAAATCTGCTGCTATGCTCATGAGAGACTCTGTGGCCACCCTTCTTACTTCTGGTCCAAATCCCAGTTGGTTGAATAGTAACCTGAACTTGGGATTCTTCTGGAGGGTCCTGACTGTGCTTGGATGGAAGGATCCTTCGGATTGTCCTGCTTCTACCGGGTTCCCATGGATTGCTACTACTACCATCCCTTTTCCTTTGCGGTTAGGCAAGGGGTTCCTCTACACTTCTGGCTCCTTCTGAGTGAGTTCCAGGGTTCCTTCTCTTAGCTTTTTGTGGAAGAGTCTACGAAGGGTCCAGCAATCCTTGGTGGAATGCTTGACATAATTATGGATCTTATGAAACAAAGGGTTCTTCCTTTCTTCTTTAGTTGGCAGCCTGGACACAGTAAATGGCCTAACAACTCCATCTTCGATCTATTTGTCTAAGACATGGTTTAACTCCTCAGCTGTACATGGGATCACCGGTGGTTCCTCGAACACCTTCCCGTTTGGCCTCTTCCTTTTCTCTCCTACTGATGCTGTCACAGCTTGGGACACTGGCATCCTTTTTGTCCTCATAGTTTGTGCTGTCCTTCTGGTTCTCTGTAACAGGTCAGCAAACTGCGTGATACATAGATTTTCGAGGTTGAGCCTGTAATCAAAAAGCATGTTGGCTATATAAGTTTCCATGAGCTCCTTCCCTTCGTGGTCCCCATAGCAATCTAGGGACACATCTTCAAATCTTTTAATGAACTGGACTGGATCCTCCCCAGTTCTCTACCTTACCATCTGAAGGTTCTGGAAAGTGATCTTGTCCTCACCGGGGAAATATTTGGCACAGATTCTTTCCATCATTTCATCCCAGGTTTTGATGGACCCGGGTCTCAGCGTGGTGTACCAAGTGTATGCTCTATCCACTAAGGATTTAGCAAATTCCCTTAGACATAGTTCTCTGTCTCCTGCATAGGGGCCCATAGTGTGAATGAACCTACTCACATGTTCCATAGCACTTCCATTTCTTCCATCGAAAGAATGGAACTTTGGGGGTTCATACCCCTTGGGGTATGGTTTGCCAAGAAGTTCTGGAGGGAACGGGGGATCCTAAGAGAATTGCTTAGGGATCCTTGAGAGTTTTTCCCTTTCTTGCTCCAAGAGGGCACTAACATCTGCCAATGTTAAGTATTGGGACTTAGCTCTCCCTCCCATTATTAACCCTCCTTCTAGTTGCGTTCTGTCTTGGTTACCAGCAGGGGGAACATTGTCCCTGATTTCCTGTGTCCTGCCTTCTTTGAGAAGGTGAACTTCCTACTCCAAATCCTTCGACATTGCTGTCATCCGAGCTATGGGGTCTAGTTCCTGCCTTGTGTGCCTTTGTCCCGACACAACCTTTTGCTCCATCAGGGGTACCTCACCTCTCTGTCTGGAAGCTACCTCGTTTTCTCCCACAGGCTCGGAGGCCGTAGGTGGCACATTAGTTCATTTGCTATTTCTTTGTCTTGGAGGCATACTCTGTGAAGGGATCGCTTCTTCCCTCTTCTTTACCCAGTCTCCAGTGGAGTCTCCAAAATGTGAGAGTGCCTTTTTTCATAACACTCAGGCCCAAGGATCCCGGGCCAAATAGTTGTGATTTAATGGATCGAGCTTTGATTCACCACAGCTAACAAGCTGTTTAAGAATCAAGTAGTGCACTGGGCATGCTTCCTACAATACATATAAACTGACAAACAAGGATATTTGTATTGAATGACAAATCAAAATAGCAAAGTAAATGCAGAGAACAAAAATAACACAGCACAAAGTAACGTTATAAGGATCCTTAAATCAATAGAAAGTATTTCATTGAATTTTTCTTTATTATGGTTACAGTACACTCACTAAGACATGATACAAGGTTCAAGCAAGCTCAAAAATTACAGTCTTGAATGGTTATTCCAACCTTCAAGACTTGTAAAGTTTTATTCTTTTTGAATCCGAGTATGTGCAATAGTGGCTTTTCTAAGATACCGGGAAGTAGTGTTACTAATTTTCTTTGAGTTTTCTCTTTTTTGATAATTTTATCAATAGTTCTTTTTACTCCCCAAAATCTCTGCACTTCTTCGCAACCTTTCCCCCATTTTATAGTGATATTCTGGAGTCCTAAGGGAACCATTGGTTCTCAACAGGGCACGTATCGTGCCCATCACTCAGCAGGTTCTATTCCCTGTTTTTCATCCTTTCCTTCCTTTAGTTTCAATTTCTTTGAAAGTCTATGGCTGACTACCTAGTTCGGGACATGCTGAGGTCACGCCTTTCTCGATCCCGCTTTTGGCAGTTCTTCTTCTTTACATTTTTTCTCGGACGGGCGGAATCCCATTTTGCCAGTTTGAAAGTCATTCGCTGCTATTCCTTCTTTTATACTTCTCCATTCTGGTTCCTCAAGGCGCTTCCCACTTGCGCCATGAGAGGTCGCTGATTCTTTCTTCTTTTCTTGCTGGGTCGTTTGGTGCTTGTGGCTTCTCCTCTGTTTCTTGTGTTTCTTTTTTGTCCTTTTCTTTTGTATTGTCTTAATCTTTCGTCGACTGTGCTTAGACGCCTAGGAGGATCCGAGCCTTTTGGTGGTCATTGAGGATCCCGGCTCAGCTTTCTTCTTCAATCCCCTAACATAGGCTTCTCTTCCTTTTCTTTCTTCTTTTTCTCTTAAGCTTCTGGGCCTCCCTTTTTCCTTCTTTATGCTTCAAGCCTCTTGGGCCTACCATTTCTTCTCTTTTGTAGCCCCCTTGCACTTATTTCTTTGGGCTTGGGTACTGTGATCTTTTTTAGACCTCAACAGTATCTATCATCTTAAAATAAAATAATTGTAGATCCATTCCTTTATTTTGTTAATCACTATCATGTTGATTATTTTCTCCTTTTTAAAATAGAAAATATAAATTTTATTACATTAAGTATAATAATCAGTACATAAGTTCACCAAAAACACAAGGGATGTTGGCCAGCTTATACTTGGCTAAAATGCAATGTCTGTAAGTTCACCAAAATTTGATCCTACAAAATTTAGGGAGTTGTTATGTGCTGATATTAAAATGCATGAATTAACTTTCCGATTTGTTGAGTATGTTGGTGTACGGGCAATTTTTTCTTACTTTTGTGTTGATGTCCCTAATATCTCTAGAAATACTGCTAAGAATGATTTGGTTAAGATGTATAAGAGGGAAAAAGAAAGGATGAAATCTATCTTGACATCTGCTCCTAGTAGAGTTTGTTTAACATCTGATTTGTGGACTTCTATAGCTACTGATAGTTATATGTGTGTTACAGCTCATTTTATTGATGCTAATTGGGTCTTACAGAAAAGAGTCTTGAACTTTTGTCATATGCCACCACCACATAATGGTGTGTCTTTGTTTGAAAAGGTCTATAAATTGCTATCTATGTGGGGTATTGAGAATAAGATTTTTTGTGTGACATTGGACAATGCTTCTTCCAATGATGTTTCTATTGACATGCTAAGAACTCAATTGATAAATAAGAAAGCACTTTTTTGTAATGGTGAATTTTTTTCATCTCCGTTGTTGTGCACATATTCTCAATTTGGTTGTACAAGATGGTTTGAAAGAAATTGATGTTGTTGTCCAAAAAATTTGTGAAAGCATTAAGTGTGAAGAGGATCACAAGGGAGGAAAATTTTTTTTTATGAATTCGTTAAACAAATGGATTTGGATGGTAAGAAAGGTTTAAGGCAAGATGTGCCTACTAGATGGAATTCTACATTTTTAATGCTTCAAAGTGCTCTCTATTATCGACGTCCATTTCAACACCTAGAGTTAACTGGCTATAATTTTTAGCATTGTCCTACTGTTGATGAGTGGAAAAAGGGAGAAAAAATTAAGAAGTTCTTGGCTGTTTTTTATGAAGCTACATTGGTCTTTTTTGGCACAAAATATCCAACAGCTAACTTGTATTTTCCATAGGCTTTTACTGTTTATTTTACCTTGAAGAAAGAAAGTGATAGTGAGGATAAGTATATGAGAAAAATGGCAGATCAAATGCTTGTGAAATTTGAGAAGTATTGGATAGAGTTTAGTGTTGTGTTGGCCATAGCAATGGTCTTGGACCCTAGGTATAAGCTACCTTTCATTGATTGGTGATTTCAAAAGCTTTATGGGTATGCTAGTTCACTCCAATATTGGAAGGTTCATGAAAAATTATTTGCTTTGTTTGGAGAATATGTGAGTAATATTCCCACACCTTCAACATCTTTCGGAATAGTTGGTCAAGCTACTCAAGAAACTAAAGAACAGTATGCTAATGAAGGATCTTTGTCTATGATGCAAGTATGTTATTTTTTATTATTCTTTATATATATATATTATGACATTTATATTCTACTTAGATTAACATTTATTATATTGTTTTTATATGTAGGAATTTGATTCCTTTCAAAGTATGGATGTGGGTAGGCAAGCACAAAAAACACAACTGGAGCTCTACTTGGATGAACCAAGAGTGGATAGGAATGTAAAACTAGACATACTAGCTTTTTGTAAATGAAATGAATTTCGGTATCCAGAACTTGCTGCCATGGCTCATGATATTTTTAGCATTCCTATTTCTATGGTTGCTTCGGAATCCACTTTTAGTGTTAGGGGACGAGTCATTGATCGATTTAGGAGTGCACTTAAGCCTGATGTTGTGGAGGCATTGGTTTGTACAAGAGACTGGTTATACGCAGATATAGGTAATGTATCTTTTATTTACATGTTAGCTGAATGAGTTTTAAGAATTATGATGATTTTTTAAAAATAAAAATCTAATTATAGGATAGATATAAATGGGAAACTTTGTCTTAGGTGAGACGATTCACCTGATTGTGCTTCAGTGCAAACAGCATTCCATACTATTATCTTTAAAAGTCAAACTTCATTTTGATGATAAATCTGGTAGAATGCTTCATTTTCCCTTTCAATGTTCTACTCCACTACCCATTTTATGGTCTGATATACATTATGAATCATGGCAGCAAGGTCTGATTGACGTTATGAGTCATGGCAGCAACTTATGATCCAATCTCCAGTGAACTTACAGATTAAGGAAAGAATGAATATTGGCCTAATCAACTTTTTCTTCTGTGTTCATGTTAAATGAAAATGTTATTGTTAATGCCCTTTTCATTGGTCTTGTATAACACTATAACAGTAAGTTAAAGAAACCTACTAGAAATTTGTGTTGGGTTCTAATAGGTTTTAATTTTGTTTTTTTTTTCTGTAATTTAGTATATGATATGATACCTTCATTTCCATAAAATGCCAAATAGTAGTATAGAACAATAAAACAAGGTCTTAGTTTCCCCTGGATATAAATTGTTGTATAGATGTTGTTTTGGCAGAATACATTTGTTTATAGATGTTGCTTTGGCAGACTTGGTAGACATCACAAGTTCATTACCAGTAATTACTACTATGCGAATGACTATTATTAATTTAATTGATTCAATTGCTTGATTATCCACAGTTTCTAAATTTCTTACATATAATGCTTTGATAAGTTTTTAATGTTTCATTAAATTTTTTTGATGTATGTTGAGATCTAAAAAGTTATAACACCAAGGCCCAAAATAGCACAGTGGATGAACCCCATATAAAAGGGTTGAGCTCACCACAAGAGAAAAGGATGGCCCAAGTCCATTAGAAAATATTTAAACCCCAAAACCCGTGAAAGGACAGGCCTTAGGGCCCATGAAACGAAGGGAAGAAAGGAAAAAAGCCTAGCTTGTCAAGATCAGAAAATCAAAGGAAGTCCAATGGGAAGAACTGGGCCGGGATACCCAGAGGTTGCTAGGGACACGGGATCTTCAAAACGTGCAGCACAGTTAGGATGAGATTGAGACAGTTCAAAAAGAGCACCAAAAAACACAAGAAACGAAGGACAGATATGTCCTTCTCAATCACCTAATGATGTAGAAAAGAACCAAAACGCTTGGAGAGTAATAATTCATAAACAAGGGGCTCGTATCTCGGACAACCCAGAAAGAAGAACTACAAAGAGAAGTAGCTAGGAAAACCTTCAACCTGGCAGGAATCGATTTGGCTCACCTGGGAAAAATGACAAAAAGAAGGATAGCCAAAAAGCTGAGTCTGAAAAGGTAAGGTTTAGAAGCCTTTAGGGAAGAGAGATTGAAGGTCAGCCCTCTAAGGACACCCTATAATGGAAAGTCAACAAGAAGCTTTTAGGGAAACAACACGAAAAGAAGAAAACTATAAGAAACAAGGAAAGGACCAGTCATCAGAGTGGTTGGCACAACATGGGCTCTGGTACCCAGGAGAGCAGAAGAGGGGAATCAGTGGTACCCCGGAACCCTAGAATGACTCTATAAAAGGGAGAAGTAGCCAACATTGAAGGGACATTCAGCAATAGTGAATCATAACAGAATCATTAAGAAAATTCTGTCAAAAACTCAAAGAAAGTAGTAAAAGAAAGAGAAATATCGCCCAGTATCCCAAAACAGCCACTATAGAATATACTTGGATTTAAAGAGATTCAAACTTTGCAAGTCTTAGACGTTTAGACAACCATTTAAGTCTGTAATTTTTGAGCTTATTTGGACCTTATAACATGTCTTAGTGAGCACATTGTGATTTACAACTAAAGAAAGTAATGAAATATTTCCTAGTGTTTTTAGAATCCTTAACAATATATTTGTCTCTCTCTTTATTACATTGTTCCTTTACTATTTCTTGCTATTCAATACATACATATATATATATATATATATATATATATATTCTTGCTTGCTAGTATGTACGTATTGTAGGATTCTTGCTCTGTGCATCACTTGGTTTGTAAATAACCCATTTAGCTGAGGTGAACCAAGCCCAATCCCTTTAAACAACAACTCAAAGGCCTAGGGTCCTTGCTTTAACTTGGGCCTAGACACTGTCCAAAAAAGGACCCTCACATTTTGGCGACTTTATTGGGAACTAGGTAAAGGAGAGGGAAGAAGGAGTCCCTTCGCAGAGCATGGCTCCAAGACCAAGGAACAACAAAGGCACCAATGTGCCATTTGCGGCCTCTAAGCTCGTTGGAGAAAATGAAGTGACCACCAAAAAAGGGAACGAGGTACCTCTAGTAGAACATGAGGTTGTATCAAGACAAAGTCATGTAGGACAAGAGCCAGACCCCATGGCTCAAATGGCAGAAATGCTAAAAGATTTACAGTAAGAGATTCACCTCCTTAAAGAGGGTAGGACACTGGAAATTAAGGATAATGTCTCCCTTGTGGTCAACCAGGACAGAGCACAACCAGAGGGAGGGTCAGTAGTAGGAGGGGGAGCCAACCCCTAATACCTAACGCTGGCAGATGTCAATGCCCTTTTAGAGCAAAAAAGGAAAAAACTCTCGGGGATTCCCAAGCAATTTTCTTGGGATCCCCCATTCCCACCTGAACTCCCAAAGTTCCATCCTTTTAATGGAAGGAATGGAAGTGCTATGACACACGTGAGTAGGTTTATTCACACTTTGGGCCCCTACACAAGAAACAGAAAGCTGTGTCTAAAGGAGTTTGCTAATTCCCAAGTGGACAGAGCATATATATGGTACACCATGCTGAGGCCTGGATCCATTAAGACCTGGGACTAAATGTTGGAGAGGTTCTGTGTGAAGTATTACCCAGGTGAGGACAAGGTCACCTTCCAAAGCCTTCAAATGGTGAGGCAAAGGCCTGGAAAGGATTCTATCCAATGCATCAAAAGGTTTGAGGACGTTTCTCTAGATTGTTATGGAGACCATGAAGAAAAAGAGCTTGTGGAGACCTGCATATCCAACATGCTCTTTGATTACAAGCTCAACCTCGAAAATTTATGCATAACCCAGTTTGCTGACTTGCTGCAAAGAACCAGAAGGACAGCGTAGACTATGAGAACAAAGAGGGTGCTAGTACCCAAGGCCATGACAGCGTCAGTTAAAGAGAAAAGGAAGATACTTGCAAGGAAAGTGTTCGAGGAACCACCCATGATCCCACGTACTACAGAGGAGTTGAACGATGTTTTGGATAAATGGATTAGAGATGGAATTGTTAGGCCATTTACTGTGTCCAAACCATCAATTGAGGAAGAAAGGAAAAATCCTTTGTTTTGTAGGATTCATAACTATGTCAAGCACTCTACTAAGGACTGCTGAACCCTCCATAGGCTTTTTCACAAGAAGTTAGGGAGGGAACCCTAGAGCGCACTCAAAAGGAACCCAAAGTGTAAAGGAACCCTCTACCCAACCACAAGGGAAAAGGAATGGTGGCTGTAGTGATCCATGGGAAACGGACGGAAGCAGAAGAATATAAAAGATCCTTCCATCCAAGCACAATCAGGACTCTTCAGAAGACTCCTAAGTTCAGATCACTATTCAACTAGTTGGGATTTGGGCTAGAAGTAAGAAGGGTAGCCATGGAGTCCCTTATGAGTATAGTAGTAGATTCGGGAATGGAATGTTTCACAGCAGAATCCTATGCTAGTCGAGCTTACTTTAAGACAACCAATGCAATAACCTTCACTGATGTGGACATAGAGGTTGAGCATCCAGACCATTGCAGGCCCTTTATATGATGTCCACCATAAACGGTGTTCAAGTTAGAAGAGCATTGATAGATACAGGGGCATCACCTAACCTCATAACCCTGAGTACCCTAGAAGCCGTTGGTCTGATTGGCAGAAGGATCCTGGGGGCTCCCATAAAGATAACAGGGTTTGGAGGATCAGCAGAATCAACTAAAGGATATGTGCAGCTGGCCTTAAGGGTGGGCCCAATAGTAGCCCTAACCAAATTTCACGTGATCAACTCAAAATTTTCTTACCATGTGCTGTTGGGACGCCCATGGCTCCATGAGCACCGCCTTATTCCTTCCACGTACCATCAATGTGTTAAAGGGAGATTGAATGGGAGGTTAATAAGGATCCCTACCAACTATAACCCTTCAGCCAAAGAGAAGTGAACTTTGTGGAAACAATGTTTTACAGTGAGTTGGAACCAAATGATGAGAGCCCTATGCCAAGGTCCCTAGGTGCACCTATCTTGGAAGAAAAAGAAGGAGGGGGTACCCGTGACTTGAGAAACCTTTTGGAAAGAAAAATAACAAAAAAGGGAGCCCAGTTCCTCAGGATCCTGGGAATGTGTAGTAGTACGAGAACCTGGAGGAAGGTCAATTTATCATTTATGAAGGTGTACGGGGCCTGAATGCATCATGTAAAGGGTCCTGAACCACCGGATTGTATGGTGGCTTAAGAAAAAATCCCAGAGGTCCCAATTAAGAAGGTGCAAATTCAGCCTGATGAAGAATTAAGAGAGATAAACTTGGGGGCTGAACTAAGATCCCAAGAGCCTATTTTCATTAGTAGTCAATTGACAGCACTAAAGAATGAGCAGTTAGTGGCCTTACTCAAGAAATATGTGGATGTGTTCCCGTGGACCTATGACGAGATGCCTGGTCTAGATCCAGGACTGGTGATCCATTCTCTTAACGTAGACCCAAGAGTTAAGCTAGTAATCCAGCCAGCTAGGGTCTTTCACACTGATGGAGAAGCTCAAATAACCCAAGAAGTCAAGAAGCTGCTAGCAGCTAGTTTTATCAAGCCCATCCAGCACCCCAAGTGGCTTTCCAACGTAGTACCCGTGAAGAAAAAGAATGGTTAAATCCGGTGCTGTGTGGACTTTCGCAATTTGAACAAGGTGTGTCCAAAAGATGAGTTCGCTCTACCTAATGTTGACCTTCTTGTGGAATCAACTGCAGGAAGTTCTATATTTTCATTTATGGATGGGTATAGTGGGTACAACCAAATCTACATGGCCGCTAAAGATGTAGAGAAGATAGCATTCAAGACTCCAATTGGGAATTTTTATTACACTGTGTGCCCTTTGGCCTCGAAAATGCAGGGGTCATGTACTAGGGAACCATGACAGCTATCTTCAATGACATAATGCATAAGTAAATGGAAAACTATGTGGATGATATTGTGGTAAAATCAAAAACCAGGGCAAGGCACTTTTAGATACTTGAACAAGTTTTTGAAAGGTGTAGGGAGTACAAACTACGCATGAACCCCATGAAGTGTGCCTTTGGGGTATCTGCTGGAAATTTTCTTGGGTTTCTAGTACATCACAGAGGCATAAGTGTGGATCTAGCCAGAGCCATAGCCATTGTAACAATGAAAAGGCCTATAACTGTAAGAGAGCTCAAAAGCTTCCTAGGGAGGGTCTCCTACATTAGGATGTTTGTGCCATGATTAGCTTCAGTCACAAATGGTTTATCCAAACTGTTGAAAAAGAGGGCTGAGTTCACTTAGGGAACTGAGCAGCAGGAAGCCTTTCAAAGGATCCAATAGATCATGAATCATCTTCCCACCCCCCAAGCACCAATACGTGGGCGACCCCTGTTGCTATATTTAGCATCAAACTCCCAGGCTATAGGAGCCTTGCTAGCACAGGAAAATGATGATGGAAATAAGCAACTCATTTGCTACATGAGTATGACACTTAAGGATACTAAGACCAAGTATCCTATAGAAAGGGCATGTCTAGTGGTCATTTATGCATCCCAAAGGCTAAAACAGTACTTCTTAGCCCACCAGATCCTTTTGGTGACTAAGTCACACCCCCTAAAAGCACTTCTACATCAGCCTCTCCTAACGGGAAGGATAGCATAGTGGCTGTGCCTGCTCTCTCAATACAACATAGGCCTCATGACCCCCAAGGCTGTCAAAAGTCAAGCCATAGCAGATCTACTAGCCTATTTCCCTGGAAAGGAAGAAGGCTCACTAAGTGAAGAGATCCCTGGGGAGGTGGCAGTGGCAGAGCTCCTAGGAAAGAAGTGGACGATGAGATTTGATGGGTCAGCAACGACAACTTCAAATGGATTGGGAGTTGTACTAAGTTGCGAAGATGGGGACACCATGTCGTTATTGTTCAAGCTTGGGTTTTCCTATTCGAATAATGTAGCTGAGTACGAGGCATACCTGACTGGGTTGACCATAGCACTCAGCATAGGAGTAAAACATATGAGAGTTTTAGAAGACTCCAATCTTGTGGTCTCCCAAGTGAAAGGTGACTTTGCACTAAGGGAATAGAGTTTGGCAACCTATAGAACTTGGGTGCAAAGGCTAGAATAGGAATTTCAGACTTTTAGCGTGGAATACACCTAAAGGAGTGAGAACAAGTTCGCTGATGCACTAGCAACCCTAGGATCCCAAGTACCATTTAAGGGAAGAGACATTTTGATAAGAGTAAGTAAGCAGGAACATTCCATCACAGGGATCCTCAAAAAGATGTTCCCCGAAGAACCAAAGCAGCAGGATTGGAGGAATGAGATCAAAGAAAAAAATAAAAGAGGTAGGACATGGAGGAAGTATCAAGGAGCTGAGGGATTACACCACTACAACAAAATGTTTTTTCAGTGACGAAAAAATTCGTCACTAAAAGTCCAGTTTTTCGTCACTAAGGACCTTTAGTGACGAAATTGGACTTTTAGTGACGAAACTCATTTCGTCACTGTAGCCCCGTCACTAAAAGTTCTGGTGACGAAAAATTTCTTCACTAAAAGTCCGATTTGATTTTTTTTTTTTTGAACTTTTAGTGACAAAAATGTTTCGTCACTAAATGTTTTCCTCACTAAATCCACTATTCAGTGATGAAAATATTTCGTCACTAAAAACACTTTAGTTCACTAAATCATATTTAGTGACGAATAATTTCGTTACTAAAACTATGTTCGGGTACATATAGTGACGAAAAAATTCGTCACTAAAACTATTTTTAAGAAAATCCAGGTACATATAGTGACGAAAATTTTCGTCACTAAAACCATTTCTTACAAAATTTTGCTATAATTAGTGACGAAATTTTCGTCACTAAAAAAATTTTTTGTTGCTATATTTGTGACGAAAAAATTTGTCACTAAAACTTATTTTCTGTTTTTATTTTTTTCATGGCTTTGATATTAACCTGTAACCTGTAATTACATTATTAAAACATCACATTTGAATAACACATTTATTTCAACATAAAAAGAGATCCATACATTCCACAAGTAAAAAATAAAACAAGTATCAATTCAAACTCCTTCCATACAATAATTGTTTGCAACATATACAATTACTCAAGATGTTTTATAATAATACAAAAAGTGTAGCATAATATAACTAGAACTAACGGAAGATGTCCTCATATGTCTTCAAAGTAATGCCAAAAGTAAATCTCCTAAAAACCACCAATAAGAAATTTGCACAAATATAAAAACAATACTACATTAAAATCGTAAAGTAAAAACATTAACTATATTATAAGGAATATTTCTAACAATACATTAAAGAGTAGTCACACCATGTAGTGTAGGTCAATTGCTAAAATAAAGTACTAACCAAAAAGTGTTTTAACTTGAAGTTGAACCGCCCCCATAGGTAAGGGGAATTGCATTAAGATCTTGACAATGTTCCTCTTGCACTTTGAGAATATTTTCCTATCATTTAAAAGAGAGAAAGAAACAGTCACAACATTAATACTATATATGTTATAGCTATACAAACCTGATAGAACTAGGCCTGTTAAATTATTATTATTATTTTTTTTTATTTTTTTTTGGGACCGAAATGATAGAACTAGGCCTATTAAATTTATCACCCCGTAATTGGGATCAAATCCACAGCTCTTCCAAGTCCATGGTGTTACTTGTTTTCTTGTATAGAATATGTATGAGTACATAGCTAGTCTTCATGATTTCCATTAGTTAGTGAACCAGTTAGGTACTCAAAAAAAAAAAAAAAGTTAGGCACATGAAACTTTTATTTGCCCTTTGTGTAATGGTGTTCAAAAAAAAAAACAGCAACACAAATTTCTATACATAATCTACTTCTTTACACAAAGCAGGTGAGTCCAAGTAGTACAGTTAGTTTACATTAAACCATAAATGCCAATTACTTCAAATTTTCTTCACATCAAGCAAAATGAGCGTGTCCATTTAGAATGTATAAGACCAACCTTTCCAAATCTAAGAATTTATGCCAACACAGAAGTCAAAACTCTTAATTAGCTTTGCTATGTACATGAAATCATTTTCACATGATACCACAGAATTCATGTTAGAGTATATAGAAACTATAATGGCCAATCACCATAAAACATTTATCAAATAAGCTGAGTCTCAAGAAGCAAAGCAAAGTGAATTCACATTGTAATATCACCAAATGAGTGTATGGTCAGGATCAAGTATATGATGAAATCTACAACACATGCATTTTCTGGTCTATTGCCATTTCTAAAGTCTCTCCAAAATAGAGGATAAGGTTGCCTGTTTATTGTCTTGTTGAAGCAACTATAAGTAAACAGGTTCCACAAATTATTCTTAAAATCCAAAATGCTAATTAAAAAATATTTTCAAAAGAAAAAGAAAAGGCTCCTTGAACGGCCATTAAGTAGACAAGAGTGTAAGTAACATCTACTCAGTAGCATCGTGAAATTTTTTTTTATTTAAAACGTATTACTTAGCTTTGTTTCACTACATTTTTCACAATGAGCTTTAGTTCAAATGGCACCTCTTTCCCTTCTACAAGCAACATGCAGGGTGAGGCCATGGATTCAAGATCTACCAGGTGCAAATGTAATTACCAATTGTGTCACTACAAATTTGGCAATGTACTAACCCTCAGGCACTAACGACTTCAGCTTCACCCGTTGCTCCAAAAGTTAAGCGTCCACCAGCGCCACGTACTCTAACAAGTCTTGGTTTTCTTATACATTAGAGCTACTAATTCAGCCTGTAAAGATCCAAAAAAAAAAAAAAAAAAAGATCTTTGAAGCAGTTACTGAAAACTGAGTTAGACAATTTGTAGTCATACTGAAAACTGACCCATCTTGGCATCCACATTAAATAGCTTAGAACCCTAATTATACTGAAAAGGCATCCTTTAAACAAAACTAAATGTTGCAAAAAAAGTTCCAATTATTAGATGTCAGCCAATAGAAACCAAAAGGTAGTGTCTACTCTCTTTTTTGATGACGAAAAGGTTGTATCTCTCTCTCTCTCTCTCTCTCTCAATACACCTATATGCTAAACCAACAGGGCTATTAAAAGACAAAATGAGCTCAAATCCCATTATAACACGCTAATCAGAGTCATTCACCTCCAACAAATTGAATTCAAAAAAATATAATAAAATGTGTTCAACAAAATAAATTTTTAATAAGATTTAATTTTAAAGACCTTCACAGCTTCTACCATCCTTTGCCAAGCAGAAACAGTCACTTGCAATAAGTAAATAATATTTATTTACTCCAAAAAATAACAATGTCTTGTAAGAGGAAGAAACTCAAATAATTACAACAATTAATTTTAATTAATATAAAAGGTACAATATCATCAGTATCTTGTTGGCAGACAGCAATCTCTAACGCAAAAAAGGGATCTTTAAATTGTGATGATTCCTCAAGAGTTGTATCCAACATTAATATATATAAAATCAATCACATAAACTTTTTTTTTTAATAAGAAATCAATCACATAAATTTTTTTTAAAAAAATATTCCTCTTCTTTTTTACTATAGTCTAACTTTGGTGACACCAAGCAGCAGGGCTAACTACAACAATCTCCTGAAGGGGCAAAATTTGCTCAAACCCTTAAAGAGTTTGTGAGAGTATCTAGGAAATAAAATCATAAATGAAGGAAAGATTCAGCTCCTAAGGAAATTTACTACCTCCTAAGGAAAGATTCAGCTCCTAAATGAAGGAAATAAAATCATAAATACCTGTTTCTGAGAGTATCCAGGATATAATCAAACCAGCATCCGTCAAGTTCTTTACGAAGGCGCTCACGAGACTGCTCATATGAAGTCTGTTAATGAAAACTAAAAAATATAGAACTTTAGATAGTTTGGGACATTAAAATCATGTGATTTGCATGAAAAATATCAATGCAAAAGAATGTGGCAATGATCTCTATTTATTTCAGCATGTGACAAACTCCCATGATTGATAACCAAATGCAAGATGAGTCCTGAGTCCTGAGTACTGAGTCCTAAATGTGAACATTATACAATAATAACAAACAGAGCCTTAGTCCCAAAATTTTGGAAAAAACAACTATGGATCCTCAACCAAGCTCAAAAAAAGATTACACATGCAAATTCCCAATACATAACAAGATGGCAAAATTAGTGATAATCCAAAATCCAGACCAATTAATTTTTCCCTTTAAAAAGGTAATTCTTCAATTGAATCAACCAATCTACCAACTGCAATGGACTCCCCCACCAAAAAAAGGTCTGACCCAAACAGCACCCTTACACTTACTACATTAATTACCCATCAATCAAACTCAAAAGACAAGCCAATCAAAAGTATCCCAATACATACAAATCATTGCAAGCACACCCAGAAACGTTAATTGAATCAGATCCAGCAATAAAACAAGAATTTAACAAAAACCCAGAAACACAAAAGCGAAAAAACACAAATAGAAATAATAATTAAAAAAAAAAAAAAAACGAAGTGGGTCTGATTTTGGTACCTAAAAAATTGTCCTAGATTTGTACGGGGGAGATCTGAGTGAAGGGAGGGTGAGATTAATGTCTATAAGAGGAAATAAATGGTGGAGAGAGCAAGAGAAACACTGTCTTCACTTCCTAATATTCCAGATTTTTTTTTTCAACTTCACACAACTATGACTAAGCTTGTTCCTTGGACAAAGTTTAATAGCCAACCAACCAGGTTGATATTGGAACTGAAAACCAAAACCATTATTAAAACTTTGAATATTAAGTACATACCTTCAAGATAAAACAGCATGAGGTTCAAGACGGCACTGCCTTCCAAGAATAGGCACCAATACACATGTATACATAAAACATAAAAACAATATGCATAACTGCGATCACTTCAAGCCCAAATTTCTATTTATTTCCTTTTACCCAATTTCCCAGTAACCCAAAAAAAAAAAAAGAAACCCAACAACTTTAAATTGGGATGATTCCTCAAGAGCTGTATCCAACATTAACATATATAAAATCAATCACATAAACTTTTTTTTTTTTTTTAAAGAATTTTCTTACCTTATTATTGATGTGAAATAATATGAACACAGTTAATATGAAATAATCAGAATGCTTTCAAAAATAATAATAAAGATCAAAATTTCAAAGGTTAAAAATTCCAATTTTTTTTTTTCTTTTCTAGGAGTTAAAAGTTCGACTTGTTCTCTCATACATCAAAACCACTAATAACAAGCATCAATTATCAACTCACTATTGCCAGATCAGGACAAAACTCATCTTTCATTTCTTTTCTTTTTCTTTTTCTTTCTTTTTTTTTTTAAATTCAAAATGATGAATCTGAAATTAAAAAAACCACTAAGTACCTGATTTGCCGACTCGGCCTCCAAAAAGCGTCGTTGACGATAGGCCCGGTCTTGGCTTCGTTTAGATCGGAGCTCATTGCTGGGATCGACAACTTAGAGGAGAATCTGTGCGAGGAAGGCGAACAGTCGCCGGCGCAAAGGAAGACGAAAGGTTGCCGGCGCTATAGAAGGCGAAGCATCGCTGGTGCTATGGAAGGCGAAGTGTCGCCGGCGCGAAGGAAGGCTAAGCGTCGCCGGCGCAAAGGAAGACAAAACGTCACCGGTGCGAAGCAAGACGAAGCGTCGCCGGTGGTATGGAAGGCGAAGCGTCGCCGGTGCTATGGAAGGTGAAGCGTCGCCGGCGGTTTGGAGTGTGACGGAGAGTGGGTATCGGTGTGAGGGAGAGTGGGTATTGCCGAATGAGTGAGGGTTAAAAAAAGGAGCTGAGGATATATATATATATATATATATGACATCTATAGTGACGACTTGGGTTTCGTCGCTATCGCTTGCCTTTAGCGACGAATCCAAGTTCGTCACAAATACTTACCTTTAATTTCTATATTTCTTTTTAGCGACGACATATTTTCGTCGCTAATTGTCTCCTTCAGCGACAAAAAGGGATTTCATCACTAATAGCTTAACTAGCAACACCTTTAGTGACGAAAATGTTTCGTCGCAAAAAACTAGAACTTTTAGCGACGAAAAAATTCGTCACTGTAGATCCATTTGGTTTCCCACCTATACTTTTGTTTGGCGCCCTGAATTTAGCACACCCTATAGTGACGAAATCTAAATTTCGTCACTAAATGTTACTATTTTTTTTTTTTATATATAGTGACGAAATATAAATTTCGTCACTATATGGTACTTTTTTGTGACGAAAAAATTTTCCTCACTAAAATTCGTCACTATACAGGAGACTGCTCGGAGGGATCCTATCTAGATGTATCAACGAAAAAGAAGGAAAGCTGAGATTGGAAGAACTACACAGCTAAGTCTGTGGGGTTGTAGAAAAAATTAGTCTGTATAGAAGGATGGAGCGCATGGGGTACTACTGGCCAAATATGAACAAGGAGGCTACAACTATATAGGAGAGATATCAAACATGTCAACTTTCAGTGGATAAAGAAGAAAGCTATGCTGTGTTTGTTGCAGAAGATTGGAGAACTCCATTCATAGATTACTTGGCTCAAGGGATCCTACCAACTGACAGGACATTAGCCCACCAGCTCAAGAAACTGGTAGTCAGATATTTCTTACAAAACGGGATCCTATTCAAAAGAGGATACAGCGAGGATCCCCTGAGATGCCTAGGGCCAAGGGAAGCCAGATAAGTAGTTAAGGAAGTCCATTCTGGTGATTGTGGAAGTCACCCAGGGAAAAGAAGACTCTACAAGCAGTTGTTACTATTGGGGTACTTTTGGCCAACAATAAAAAAGGACTCCGAGGAGTTGGTTAAAACATGTCATGCATGCCAAGTACTTGGAGATGCAATCCACACTCGTCCAAATGTGCTGTAAGATATGAGGACACCATGGTCTTTCCACATTTGGGGGCTTGATCCTATAGGGCCCATAAACCCTCCTTCCAATGGTTACATATGGATCCTAGTAGCCACTAAGTATTTTACAAAATGAGTAGAAGCTATCCCTTTGAAAAAGGTCACTGGAGCAGTCATAAAAAACTTCATTTGAGGGCACATCATTACAAGGTTCGGGATCCCCAGGAGGTTGATCAGTGACCATGGGACCCCATTCATAAAAAAAGACATGAAGAACCTGATTGAAGCATATTACATCAAGCATGGAAGGTCTACACCATACTAACCACAAGAAAATGGCCAAGCTAAACCCACTAACAGGGTGATGCTGAAGATCCTTAAAAAAATGAAACACGAGTATGGGGAAAATGGAGTGATCACTTGGAAAATGTACTCTAGGCATGCAGGAGCTCAGTAAAGACAGTCACAGGATTCTCACCATTCTCCCTAGTTTATAGGACAAAAGGCATTAGCCCCATGGAGTTACTTGTCCCTACACCAAGAGTAGTGCTTGAAGAAAACCAAGAAGACACCGGGGACACAAATAATGAAAGGAGGTTGGCAAATCTAGAGGGGCTAGAAGAAGAAAGAGAAGTAGCCAAAAGAAGAAGCCAGAGGTACCAGTAGAGGATGGCTAAAACATATGTATAGATTGTACACCTAACGGCCTTCACTGAGGGGCAGCTGGTGTTAAGAACAGCAGAGCATGTAAGGAGAAACCTCCTAGGACCCTCCAAATTTGCCCTAAAATAGGAAGGACCCTACATCATCAGAGAAGCCCATGACAGTGGGTATTACAATCTCACAAAGGAAGATGGAACAGTCTTGATAGATCCCATAAATGGGAAGTGGCTGAAACAGTACTACGCATGAAAAGGGAAAGACCTCAGTACACTAAGACCTTTTTGTCAACTCTCCAACCTGCTAAGTGTTCCCAGGACCCTCCAAATTTTCCCTAAAATAGGAAGGACCTTACATCATCAGAGAAGCCCATGATAGTGGGTATTACTACCTCACAAAGGAAGATGGGACAGTCTTGATAGATCCCATAAATGGGAAGTGGCTGAAACAGTACTATGCATGAAAAGGGAAAGACCTCAGTACACTGAGACCTTTTTGTCAACTCTCCAACCTGCTAAGTGTTTCATCGTTCTTTACTTTTTATTATGAATTTTGTTCAAAGTACCTTTTGTTTAGGAACCCATGGTAGAAGGACATTCTGTGATCCTTACTATCTGTGGCAATCCTTTTTGTGTTCCTTAGATGGCAACTTTTCTTTGATTCAATGAAATTTACTTTTATTTTCCTTTAAGCTATAGCTAAATTAAATATTACAAAGCTCAAATATGGGTAGATTTGGGAGGGTACCTAGGTCAATGCAAGAGAAAAACCTTAACACATGACCTAGGACTCACACTACAATTAGTTCAAAGTGCATGACCTGGGACCACGGGCAGGAGCAAGTGCCCAGGATACTAGTACTTGACAAAAGGGATCTACCTGGTTCATGACCTGGGACTTACAAAAAAAAAAAAAAAAAAAAAAAGAGAGAGAGATAGAGAAAGAAAGCGTCCAATGTACCCAATTCAATACCTACGCATCAAAACAACCACTAGGGTAACTGATCCAAGACCCACAGCAAAACTTGTAGGGATCATGGATCAGGACTCAGTGCAAAAAAAAAAAGAAGAGAAAGCATCAAACAAAAAAAATGAAGAACAGATCCATATTAGAAGTAGTCTTTTAAAAAAAAATACAGATCTATGTCACAAAAAATGGGATATAGTGTTCAACAGAAAGAGATAGAACTTATACAACCTAAATTGTCAAAATATATATATATATATATATATCTGAACTGGCTAAAAAAAAAAACTAAGGAATAAAGCTGGTCAACAAGGAACTGTCTAGAGAAATAGCAGGAATAGCTGGGGAAGAGAGAACTCGCTGCCTTTTAACCTTCAAGTCTTGCAAAACTTTGTGAGCACGAGCTAAATCCTCCTCAGCAGTAGCGATTTCAACATCTAGACTCCTAGAAGCTTGCTTCTAGAATAACACATGGGCCAGCGAACATAAATGCTCCAACAAGAAGGACAGATTGAACTTTGCCTCTATAAGATCCTACACCACGCCCCTCCATTCCAAAATTTTTTCTTCAGATAAGGAGTCAAGAGAGAAATCCTTCAAAGAGATCAACACAGCACATAGCAGCTCTATCAGAATATTGCCTAGAAATACACCTCCCCTAAACCCACTGGTAAAGTCTCCATGGATCTTGAACAACTCTTCCAGTAATGGTAGACCCTCCACATGCATAAAGAAGTGCAGGAAGTTAACAAAGGAGGTCCAAAGTGATAAAAACGAGTTGTAGGGAGGCTGTTGAACTCTAGAAGATCAAAACAGGCCAGGAAAGCAAGAAGCCTTGAGCTAGGATCTGAAATAGTCACATCTGGAGCCTCCCCCATTGTTGTATCTTCACTCTAAGGGATTAGGGAGCTTTCAACCCTCTAGATGGTTGGGGGGTCCCTGCTTGAAATTTAGCAACCTGGACGTCAAGAGCAGATTCCACAACTACCTTAGGAACTACGAACTTAAGACCCTTAACACCTGTGTCAATACCTGCAAAAGCAGAAAAAATTCAAAAATGAGGAAAAAACCAAGGAAGGAATGTAAGGTGAGAAAAGTAAAGAAAAAAAGAAAAAAAAAATAGTATCAGCTTCCTGTGGTAGAGCTTCCTCCTCTTACTCCTTTGATTTCTTGGAAAACTCTGTGAAAGAATGTACAGCATGTTGAAAAAATGGTGAGGAAACCTTGGCAAAATGGCTAAAGGAAGGTAAGGACATTGGGGGCTTCACCATAGAAGGAAAAGGCAAGGGAGAAGCATAAAAAAGGGAGGAAAGAGAGGAAGCACAACAAAGGTGAACAACACGCATTTTCAAAACCTTCTAACTCCAACGAAGAGGCGACCTCAGAGGCAAATCGAGCACAAGTTTGACCTAAAAGGGAAAGAGAAAATGGGAACTCTAAAGAGAGAGAGAGAGAGAGAGAAAACGTTAAGCATATTTATATCGGGTGAATAAGGCTCACCTACTTGTATGGATGGAGATGCAACCCCCAAGGGTTCTTTACTTAACACAAGTTCAGTCACGGGTTCAAATGACATAGTTTTGGTAGGACTAAAAGTCTACACAGGATGGGGATCTTGGGAAATAGGAGGCTGGGAAGCTTTAGGGTCTTAAGCAGCCAGGGACGCAGAAGGCAGAATGGGCTGGACACCCTGCATTGGCTGCCTAACCTCCTCAGTCACACTACCACTAGGGGGCTCCTTATCCACGCCTAGGCAATAGCAGAGGGAGCTACAATCAATTTTTCCACCAGAGTCCCACCAGTTGTGGGAGGATGTACCTCCACCTACAAAAGAAAAAGAAAAACAAGTGACAGAACATCACAAAATGCATAAGTACACAGCACTAGAGAAGGATGGAAGAAAATAGAAGAAGGCACGAATAGAAGAGGGTCATACCACATCATCACCAGACAACTGACTCCTGCCTCTCTTGGGGTCTGACTTGCATTTGGACTATAAGGAAGAAATAACCATTCATCAATTAAAAGAGAAAGAGAAAGACACTGCAACAACAATAATAAGCTACTGTAAAATAAAAGAGAGAAGAAGGAAAGAGGCCTTGCCCTTCTCTCTCTCTACAGAGTCTCCAATGGTCTTTTGTTTACTACGAGTATGCCCAGAGGGTCCTAAAGGAGACTGGGGTACAAAATCAAAGGACCCCAAAGAACCCTGGGCTGAGGAACTCACAGGAATCTCAAAGAGAGAAGACTCTACCTTACTCTTCACTCAACTCCTTGGAATTGAGGGATGGCCAACTTCTTTTCCAACTGTAAGAGGGCTCACTCTCTCGGGTTCCTCAGAAATTACTAGTCGTTTCTGAGATCTTGCAGTCTTCCTTTTCTTAGTCTCAGTACCCTCAACATTTTCTTCAAGCTTGGCTCTTTTAACCTTTTCCTGTTTGATCTTCTTCTCTGCATATTTGCCTACGGGAGTAACAACACCAATTGCCTTAACTACCCCTCTTTTAATTGGCACACCAATAAAGGTACCAACAATAAGGTCACACCCTGACCAAGTCTCCGGAAAGTCCTGCGCATAATACACCCAACCACCCCTAGAAGCATGGCACTCCGTAAATCCTGTCTTGCTACTTATGGCAGCAGATACAATGCCAGCAGGAGGGAGGGACAAGCGCCTGTTGGCAATAGGAGCAGAGAGAATATTAGTATTGGGAACTCTCCCAATCTTGCTAGAACCAACATAATCAGAGAAAGATTTCTGAACTCTTCTCTAGTAGTTGGCAAAACCAATGGAAGCAAAGACTCCCCTCTGGGAGTTAGGCACAACAAATTGAGAACTCCTTTGCAACCAATAAGAGAAAGCCTGAAGCCTCAGGAACGGGTCCAGAGAAGGGATGGAAGGTACTAAATCTTTAAACACAGGTGAGATGTCCTGATTAAAGCCAAACTACCAGAGTACCCAGTGTGCTAAGTAGTGGGTGTACCTAGGGCCATTCGAGCAGGGCACTAGAAGCCATGAGAGACTAACACAAGCCAAGTAGGCCAAACTGCATTTATCACCACAGCATAGATCAAAGTAATTCCCTGGAAAATTGAGAAAAGAAGCTAATACAGACTCACAGACAAATCCATGGCTAAACTCCAGGGGAGAACACCAACTTAAGTGCCTTGCCTGATCAAATAACTCAACCAAATTAAGGCCACCACCTTTCAAACTAGCCCAACAAAAATTGATGGGGTGATTATCAGTAGAACTACCACACAGACCCTTGATTACGTTAGGAGATCCCTAGAATTTATCTTTTACAAATTTCAAATTTCTACATTTTGCTAAAGTAACAGGAGAATGGTCCCACATGAATACCTGGAGAATGATACAGTGGAGGGACGAGGTGATAGCATAACAAGAATCGCCTTCAACTTCATCTCCATAAAGTAGATCCAATTGAGAGTAAACAGGGCCCAAGAACATGGGGGCTAGGGGATATTGAGCACCTCGGGCCAATTTAATTGCCAATGGGAATAAAATAGACTTAACCTCGTACTCGGGAAACTCATTGAACAGAAACTTACTAAGCCAGAGCACCAGGAACCTAGCTCACCTGACTACCTTGTCCTTTTCTTGCGAAAGATTCATAATCCACTTGCCAATTCTAGTCGGTTTCCCACCAAGAGTAGCAATACGCCTACCAAAATGAGTGAATAATTTGTCCTCCACTTCAAGATCCTCGTCAGAATGACTAATGTCAAAAGGATTCTCATCTCCAAACACCGAGAGGAGGAAGTTATTGACCACATCCTCCAAGGTGATGGAAAGCTTACCAACAGAAAAGAAGAAGGTATGAAGGGAAGGGCACCAATGGCGTACCAAGTGTCTAAGGCCCTTGGCGTCTCTAAAACCTTCAAGGTTCCTGGAAATTGCCACTGCTTTCAGGATTCCGACACACTCCAAACAACCAACAAATTCCCCATCGAAAAGTTCCCTGTCCACCCAGATAGGCCAATCGGTGATTTTTCCAAGAACGAAGTCAAAGAAAATAGGAATTGCCTCTCGAGATCCTCACCTAATTTGGAGATCTAAAACCTCTTTTGGATCTAGAACCTAGGCGGAACTGGCAAAACCAAACTAACTAGAGAACACCTAGGTATAAGGGGAAGGAGCGGCCTCACCTGAGACACTAGAGGAAAAAACAGGCTGGGGGTGTACCAGGGGTCTCATAAAGGTAAAGCTGGGCACTCCATAACCCCTTATGATTCACCCTGAGCAGACCCAAAAGAACTCCACCCTCAAAAGGATTGGGAGTACGCTCCCTCCTTTTTCGTGAGGAAGAAGAAGCCACAGAACAACAAATGTACTGGGAAATAGGAAAGTCAAAGGAGCGAAGACCAAAAGAAGAAAACAGAGAAGCAAACTATATTGGAAAGAAGGAGATAAGTTTGGGAATAGAGGACTCTGGAAAGTGAAAGGAAAATATGAATTGGCTGTAATAATAGTGCAAAGAGCAGTTGGGGAAGACTATGTATGGAAAGGCACGCCAGTTGCCAAAATTTAATTTTAAAGAGGAGAGTTAATTGGTAGTTATTAATGGGAGTTACGGGGAACATAGAAAGTGGGTAGAGGAAGTTTTTTACTCCAACATTCAACTATCATGTCTCATGTAAAGGGGGGGTTACAAAAAGAAGAAGAAGAAGGAAGTACAACACGCAAAGAAGACCAGGATACCCAAAAGTAGCGGGAAAGTCAGGATCCTAAAGGGAGGAAAAGGGGAACCCTAAAGTTAATTAAAATAGTGAAAAAGGAAGTCCTACAGAAATTAAAGCTCCAATTTACTCACGCGTCGGCTGCTGGCAACCCACGAGCTCGGGGGGCTAAATGTTGAGGTCTAAAAAGTTATAACACCAAGGCCCAAAATAGCACAGTGGGTGAACCCCATATAGAAGGGTTGAGCTCACCACAAGAGAAAAGGTTGGCCCAAGTCCATTAAAAAAGATTTAAACCCCCAGAACCCATGAAAGGGCAGGCCTTAGGGCCCATGAAACAAAGGGAAGAAAGTAAAAAAGCCTAGCCTGTCAAGATCAGAAAATCAAAGGAAGTCCAATAGGAAGAACTGGGCCGAGATACCCAGAGGTTCCCAGGAGCTCGGGATCCTCGAAACGTACAGCACAACTAGGATGGGGTTGAGAGAATTCAAAAAGAGCACCAAGAAACACAAGGAACGAAGGACAGATACATCTTTCTCAATCATCCAATGATGCAGAAAGGAACTAGAAGGCTTGGAGAGTAACAATTCATGAACAAGGAGCTAGTACCTCGGGCAACCCAGAAAGAAGAACTATAAAGAGAAGTAGCTGGGAAAACCTTCAACCTGGCAAGAATGGATTCAGCTCACCTAGGAAAAATGAAAAAAAAAAAAAAAAAAAAAAGGACAGCCAAAAAGCTGAGTTTGAAAAGGTAAGGTTTAGAAGCCTTGAGGGAAGAGAGATTGGAGGTCAGCCCTCTAAGGACACCCCAAAATGGAAAGTCAGCAAGAAGCTTTTAGGGAAATAGCACCAAAAGAAGAAAACTATAAGAAACAAGGAAAGGATCAGTCATCAGAGTGGCTGGCACAACGTGGGCTCTAGTACCCAGGGGAGCAGAGGAGGGGAATCAGTGGTACCCCAGAACCCTAGAATGACGCTATAAAAGGGAGAAGCAACCAACATTGAAGGGGCATTCAGCAATAGTGAATCATAATAGAATCAATAAGAAAACTCTGTCAAAAACTCAAAGAAAGTAGTAAAAGAAAGAGAAATATCGCCCAGTATCCCAAAACAGCCATTATAGAACATACTTAGATTCAAAGGGATTCAAACTTTGCATGTCTTAAAGGCTTAGATAGCCATCTAAGTCTGTAATTTTTGAGCTTATTTGGACCTTGTAACACATCTTAGTAAGCACATTGTGATTTACAACTAAAGAAAGTAATGAAATATTTCATAGTATTTTAAGGATCCTTAATAATACATTTGTCTCTCTCTTTATTACATTGTTCTTGTACTATTTCTTACTGTTCAATACATATATATATATATATATATATATATATATATTCTTGCTTGCTAGTATGTACGTATTGTAGGATTCTTGCTCTATGCACCACTTGGTTTGGAAATAGCCCATTTTGCTGTGGTGAACCAAGCCTAGTCCCTTTAAACAACAACTCAAAGGCCCAGGGTCCTTGCTTCAACTTGGGCCTAGACACTATCCAAAAAAGAACCCTCACAATGTAGAACTTGCACAATCACAATTGGAAGAGCTCATTGAAGATGTAATGAACATGACTATCTACAAAGATGAGCACAAGGAAGACACCTCTTCAATGGAACCCTCAATGGATCTAGTCCCTTAATCGATGATGATTTTTGCATTTTGATATGGCACTTGGATGTTTGGACTTAGATTTTGCCATCATGGATATTTTGATACGCCATATATGTAATCATTCTGGTTTTTAATTTCTTAATATGTAATGTCTTTAAAGTTTTTTATATGGCACTTGGATGCCATGTAATAATTTTGGTTTTTTTTATTATTATGGAACTTTGACATATTATTGAATTTGATTGTATGGAGGTTGGAACCTTTTGGACTAGTAATTTTATTTTGAAGGAATGAAAGAATATTTGCTTTCGTTATTATTTGAATTTTATTACTTGATTTATGGTTGACTTATAATTTTAAATATATGAGAGTTGATAACAGGTTATTCGGGTTAAGTTTAACCTATTAATTAAACATGTTTGGGTTAGTTAGGATTTATTATTCAAACAGGTTATTAACAAGTCATTTGTGTCAACCCTAATATGACCTACTAATTAAACAGGTTAAACGTGTCATGTCGGGTTACCCGTTTAATAAACAAGTCGTGTTAGGGTTGAGAAATCCTGACCCGTTTATTAAACAGGTTGGGTTTGGGTTGACCCATATAACATAATACTTACAGCTCAACCTGACACATGAACACGAATTGCCACCCTTAACCAGGCTTCCATTCTCAACTAACCTGAATAAGTAATGCTCTTGCCCGGTTGGCAACCGTGATCGAATTAAACAGGCCCCTATCCTTAAGAAAAAATAAAGATAAAGTTTCCACCTGTTCAGTGACTGGGATCAAACCAAGCACAGGTTTCTGTCCTAAGATAAAATAAAGATAAGGGTTCCACCTGTTCGATGACCGAGATCGAACCGAGCATAAGTTTCTATCCTTAGATAAATAAAATAAAGATAAGTTTTCCACTTGTTCGGTGACTGAAATCGAACCGAGCATAGGTTTTTGTCCTTAGATAAAATAAAGATAAGGATCGTAATTCGAATTTTGTATATTACATGCATTAACATTGTTCTTTACACAGCAGTTGTATGTAACTTGTAATTTCTCCTACAGTTAGCGGTAAAATCTTTGTAAATTTTGAACATTCCATGGACAAGGGATTGGCCTCTCATCCATATCCTCCAGGTAATATGCCCCCAATTCCAGCAATGGCAGTAACCTTATACGAACCCTCCCAATTTGGAACTAACTTTCCAGCACTAGCATCCCGAGCATTCCCCACTACTTTCCCCAACACTACATCTCCAGCACTGAACTCTCTACTCTTGACATCCTTGTTGTATCGACGAGCAAGCTTCTGTTGATACTCGGCCAACCTTATGGTTGTTGATTCTCGGTATTCTTCTAACGAGTCTAACTGCTTTACCATTAGCTCTTCATTTTCGGCAAGGACAAATCCTGAGACCCAAGCACTGTATAAGCTTACTTCAGTGGGTATCACCGCCTCCCCTCCGTATGTCAGTGAAAATGAAGTTACTCCCATGGATCTTCTAGGGGTTGTCCAGTATACCCATAAGACACTCGATAACTCCTCGGCCCACATTCCCTTTGTGCCTTCCAATCTCTTCTTCAACCCATTCATAATCGCCTTGTTAGTAGCCTTGGCTTGGCCATTACTCTTTGGATACATCAGGGTGGAATATCTGTTCTTAATATCGAGGTCACTACAGAACTTTCGGAAGGATTTATTATCAAACTGCAACCCATTGTCAAATACCAAGAATTCTATCACCCTAAATCTTATTATTATGTTTCTCCACACAAACTTCTTAATATGTACATCCCAGATATTGCTAGTGCCTCGACCTAGACCCATTTTGTAAAGTAGTCTACGGCTACTAGAACAAATCTTCGATTTCCTGTAGCACGAGGGAATGGACCAATAATATCTAGCCTCCACTATGCAATGGGCCATGGGCTACTGATAAGGTTTAAACTCCCTGCTAGATGATGTATTAAAGGGGCATGCTTTTGACACTGCTCACACTTTCGAACCAATTCGATAGCATCCTTGTGCATTTGTGGCCACTAAAATCCCTGGGTCATTGCTCGATGCACCAATGAATGTCCCCCAACATAACTATCACAAACCCCCTTATGGAGCTCAGTCAAGAGCTCATCAACCTTTCTGGGGTGCAAGCATTGAAGATACAATCCCCTAAAAGATCTTTGGTACAGTTTATGGTTTGCCGACAACCAATACCAAGCAGCTACCCGACGTACAGTGCCTGCTTCTTTTCCATCAACTGGCACTCGATCCTCAGCCAAAGAGTTAATGACTGGATCTAGCCAGCAGGGTTCAGACACCACTACCATTGAAACGTTTACCCTTGCATCAATACTATGTTCTGTCACCACCTCCACTTTGATTAGCCGAGGTACTTCCTCGGTCAGTGATGACGCTAAAGTGGCCAAAGAATCGGCATGCAGGTTTCGCTCCCTAGCAATTTAGACGACTTTTACCTTCTGAAACTGATTCATAGTCTACTTTACCAATGGTAAATAATCGATCATCCGGGGATCTTTGGCTTCAAAGCTTCCTTGCACCTGATTAACAACCGATCGAGAATCTGAGTAAACCTCCACTTCCTGTGCACCCAAATTCAAAACAACTCTTAGTCCAATAAGTAAGGCTTCATACTCAGCCTTATTGTTGGAAGCCTTAAAGCCCAACCTAAAAGAATGTTCCACCATTATCCCCTCTGGCGTGATAATAATGATTCCTACCCCAACCCCCAGTGCACTAGATGCACTGTCCACAAATACTCTCCACGGTTGGACTTCAACACGGCAAACAATCTCCACCTCCCTTCTCGAGGAAAATTCTACAACAAAGTCTGCAAGAACTTGACCTTTCACTAAACTTTTGGGTCTATACCTTATGTCAAAAGAGCCCAATCAGGTTCCCCACTTGGCTATCCTACTCATGAAATCAGATCTCTTTAACAAGGACTGAAGGGGATACTCGGTCAACACGTAGATGGTATGAGTTTGAAAATAATGGGGCAACTTCCTTGTGGCATGCACTAAGGCTAACACCAACTTCTTTAGGGGCAAATACCTTATCTCAGGGTCGACCAGGGTTTTGCTAACATAATATATTGGCTATTGTACACCTTGATCCCTCAACAACACGGTACTTATGGCATGCTCAGACACCGAAAGATACATGAACAAATCATCATCGGGCTTTGGAGCCAACAATATTGGTGCCCACATTAAATACTCCTTTAACCTTTTCACATTCCTTGGTCCATTAGAATCCTTTTCATTTTTTTAGAAGCTGATAGAATGGATGGCACTGGTCCGTGAACTTAGAAATGAACCGATTCAACACCTGGACTTCCTTTGGATTGCTCGGCGATTTAAGGCATTCTATAGCACTAATTTGAACAGTATTAACTTTTATTCCATGGTGAGTAATCATATATCCAAGGAACTTGCCAGCCCCCACTTCAGAGGCGCACTTGTCAGCGTTGAGACGCAACTTGTGCCGATAAAGTACTTCAAACACTTCCTAAAGATCATCGATATGCCTTTGCTCCTTTTTACTCTTCACCACCATATCCTCAATATATACATCCACTATATGCCCAATCTTATCTCTAAACATCCTTGTCATCATCCGTTAATAAATAGCCCCAGCATTCTTCAGACCAAATGGCATCATAGTGTAATGATAGGTAGCATCAAGAAAAATGAACGCTGTCTTTTCTTGATCCTTGACAACCAGGGCAATCTGATGGTAACCCTGAAAAGCATATAGGAAACTCATCCTTGAGTATCTGTATGTTTCATCTACTAGCTAATCAATCTTTGGTACAAGGAAGAGGTCTTTCGAGCATGCTCGGTTCAGATCAGTAAAGTCTACACATACCCTCCATTTCCTGTTCTTCTTTTTCACCACCATAGTATTCGTTAACCACACCAAGAAGAAAACCTCCTTTATTGCCCCTGCTTCTTTTAACCTCTTCACCGCTTGCTTGATAGCCTCAACGTGCTCTTTAGCCGACTTCCTTGGCTTTTGCTTCTTGGGAGGAAATAGTGGATCTACGTTAAGCCTATGAACAATAAACTCTGGAGCTACCTGGGGCACCTCGTATGGGCTCCAAGCGAATACATCTGCATTTTGTACAAGCAACAACAACATCTCCACCCTATCTTTGTCAGACATTCCTGCTCCTACCTGAAAACTCCTATTCTCATCTAGCAATATACTCACCTTTATCAACTCCTCAGCATAACTAGCCCCATTTTCCTCTGGGGGTTCCTGTAACTGCTATAATGGGACCTCTTTGGCAGACTCCTTTTGTTTAATCTCTAAGTTAACAACAACAACTAGGCATTATCTTGTCACTTGCTAGTTTCCCCTTACTGTAGTGATACCATGTTTGGTGTGGAATTTGATCTTGACATGTAACATGGATGGGACTGCTCCCATTGCATAAATCCATGGTCTATCGAGAATTTCCGTATATGGGGAAAATGAATTGACCACTATAAAAGTCACCATCACCTCTTTTCCTTCCTTGTTCACGGGGAGCGAAATCTGCCCCTCAGGAACCACCATTCGACCATCAAATCCAACTAAGGGCGTATCATACTTAGATAGATCTTCATTCTTCAAAATCAAGCCCCCTAAATAAGTCAGAATACATCACCTAGGCGTCACTCCCTTAGTCCACTAATACTCTCTTCACTATAAAACCATTTATCTAAGCTGTGATCACCAATGCATCATCGTGTGGCTGGGTCATTCCTTCCAAATCATCATCATTGAAGGTAATGGATTCATGGGTATACTTCAGTCTCTTCTAGAAGGGCTGCTCATCCTGACCATTCTCCATCGGGACTACGGTCAGTACCCCTTTTCTCTGGGTCGCTAAGGTTCCCGTTGAAGCAACATGGATGACTTCAATCACGCCTAAAGGGGGCAAGAGAGGATTCCCCCGAGGTTGGGTACCTTGTACGGCTTCTTGATTCCTTGGCTTTACAACAAACTCCTTTAAATGCCCCAACCTTAGTAACTACTCCAAATGGTCTTTCAACACCCTGCATTTTTTGGTGGTATGCCCTTTATCCCAGTGATAAATGCAATACAGATTCTGATTTCTTCTCGATGGGTCACTCCCCATCTTGTTCGGCTACCGAAAGTATGGCTCATTCTTGATCCAATCCAAAATTTGGTGCACAGGCTCCTTGAACGTCACATTTACTTCTCTTAGGTTCTTGGATCCCTAGGTCCCTTCTGAGTCATGGCTGAAAACCCCCTCGCCGGAACCCTTTGGTGACCGACGCCTTCCCCTTGCTCTACTTTCGATCATCCTCTAACCTCTTGTACTCCTCAATACGCCTCATTAATTGCCTCATATTCTCGAGAGGCCTCCTCGTTAGTGAATCTTATAATTTAGAATCCTTGGGCAATCTCAACCGAAAAGTGCTTGCTGCAATTTTTTCATTGATAATAGCTCAATTTTGCACATTTATATCATTATTAGAAAGCATTATCATACTTATTTTGAGTTAATTCATGAATTTTATAGTTGGTTTTGGAATAATGCTAAATAATCAATTTTGGGCTTAATTGAATTTTAATGCATGAATTTGTCTTTTGTAGGATAATGAAATTAAATAAGTGGATTTGTGCAAAGAAGAAAGCTAATGGATTTTAATTTCACAAGCACCATGATGAAGTCAAAGAAGGCCAACCCAATTAAATTCAAGTACAATTGGAGCAAGGAATCAAAGGAAATTTGCACCTAATCCAATTCCAATTCGGATTAGGATTCCAGCCTGTGCACCAGTTAGTATTTGGAGTATAACTTTTGGCTCCAATGTCCAATCGAGATGATTCAAGTTGGGATGGAAATATAACTTAAAGGGCTACAACTTTTTAGTTTACAAAAAGTCTGAATTCTGAAGTTAAATGGGCTAAAAACTTCGGTTAGTTGAAGCCTAAAAACCTGGGATTTCCTCCAAACGGGAATTCAACTTGTAATAGGATTCCTTGACCTATTTATAGGCTCTTTAGAGAAAAATTCAGGGAAGAGCTGCTGTTGAACATAATTTAGGTTTTATTATAGTTTCTTTACATTTTTTAGAGTTTTATTTGTGTGTTATGGCTTGCTAGAAGCCTTGCTAAGGCAAGGGGTGAAACCCAACCATTTATTGGTATGTTCTTAACAATTATTTATCGGCTTTAATGCTTCTGTTTTTATGTTTTTGATTGTTTTACTCATCTAGAAAAGTGTTTAGTTCTGTATAATTCTTTGATTTATCATAGACTCCGGGCACGTTAAATGCTTAGTATTCCCTGCGAACTAATTCACTAGTTTTGTTTTGCCAAAAATCAATCAATTGCATGAAACTACCTTAGACAATTAATTCTCGAGTTTTTATTGTTAAATCATCCGACCAAAATCATCCTTCGTATGAATTTTAGTTGAGTTATAAAATAAATATTGCTAAGACTACTAATAGATGTGTTACGTGTGGATCCCTAAACCTTAGCACCTTAATATATTGTTATTTTCACTCAATTTAAATTACTTTCACTAAACTATTAAAAATCTCTTCTATTAAACTTTATTATTTTATTTTTATTCTCTTGTGGTTTGCTAATCAATTCCCTTTTCCTTGTGGATTCGACCTCGAACTTACCGAGTTATTACTTCGTGACAATCTTGCACTTGGGAGCATTATTTAAGTCGCAACAAGTTTTTGGCGCCGTTGTGGGGATTAGGCAATTAGAGAAGCGTTCCACTTTGTTGGAGAGGTTTTCGGCATTAAATTTCTTCACATATTTGGTAATATCTCTCCAATTCTTTTCTTTTTAAGTAGTTTAGTTTTCTTTTAGAGTTTTTCTTTTATTTTTACTTCTCTTTATTGTTAAAGGTTTTTGTTTTATTTTCTTTTGTTTTATTTTTCGTTTTCTTTCTTGTTTTACTATTGCATGCGTGTTTGGTGTCATGATAGTGATAATCGCTTGGTTAGAATTCAGTCTAATAATTTGTTTGGCAATTTATCTGATTCTTTCACACATTCTCACACACTTAATATCATGGCAAACTTAGAGAGTAATCATGGTGATGAGAATAATTTAAATAATGAAAACTTCCATGCTTACCAACCCATTAGAACTCTCAGGGATTATTTGCAACCTACTAAGAGTAGTGCACCATTATGCATCATTTTTCCAACTAATGCAAATAATTTTAATTTTAAGCCCGGTATAATTTCATTACTTCCTAAATTTCATGGCTTAGATTCTGAAAATCCTTACCTACACTTTAAGGAATTTGAGGAGGTATGTTCTACCTTTCATGACCAATCATGTAATAAAGAGACCATTTGGTTGAACTTGTTCCCTTTTTCTCTTAAAGACAAGGCAAAAACTTGGCTTAATTCTTTGAGACCTAGATCAATTGGTACTTGGCAAGAGATGCAAATTGAATTTTTAAAGAAATTTTTTCCAATTCATAGGACTAATGCACTTAAAAGACAAATAATGAATTTTTCACAAAAAGATAATGAGACATTTTATCAATGTTGGGAAAGATTTAAAGATTTGCTTAATGCTTGTCCACATCATGGCTATGAAACTAGGCGTATAATTAGTTCTTTCTATGAAAGTTTAACTCCAAAGATGCGCCAATTCGTAGAGATGATGTGCAATGGAGAATTTTTGAATAAAGATCCTAATGAGGCTTTTGATTATTTTGATCTCTTAACTGAGAATGCCCAATCTTGGGATACCACTAATACCTTAGATAGGTCTAGAGCATCCACCAACCTCTCTGGGGGTGGTAAGTACCAACTTAGGGAAGATGATGACCTTTCTGCTAGGGTGGCTAGTCTAACTAGGAAGCTTGAAGCCATGGAATTAAGGAAGGTCAATGGAATCAATATTGTGCCTGAAATTGATGAAGTTTGTAGAATTTGTGAGACCATGGAACACCCTACCAATAAATGCCCTACAATTCCAGCTTTTAAAGAGATGTTGCATGATCAAGCAAATGCTATGAACATGGTGAAAAAATCATACCCTTCCCCCTATTCAGAGACATACAATTCAGGGTGGAGGAATCACCCAAATTTTAGTTGGAGGAATGATATTGTGGTTGCACCTCCTACACATGGTTCTTCAAATTTTGTTCCCTATAATCCCCCTCAAAAGAAGAGTCCTGAGGACACTTTGCAACAATTCGTGCAAACTTAATCCACCATTAATAATCAAAACTCACAAGCCATAAATGACATTAGGAGCACTCTTACTAAATTGACCACATCCATGAGCACAATAGAAAAGGGTAAGTTTCCATCTCAACCACAACTAAACCCCTATGGTCAAATTTGTGTTGATGATTGTAGTTCCTCTGAAAATAAAGTGAGTCAAGTTAAATCTATAACTACTCTTCGTAGTGGAAAAATCATTGATAAAGATATTCCTAAAAGCAATACACATGATGAGTCTTCCAAAATAAAGAGTAATGATGAGGTCCTTGAGTCTAAATCTAATGAAATTGAAAGGTGTCCTATCCCTGCTCTTTTTCCCCAAAGGTTGATTTCCCCTCAAAAAGTGAATCAAAATTTTGAAATCCTTAAAGTGCTTAAGCAAGTTAAAGTGAACATTCCTCTTTTGGATGCCATAAAGCAAATTTAATCATATGCTAAATTTTTGAAATATTTGTGTACTGTTAAGCGTAAGCTTAATGTACATAACAAGGCATTTTTGACTAAACAAGTTAGTGCAATCATTCAAAACAATAGACCTCCAAAGTTTAAAGACCCAGGTTGTCCCACTATTTATGTGTGATTGGTAATTCAAAAATAGAGAAAGCTTTGCTTGATCTTGGGGCAAGTGTGAATCTTTTGCTATAGTCAGTGTATGAGCAATTAGGTCTAGGTGAATTAAATCCCACTTCCATAATTTTACAACCTGCCAATCAATCTGTGATTGTTCCAAAGGGTGTTGTTGGGGATGTTTTGGTTCAAGTGGACAAATTTTATTTTCTTGTTGACTTTATTATTTTGGACATGCATCCTATTTCTAATGCTAATTCTCAAATATCTGTGATTTTAGGACGCCCATTTCTTGCAACTTCTAATGCATTGATAAATTGTAGAAGTGGAGTCTTAAAATTATCTTTTGGGAATATGACCCTTGAACTTAATATTTTTAATACTTGTAAGCAACCTAAGGATGAAGAGGATGTGCATGAAGTTGACTTAATTGAAACACTTGTTCAATAACAATTCAACAAAACATGTTTTTCAGATCCATTAGAAGCTTGTCTAGTCAATTCATGTGATTTTAATTTTGATGACAATTCCGAAATTGCATACATTCAATATCTTTTGGAATCTGCATAGGAATCAGAAGCAAGCAATTGGAAATTGAAATATGAGGAGTTGCCACATCGTGAGATAAAGTTGTTGCCATCTAGTGAGCAAGTACCAAAATTGGAATGAAGCCCTTGCCCGTTGAGCTCAAGTATGCTTTTCTAGGAACCAATGAGACTTTTCTTATGATAATATCTTCTAAACTTGACTCTTTGCAAGAAGGTAAGTTATTAAATATTTTGAGAAAACATAAGAGTGCCATAGGATGGAACATAGCTGACATTAAAGGAATTAGCCCATTGGTTTGTACTCACAAGATTTATTTAGAGGACAATGCTAAACCATCTAGGGAGATGCAATGTAGATTGAACCCTACAATGAAAGAGGTAGTTAGGCCTGAAGTGCTCAAATTGTTAGATGTGGGTATCATATACCCCATCGCTGATAGTAAATGGGTAAGTCCTACTCAAGTGGTGCCTAAGAAATCTGGAATAACTGTGATAAAAAATGAGAATAATGAGTTAATTCCAACTCGTGTCACCACAAGTTGGCGCATGTGTATTGATTATAGAAAATTGAATGCAGTCACTAGGAAAAATCATTGCCCTTTACCTTTCTTGGATCAAGTTTTAGAGAGAGTAGCAGGTCATGAGTACTATTGTTTTTTAGATGGGTATTCTGGGTACTATCAAATTGAAATTGCACTTGAAGATCAAGAGAAAACCACATTTACTTGTCCTTTTGGTACTTTTGCATTTAGGAGGATGTCATTTGGTTTATGTAATGCACCTACCACTTTTCAAAGATGCATGCTAAGTATTTTTAGTGATATGGTTGAGCATTATTTAGAGGTTTTCATGGATGATTTTTCTATGTTTGGTGACTCTTTTGATGAATGCCTTTCTAATTTGCAAAAAGTCTTAACTAGGTGTGAAGAAAAAATTTACTACTAAATTGGGAAAAGTGTCATTTCATGGTCACAAAAAGGATTGTATTAGGCCACATTGTTTCTTCAAAAGGCATAGAGGTGGATAAAGCAAAAATTGAATTGATTGCTAATTTGCCTACACCTAAGACTGTTAAAGATGTGAGATCATTCCTAGGACATGCTGGATTTTATAGGAGGTTCATAAAAGACTTTAGTTTTATATCTAGACCTATGTGTAACCTCCTAACAAATAATACTCCCTTTGAATGGACCCAAGCTTGCCAAGAAGCTTTTGATAAGCTAAAAGGCATGCTTACCACTGCACCTATCATGCAACCACCAAATTGGACTTCACCTTTTGAAATTATGTGTGATGCAAGTGATTATGCGATTGGAGCTATTTTAGGGCAAAGAAAGGATAAAAAATCTCATGTAATTTATTATGCAAGTAAGACTTTGAATGAAGCTCAAATGAATTATTCTACAACTGAAAAAGAGTTACTTGCTATATTATTTGCCTTAGATAAATTCCATTCATATATTCTTGGTTCTCTTGTTGTTGTTTTCACGGACCATGCAGCTTTAAAATATCTTCTTTCAAAGAGGGATACAAAGCCAAGGTTGATTAGATGGATTCTTCTACTACAAGAATTTAATATTACCATCAAAGATAAAAAGGGAGTAGAAAATGTGGTGGCAGACCATTTGTCGCACCTCACTTTTAATGAATCCATGGATGCGTTACCCATTAGGGATTCATTCCCTGATGAACAATTGTTTCCCATCTCTACTTTGCCTTGGTATGCTAATATTGTCAATTTTCTTGTCATAGGCCAAACACCATCTCACTGGAGTGCTCAAGATAAGAAACGCTTCATGGTTGAGGTATGCAATTTTTTTAATGATGATCCTTATTTATTTAAGTACTGTCCAGACCAAATCATTAGGAGATGTATCCCTAATAATGAAATATTTAGTGTCATCTCCTTTTGTCATAATGAAGCTTGAGGAGGCCACTTTTCTTCAAGGAAAACTGTTGCAAAGATTTTGCAATGTGGTTTTTATTGGCCTAATATGTTTAAAGACACTCATCATTTTTGCAAATCTTGTGATTCTTGTCAAAAGTTGGGAGGAATAACTCGTAGAAATATGATGCCTTTAAACCCAATTTTAGTTGTTGAAATTTTTTATTGTTGGGGCATAGATTTCATGGGTCCGTTCCCTCCTTCTTTTGGATATCTTTACATTCTAGTGGCTGTAGATTATGTTTCAAAATGGGTTGAGGCAATTCCTTGCAAAAAGAATGATCACAAATTTTTTTTGAAATTTTTAAAGGAAAATGTTTTGTCAAGATTTGGCATCCTTGGGGCAATTATTATTGATGGGGGTTTGAACTTTTGCAACCAACCTTTTAAGGTATTAATGAGAAAATATTGCATAACACATAAGGTTGCCACCCCATATCACCCACAAACAAATGGACAAGTTGAGCTTGCCAATAGGGAGATTAAACAAATTTTGGAGAAGACAGTTAACCCAAATCGTAAAGATTGGTCTTTGGGGTTGAATGATGCACTTTGGGCATATCGCACTGCCTATAAAAAAATTCTTAGTATGTCTCCCTATAGACTTGTTTACGGTAAAGCTTGTCACTTGTCTGTGGAATTGGAACATAAATCATATTGGGCAATAAAGATGTTTAACTTTAACTTAGACAAGGCTAGTTCATTGAGAAAATTGCAATTGAATGAGTTGGAAGAAATTCGGCATGATGCATATGAGAATTCTAGGATTTCTAAAGAAAGAATGAAGGTTTTTCATGACAAAAATTTTTTAAGGAAATCTTTATGTTAGGTTCTAAAGTTTTGGATTTTATGTATTTAGAACTCTAATGTGTATTGTTGGCAAACCATGATCAAAACAATGTGTATAGAAGTGTTTAAGTCTAGCTCAAAGTTGTGATTTTATGTAAAGTTGGAATCGAGTTAAAGCAGGAAGCATTGTGCCTTTCGGGCTGGCTCAATCGATCGAAGGTCGGGCAGAATGTTTTTCTGCAGATTTGTCCAACTCAGCCCTAAGTGTTTTAAAACGTTTTTAGGGTTTATTATTTGTCCTAAGTATAAAAGGCAAACCCTAGCCACGTTTTAGTGTTGCTCATATTTGCGGTTTGTGTAAATCTCTTATGAGATCTAGAGGAGCTTTCCTTTACACAAACTTAGGGTTTTCAAGGAGAAGCTTTATCTACGCCTTGATGATCAATTCAGTTGCTGTCATTGAAGCTTAAAGAAAACACAAGCGGGTGTGCTTGTATCTGGTGGTGAATCCAAGAAAGAAGGAGTCCGTGGATTCGGAGTTTGCACGTGGTCGTGTCAGTAAGTTCTACTGGTGGGTAGCAATAAGAAGTCGAGCGTGGGGGCTTGTAAGTCTTATTGTATGAACTTCGATTCTTTCAAGATAGTGGATTCAAGTTTACCTTGAGGATAGCTAGGTCAAATCCTCCCCAGGTTTTTTCCCGGTTTGGTTTTCCTGGGTGATCATATCTTGTGTTATTTACTTTCCACTGCTTTGCATGATTTGATCTTTTATATTGTGATAACCTAGACTTGTTTAATTAGACTAAGTAACAACTTGGCTAATTACCTAGGTTAAATCAATTGTTTAAGGGGTCTAATAACTATCAAGTGGTATTAGAGCGGCTAGCTCTTTTGTTGTTGATCCTTTGATCACTGACCTGATCCTTGACCCCTGTTGTCATGGAACACAGACACTCTCTAGTTATTCCTCCTCACTTTGATGGGAATAATTGTGCTTACTGGAAAGTAAGGATGAAAGCATTCCTGAAATCCATTGATGAGAGGGTGTGGAACTCCGTTGAATACGAATAGGAGAAGCCCAATACTCCTGTTAGTGAGTGGGAAACTTCTCAAAAAGAAGTAGCTTCATTTAATAGCAAGGCTTTGAATGCGATTTTTAACACTGTTTCTATAGAGGAATTTAAGAGAATCTCGAATGTTGAGATCGCTCATACCGCTTGGAATATCCTCCAGACTGTGCATGAAGGCACAAAGGCTGTCAAAATAAATAAATTGCAGCAATTAACTTCTAAATTTGAAAGCATTAGGATGTCTGATGATGAATCTTTTGATAAATTCTATGCTAAATTGAATGATATTGTTAATTCTGCTTTTAATTTGGGTGAAATCTATTATCAACCTAAAATTGTTAGGAAGATTCTTAGATCTTTGACTGAAGACTTTAGACCCAAGGTGACTACCATTACTGAAAGCAAGGATGTAGACTCCATCCCTGTTGATGAACTTGTAGGATCTCTTCAATCCAATGAGTTGGATCTACCCAAAACTACCAAATCCAAATCAATGGCTCTTAAGTCAGTTGATGATGTTGAAGGTGGTGGATTTGATGATGAGCTCTCTACTACAAAGATTGCCTATCTTGCCAAGAACTTTAGAAACTTTCTCAGGAATAGCAATAGAAAGGCAAGAGGCACAAACACTGTTGAACCTAGAAATTTTAGGAAGCATGATCCCACTAAAGTTAACAACAATGATAAACCTAGAGAAAGAGTAGGTCAATCTTCCAACAATTCCATGGGCTCTTAATGTTTTGGATGTCAAGGGTATGGACACATGAAATCTGAATGTCCAACCTATTTGAAGTTTAAGGGTAAGGCTATGGCTGTAATCCTTAGTGATAGTGAAGTTTCTGATCATGAGTCTGATTGTGATGAGGATGGAAACTTCATTGCTTTCACCGCTACTGCTGTAGTTGATGAGAGCATATCTGTTGAAGAGAACCCTTCTAATGGGGAACTCTCTGAAGATGCAAATCTTCAAGAGGCCTATAACAAACTTTGCAAAGTTACTACAAAGGATGCTATGAATGTTGAACTTGGCCTGAAAAAAATTGAATCTCTTGAGCTTGAAAAGAAAAATTTGCTTGTTAAACTATTTGATGCTAATGATCTTTTGAACAATGTGAAAATTGAAAATATGCTTTTACTTGATAAAGTCAAATCTTTGGAACTTGATTTATCTATTGCTAGATCTACTAGTTCTAAACTTGATTAAATGCTGAGTGTTCAAAAGTCGTCTTCTGACAAAACTAGATTAGGTTATGTTGATAGCATCTCTGTGTCCACTCCCCATTCCACAAAGTTTGTTCCTTCATCTTCTTCTTCTGAACCTTCAGTGAGTGAGATAGTGAGTGAAACTGTCAAACCTCCTATGAGTGAGGTTGTTAAACCCTTAGAAGGTTCATCATCTAGGAAGATTAGGGTTAATCTAAAAGAATCGAAGCCTAAGAAGCCTACCCTATCTAAGGACAAGACACATGATAAAATTGCATGGGTTTGTCACTTTTGTGGAAAGTCTGGACACATCCGTCCAAATTGCTACAAGCTGCAAGGTGCTAAGAGAGCAAACAAACCAAAAGTATCTGTGCCTCAAGAACTTGATCCTATAGTACTTATTGGTGATTTGGTAAAGGCTTTAAACCTTTATTCCAATCCTGGAGTTGGTAATCATTCTCAAGTGAATAAGAACTCCAATGCTCGTGGTGCATCTAAAAGGTTTTGGATGTAAAAGACTCGACCTAACTAAGTTTTTCTGACATGGTCCTTGTGCTTCATTTGCTCTACCCTTTGTGACCATTGTTCTTTGGTTTTTTTTTTTTCTAGGATTTGTATAGCATAACATTCATGCATTTCATTCTAGGTGTTTTTTATTTTTAATAAAATAAAAATAAAAATAAAAAAGGAAGAAAAAGGAAGCACATTTTGTTTTGCACTATTCTTCTTGTTTTTTTTAACAAGGTTGGTCAATTTATTTTCACATAACATGTCTTTTGTACCTTATTAAGCTTTGATGAGCTTATTTATTACACTTTACTAGTTGAAGTTTTGTAGTGCATGTTGTGTGAGAAAGATGTTTATGGTTTTTTATTACTATGTCTTAATCTTGAAGTCACATGTTTTTAAATGTTTGACTTGAACTTTTAGAGAAATGCATAAATAACCATCTCACCACTGTTCACTAGCCAATCATGAACACCTTAGTGCATATCATAAGATTTTGTGCTCGAGAAAGTGTAGCACATGCACAAAAAGAACATAAGGTGAAGCCTCGGGTTAAATTGCTTAATTCTTAAAATAAAAATTGGTGTGTACTATTAGGCTTGATGCCAAACTCACATAACTTAAAATTGGAATGTATATTATGAGGTATAAATACAAGAAACTTACATGATTGCAAGCTTATAATCTAGGAGATGTAGGAGTTATATGATGTAACTCTTTAGGTGATAGTCTCTTTTAAATTCTTTGTGATGAATTTTGTAGACTTTGTGATTGATTGCTACTCACATATCACCTCACATGTATCTCAAGCTTTTGCTAGTTGCACACACTACACGAGTTACTCTTTGCTAAACATTATACATGTTATTGTGTGTGTTTATGGTCTGACCAACCAAGTTTTGCAAATACTTTGAATTATATGCAAAATTAATTTGTTACTTGAAAATTTGTGGAGAATGCAAGAAAATTTGTTTTGGGAATTTTGGGCTTAAAATCCTTGATTTGGAAATCATATCATCCCATACTCATGCATTTTTGTGCTTAAATTCCAATGCTTTGAGTTAAATCAACTTGTTTTTCAAAAATTGTGTTTTTCCTCAAAAATATGGTGAGCCTCTGCCTAATTCGATCCATTTTGTTTTTCGATCGATCGAAAATTTTTAAATTTGAGAGAGAGAGTCTTTGTCTGTTTCGATCGATCGAGGCTGATTTTCGACCGATCGAAACTCGTGAATCAGGTTTTTAAAAAGACAAATTGGACTTTTTCAAAGTTACTTTTCAAATAGTTTTCAACTTTTCTCTCTCTGTGCGTTGGCTCTAGGCTCCACCATCCAATTTTTGTCGTTTACCTTCAAGATTTTTGTAAGGTTTTTGTCCTTGGAGGCCGATAAGTCCCTTTTGCCCTTCCTTTTCAAGTTTATTTCTTGATTTCATGCATTTTTCATGCATTATCATGGGTATTTTCTGCACTTTCAACATATTGGGGTTTTTGATGATTCGAACCTATTTTGGTGAAATTGATCAATGGGTTTTTGTGCTATGATGCTATAATAATGTTCCCTATAGTTTAATTTGATCAATTTTGTGGTTTTTGAAAAATTGGAAATTCTAGGGTTTTGAATTTAATCCGTATTGGAGATTTTGTCTAATTGGGTTAAATTGATGAAATTGGCTTATCACTTTGATGTATTTGGTCATTATTTTTGTTATTATATCATGTGTAATGATCAATTCGTCAATATTTTTCAAATTGATCAAGTGGTTTTCCAAATTTTGGGGTTTTCGTGTTAAAATCTTAATGTTCAAGCCAATTTTGTAAATTTGAACCTTTTGGACTTAATTCACTGCATTAGAACATGCATCATGTCATTTAAACTTGTTCATGCATCATATAGATTTTTATTCTATATTCTATTTTTGTGCTAGCTTGCAGTCTGCCCTTGGTTTTGGTTTTGTGTTTTTGTTCTTTTGCTCTGTGTTTTGATCCTTATCTTAGCACCATATCTAGGAAAACTAGAGCCAATAGGACCCCTTCCACTTCTTCTGTGTCTCCCTCTAGGGTTGAGGAGTTTAGGAATGATAAGTGTGGTGAGGTCTATGAGACTTTGAACCGTAAACGTAAGATATGGTCTGAGCGAGTTGTTGTGTTAGATGAGCTTGATCCGGCCATTAGGGCCAATTTTGAGTCTAGAGGTTGGTTGCCTCTCTTAGAGATAGATCATCCACCCCCGACCGCCCTGATTAGAGAGTTCTTTTCTAACCTCTTTTGCCACATCTATGATTCCAACACCCTTGTTAGGAGTTGGATACGAGGTGTAGAGTTCACCATTACCCCTTGGGTAGTGGCTGAGACTCTTGGGGTGCCGATTGTTCAGGATGCTGACTATCCCTATGATGAGTCACCCTCATTAGATGTTGTCATGTCTTACATCACTGGGTCATCTATCCAGTGGGGTTCTGATCCTCGAATCACGTCCGCTGAGCTTACCGAGATGGCATATCTCTTCTTTAGGATAGCGTGTCATTCCTTGTGGCCTATCTCTCACTTCCACACCATCCCTTTAGAGCGATGTGTGTTTTTGTATGCCTTTATTTCTGGAGTGTCTATCAATTTTCCTCACTTATTCCTTCGTTCTTTGAACAAGGTTCATAGGAGTTTTGTCGTAGGGCATGCACTGATTCATCCTATTTTCATTTATAGGATTTTGCTCTTCTTAGGTCTAGATGGTTTTCCGTCTGATGAGCCTGTTCATGTGATTGCTCCCATAGGTGCCACCTTTCTTCGTCGGAGGGCTGCTCAGTTGAGAGTTGCTCCTTCTCATCCTAGAAGTGCGTCATCTAGTGGTGTTCCCCCTCCTTCCTCTTCTACAAGTACAGCTGCTGCTGAGATTTCAGGTGCTGCTGCTGATGCTGATGTTCCTCCACCAACTACTTCGGATGATTCAGACATTCGTCGCACGTTGGATCATGTCTTGACCGTTCAAGCGGCTCAAGGACAGATTTTGGTGGATGTGCTCGATGAGATCCGTGCCTTGCGTGCGGAGTTGGCGCAGTTTAGACCACCTCCCTTTTGATGATGGATATCTTATTTGCCCTTTGGCATTCCGTCACAAAAAGAGGGAGTACTTTGTAGGGTTTTTGTTTTCAGGGGGAGTTTATTTGTTTTTGGTTGGAGCTTGTGGAGTTTAGATTGTATCTAGGTGCTTCACTTTGCACTTAACATTTTTAGCTCTTACCTTGTTTTTTATGGGATATTCTTGTTAGGGGGAGTTTTATGTTTTGTTGGTACTTTATTTGTTTCTTGTTTCAAACTGCTTATTGATTTATATTTATGAGTTATTCATTGATATATGTCTTTATTTGTGTGTTGTTTGAAATCAAGAAGTTATTTTGTTTACTTGTATTGTTTCCACACATGCGGTTATGCATTTTGTTTAGTGTTTTAGGAAATATACAGGTTGATTCAATTGAGCTGTTGTCTACACTTGCAACTGATGGATAGTAGTTAGGATTGAATTTGTTTTATGAGTATTATTTTGCAAAGGGCTTTTTATTTTGTAAACTTTGAGCTTCTAGTTGTGTTTTGTCACGGATTGTCAAAGGGGGAGTTTGTTAGGTTCTAAAGTTTAGGATTTTATGTATTTAGAACTCTAATGTGTATTGTTGGCAAACCATGATCAAAACAATGTGTTTAGAAGTGTTTAAGTCTAGCTCAAAGTTGTGATTTTATGTAAAGTTGGAATCGAGTTAAAGCAAGAAGCATTGTGCCTTTCGGGCTAGCTCGATCGATCGAAAGACAAGCTCGATCGATTGAAGCTCGGGTAGAATGTTTTTCTGCAAATTTGTCCAACTCAGCCCTAAGTGTTTTAAAACGTTTTTAGGGTTTCTTATTTGTCCTAAGTATAAAAGGCAAACCCTAGCCACGTTTTAGTGTTGCTCATATTTGCGGTTTGTGTAAATCTCTTGTGAAATCTAGAGGAGCTTTCCTTTACACAAACTTAGGGTTTTCAAGGAGAAGATTTATCTACGCCTTGATGATCAATTCAGTTGCTGCCATTGAAGCTTAAAGGAAACACAAGTGGGTGTGCTTGTATCTGGTGGTGAATCCAAGAAAGAAGGAGTCCGTGGATTCGGAGCTTGCACATGGTCATGTCAGTAAATTCTACTGGTGGGTAGCAATAAGAAGTCGAGCGTGGGGGCTTATAAGTCTTATTGTATGAACTTCGATTCTTTCAAGATAGTGGATTCAAGTTTACCTTAAGGATAGCTAGGTCAAATCCACCCCAGGTTTTTTACCGGTTTGGTTTTCCTGGGTGATCATATCTTGTGTTATTTATTTTTCACTGCTTTGCATGATTTGATCTTTTATATTGTGATAACCTAGACTTGTTTAATTGGACTAAGTAAAAACTTGGCTAATTACCTAGGTTAAATCAATGGTTTAAGGGGTCTAAAAACTATCACTTTAGAACCATCTCAAAAAGTTCTTTTGTATAATTCTAGGTTACATTTGTTCCCCAGAAAATTGAGATCTAGATGGACTAGACCTTTTATTGTTAAAAATGTTTTCCCCCATGGTGCCATAGAAATTGAAAATCCTAAGAATGGTAACATATTTAAGGTGAATGGACAACGTCTTAAGCCATTTCTTGAGAATTTTTCACAAGAGGAGGAATCCATTAATTTGGAGGATCCCATTTATCAAGACTTGCCAAGCAATTAGCATTAGTATTTGTGTTGTAGTTTAGATTGTGTTTTTTTTTTTTTTTTTTTTTTTTTTTTTTGTTTTTTGTTTTGTTTTCTAACCCCTTTTGCAGGTGTTAAAGTTTTTTTCTGTTCATTTATATATTCATCTCTTCAGGGTACTCTCTGTAATCTCTACTCTTTATTGTTTTTCTTTGTTATCATTGAGGACAATGTAAGTTTTAGGTTGGGGGAAGGAACTTGAGATGGTTTGCATTTGGTTTTATTTTATGTTAATTTTTTTTTTTTTTTGGGTTGTTTTTAGTGATTTTTGTTTTTGTTTTTAGTCCAACTTCAAAAAAAAAAAAAAAAATGGTGTTGCTTTAACAAGAGTTTTAAGTCAAAGTTCTTTATGCTACTTCTATCTAAACAATTCCACTATTTTTCATGCTCAACTAGTATGCACATGCACTTTAGCCACATGAACATGTTTCTTGGTTGAAAGATAGAGATGACTTTGAAAATCTTGAAAATAAAATGTAGAGACTATAACCCAAGTGAGTTCTTGAGCCATTCATTTTTTTTAGAGGGTTATTTTCTTTTAACCTCATTTTTCATTTGGAAGCACATAACTTTGTTGTTGCTTAGTCTCATTATTCTTTGATTTGGTCGAATGCTAAGAATTCATCAAATTTTATACCACACCTAAATATGTTAAAGTCATGGATTTTGAAGAACTATCCCAATCCTTAAGAGATGATTTTAGGCCATCTTTGTTAATTTTGAGCCTTTATTATTTTCTTTCCTGATACATTACCGCTAGTCACCCATTTGAGCCTATTATTTTAGCCGTTCTTTCTCTAACCCTTTCCTAAAGTGTTCCAAGAATGAATGCAATCAAATTGTTTGATTACAATAAATTTGTGGTGAAATAGTTGGAAGAAAAGGAGGACTCACTCAAAAAAAAAAAGTCATAAACAGAAAAGGAAAAATGTTGAAAAAAAGGGGAATGTAAAAGAGGAAGAAATAGAGAATGAATTTGTTGATGAAATTTTGAAGAAAAAAAGAAAAAAAGTGAGAGTACAATATTCAAGAAACTTGAGAGAATAAATTAATTGTCATATATTCAAAAGAAGTTGTCTCTCTAATTATTCTTGGGAACACTTTTTATTTTTACCTATACCTTTTGTTCTAAATTCCTCCTCTTTACCCTACATTACATACCAATGAAAGCCCTATTTGATCTTAAGGAAGGTATGGTTTGGATCTTGACATGACTAATCAATGTGTGTGGTGTAATATTCTTAGTGTTTGTCATCCTTTCATGAGACTATAAATATCCTTTATTTTGCTTCACCGTTCTTCATCTTATTTATATGTGAGATATTAGTCTTTGTTCTATATTATTCTGCTCACATATGTTTGAGAGTGTTACACCCTTTTCGGAGTGATTTTATTTGTTGAGTGTTAACAACTATGAGATTTGAGTTGAAGCATAACTTTGGATAGAAATTCAAGCCATATTTTATCTTAAGACTAAGGTTGTGTTTGTCTTGGCTAAACTATTCACATACTAAGTATTGATGGCATGTGGAATATCTTTGGTGGTTGTTAGTATTTTGACCTTTGATTAACTATTTCTACTAAAGTAATAATTTTTTTGTTATTTTGTGTCTTTGTCTCGAGTCGCTTAAATTGCTAGGGACTAGTAATAAGCTGGTTGGGGACTGTTAATATAGCTTAATCTTGCACGTTTATATCATTATTAGAAAGCATAATCATACTTATTTTGAGTTAATTCATACATTTTAGAGTTGGTTTTGGAATAATGCTAAATAATCAATTTCGGGCTTAATTGAATTTTAACGCGTGAATTTGTCTTTTGTAGGATAATAAAATTAAATAAGTGGATTTGTGCAAAGAAGAAAGCTAATGGATTTTAATTTTACAAGGGCCATGATGAAGTCAAAGAAGGCCAACCCAATTAAATTCAAGTCCAATTGGAGCAAGGAATCAAAGGAAATTTGCACCTAATCCAAGTCCAATTCGGATTGGGATTCCAGCCTGTGGACTAGTTAGTATTTGGAGCATAACTTTCAGCTCCAATTTCCAATCGAGATGATTCAAGTTGGGCTAAAAATATAACTTAAAGCACTACAACTTTTTAGTAACGAAAAGTCCGAATTCTGAAGTTAAATGGGCCAAAAATGTCGGTTAATTGAAGCCTAAAAACCTGGGATTTCCTCCAAACGGGAATTCAACTTGTAATAGGATTCCTTGACCTATTTATAGGCTCTTAGGCAAAAATTCAGGGAAGAGCTGCTGTAGAACATAATTTAGGTTTTCTTAAAGTTTCTTTACATTTTTTAGAGTTTTATTTGTGTTATGGTTTGCTAGAAGCCTTGCTAAGGCAAGGGATGAAACCTAACCGTTTATTGGTATGTTCTTAACAATTATTTATTGGTTTTAATGCTTATGTTTTTATATTTTTGATTGTTTTACTCATCTAGAAAAGTGTTTAGTTCTATATAATTCTTTGATTTATCGTAGACTTCGAGCACGTTAAATGCTTAGTATTCCCTACGAACTAATTCACTAATTTTGTTTTGCCAAAAATCAATCAATTGCATGAAACTACCTTAGACAATTAATTCTTGAGTTTTTATTGTTAAATCATTCAAAAAAAATCATCCTTCGTATGAATTTTAGTTGAGTTATAAAATAAATATTGTTAAGACTACTAATAGATGTGTTGTGTGTGGATTCCTAAACCTTAGCACCTTAATATATTGTTATTTTCACTCAATTTAAATTACTTTCGCTAAACTATTAAAATCTCTTCAATTAAACTTTATTATTTTAGTTTTATTCTCTTGTGGTTTGCTAATCAATTCCCTTTTCCCTGTGGATTCGACCTCGGACTTATCGAGTTATTACTTCGTGACAATCCTGCACTTGGGAGCATTATTTAAGTCGCAGCATTCATTACCCCCACCGTTCTCGTTGTATAGTTTCCAATACTTGCAAGTGTAACTGCGAAGAGTTTCCCTAGCTCCCATCTTCATAGACAGTGACACATCCACTACTTGTGGTACTCAGCTACAGGTGATAAATCGGACCCCGAACTCTTGTATCAGCTCAACAAAACTATGAATCGAGGCCTTCCTCAACCCATTGAACCACCTCAGAGCAATGGGCTTGAGACTTGAAGGAAACACCTTACACATCAGTGCGTCGTTATGATTGTGCAAAAACATCATCTGGACATAATGACTTACATACTCTACCGAATTCGTCTTCCCGTCATAATAGTTAAATGGAGGTCTAGTAAATCTACTTGGCATTGATGCCCGTTCGATATCTCCCGAGAACGGTGATCGAGCAGCTCTACGCAATGCTTGGCTCATAGCATCCATTGCAGCAATCCTGGGTTGTCGCCCCTCCGGGGAAATCGAGTCTCTATTTGCATACACCTGAGACCAATCTCAGTGTCAATGGGAACCAAATTAATGGGACACCTCTCCATGACTACTCCCCAAACTTGTTGACCCCTCTGCATGCTCTTTGCGGTTTTTTCTCTGATGCCTACCTCTTGCCTCCAACTCCAAATCCCTTACCAATCTACGCAAGCGTTCAAGTTCTTCATCCCTCCTGTCAAAATGTTCGTGTCCGGAGGTCCCTGACATTGATCAATACGTTTGAAACGACCCTTTCCCTGAGCCAGAATGTTCTTCTTCTTGCTCATATCTCTAGTCTTCATCTCTCTTGTGCCTCTTTTCTCGCCAACTAGAGCCTCGAGAAGATCCTCCAGAGCCACTTTCTGCATAACTTTCCGAGTGCATCCTAGACATCTTTCTTACACGAACCCCGGCAAAACTACAACTATGTAGGAGATTCCCATAGATGGCGCCAATTGTATGTGCCCAATTTTCCTCACTAGACTAGGCCTAGTACTGAGCTCAGAATTTGTTTATATGGTGGGTTATGATTTTCCTACTACGGGTAGCTCCCAACCGGACTACTTAGTTGCACTCCTTTGCCCTCACAAAACTCCCACGTCTCCTTTAAGCTCCTCTCTATGGTTAGTACTATCTCTCTTTAGCTTTCTCTTTTCACTCAGCATGACCAACCCCATCTCTCTACTCTTTTCCCCAATTTGTAGCTTAAGGTTGGTGAAGTGTTCATGATTATGTTCTAGTCTCACTCATGTAGGTGGGGTTCGATTTGATTATTCTTGACATGGAATATTCTTCTTTGGAAATAGTGGAGATGACTTTGGAACTAGTTCCTGCCTCCAAAAGGTCACTCAGCAGCGATATTCCCCAAGGCAATACCAAGCTGCCGAGGTCATGGGTTGTTCCAGGTAAATATAGCCTCCGATCAACCCATACATGATCAGTATGGGTCTATCTATCTTGCGATCAGCTAAATGAGCCCATTATTGGATTTGGGCTTGAGAATGTCTTAGTAATGCACTTGGGCCAAGGCCCAATGCCCAGTGGGCTCAAAGCCTTATGCCGTACAATATATATATATATATATATAGAGAGAGAGAGAGAGAGAGAGAGAGAGAGAGAGAGAGAGAGAGAGAGAGAGACTCGCGCTACAATACACTGGAAATGTCTGGTACCAAAATATTCTGTTCCAATAAGAAAACTAGAATGATCACCGAAATGGAATTCATAACATTACTATATATAACTTCTACGGTTATACATATAAGCTATTCAAGAAGTGTGTGATAGTCCAATAAGTGTTGTTTTTACAAAGAGTACTATTCAACAAGCGTAAGAGAAATAGTAAGAGAGAAATAGTGAGTGATGTGCATAGCAAAGTGCGTGTAATGTATCAAGTATCAATAAAAAAATTCTATTTTATTGATAGCTCCTTTGTTTATTCTATTTGGGTATGGTGAGATTTATCACAAAATATTTGACAAAATATTTTTCTTTTGAGTGTCAAATTCATTTTGACAAAACTTCCGCTTTTAAGTTTTAGAGTGTTGTTAATAACATTTAGGTGCCCTCCTAGCAAGGCCAGCCCTTCCATTAGGCAAGCTAGGCAATTGCCTAAGGCCCCCAAGTGGAAGGGGGGCCCAAAAATTTTAGAAAAGAAGGGGTAGTAGGGGCAAAAAAAAAAAAAAAAAAATAGTTTCAAATGAATTACAAAAATCTGGCACATCCTTTTAACCAAAAACAAAAATTTTGGTAAATCTGGTTAAACATTGGTTCTAAACAAAATCATTGCCCAAAAATAACATTATTATCCTCTAGACAAACCAAAAATCAACCAAATAAACTACAAATCCAGTCTAAGAGATTAACCACAAAATAATCACAAATCAAAACAAATAAAACAACTCAAATCCCTAAAAATTTTACCTTTCTCTCTGCTCTTCACCTCTCTCTGTCTCTCATTCTCTCTGATTCTCTCCACTGTTCTCATCTGCTCAATAGCTTAAGCAAGCTTTCTCGGTTTCTCTGCCTCTCTCATTCTTTCTCTGAATCTGATTCTCTGCTCTCCACCTCTCTTAACTGCTCACTGTATCATGTTCAGGTATAAATATTTGGGCACTTGGCTTTCTCTTCATTTTATTTGTTAAGATAATAAGATTGGGCCCTGGTTTTGTTTATCAATTTATGGCTGCCTGGACTGGGCGTTAACTTCACGTCTGTTTAGGCCTTCAAGTTATATATATAAATATATATATATATATAAGGCCTGCATTTTTTTTTTTTTTTTGGTTGGTTATAGATAGGATTTGTTTTGTGTTTTTTTGTGGGTGGGTCTTATTAATAAGCCTTGTGTTATAGCTGTGCTTAAATTTTTGTTATGCTTGTGCTTAATTTTTTTTTTTAATTTTAATCTTTTGTTTTAATATATATTTTAGTTAGTGATAATATATTGAATAAGTCTTTATTTATGCAGGTTGAGATTGCTAAAAAATTGTTATTGTTCAGTGAAACTACAACAATACTTTTTATATAAATCAGGTTCTATTTCTCATTTGCTCTTCACTTGAAAGTTATTTTTTATTTTAGTCTTTATAAATATATTGTTTGATTAGAAATGTCTACTAGAAAATATGCATCTGGATATGAAAAACTTAAAAAAGAAAAAAAGAAGAAAAATTGATTGAGTCTCAAAAAGGATAAATGGATAAATTTGTTATTAGTAATAAACAAAATGTACACAAAATTTAGATGAAAATATCACAAATGAGCAAGAAATTCACCAAAAAGAGTTAGAAGATAATGAAATGGTACAATTGCAAGATAACAATGATGTTCAATTTTGCAATACAACAAATCTTGATAATGAACTTTAAAATAATTTAGATGAAAATGTCACAAATGAACAAGTTCACCATAATGATGTTCAACTAGAAAAAAATGAAAATAATAATGACATGTTGAATTATATTCCTTCAAATATTTATGATCCAAGTATTTGGAAAAATATTGACACAAAATAAAGATATTTATTAAGAAAGAGGTCCAATTAGAGACAATGATATAATTTTTCCTAGAGGTAATGACACTAGACATTTTTCTACTATTCATTACACTCGAATATTATCAAATGGGGAGAAGCATGATGGAAAATGGCTAGTGTATTCAAAAGCTACGGACCAAGTATTTTGTTTTTGTTGCAAGTTTTTTTAGTCTTAAATGTACTAGCCAACTATGTAATGAAGGAACTCAAGATTGGAAAAATATCAGTTCTAAAATTAGAAACCATGAAACAACTAGAGAGCATATTACTAACATGAACACTTTTGCTAGATTTGGAAATGAGATTGTCAAAAAATAAAACAATAGATAAAAATATCCAAGAACAAATTAACAAAGAGAAAGATCATTGGAAAAATGTTTTATTAAGAATTATTGTTGTAGTAAAGAATCTTGGTAAAAATAATTTGGCATTCCGAGAGAAAAATGAAAAAGATTTATGAAGAAAATAATGGAAAATTTTAAAGTCTAATTGAAATGATTGCAAAATTTGATCTAGTTATGCAAGAACATATAAGACGTATTCAAAATGGTGGAATCCATAAACATTATCTTGGACATAAAATACAAAATGAATTGATACAACTGTTAGCAAATGAGATTAAATGTAAAATTATCAAAAAGGTCAAAGAAGCAAAATATTTTTCAATTATACTTGATTGTACACCAGATTCAAGTCATCAAGAGCAAATGTCTCTCATATTACGATGTGTTGATATTTCAACAAATCCAATAAAAATAGTAGAACATTTTGTTGAATTTGTAAAAGTTGATGACACTACCAAAAAAGGTCTTTTTGATGAAATTATAAATGTAATATTCTTGAGCTTGATATTAATGATATACATGGACAAGGATATGATAATGGGTCTAATATGAAAGGAAAACATCAAGGGGTACAAAAAAGACTTCTTGATATAAATCCTAGAGCACTTTACATACCATGTGGTTGTCATAGCCTTAACCTTGTACGATGTGATATGGCCAATTCTTGTCCAAAAGCTATATCATTTTTTGGAGTTATACAAAGCATATATACATTGTTTTCTTCTTCTACAAAAAGATGGAAAATTTTACAAGATAATGTGTTAGGTTTAACTCTTAAGTCATTATCACAAACACGCTGGGAAAGTCGCATTGAAAGTGTAAAAGCAATAAAATTCCAAGCTCCACAAATAAGAGATGCTTTATTACAATTAGCACGAACAAGTGAAGGTCCTAAAATAAAAAGTGAAGCTGATTGTTTAGCAATATATGAAATTGAAAGCTTTGAGTTCTTATTGGGTATGACTATTTGGTATGACATATTATTTGTTGTCAACTCTGTTAGTAAAAACTTACAATCAAAAGACATGCACAATGATGTTGCTATAGATCAATTAATATGTCTCATTTCTTATTTTAAAGAATATAGAGAAAATGGATTTACATCTGCAATGAATTCATCTAAAAAAATTGCGTTGGAAATGGAAATAGAACCTGTATTTCATGAGAAATATATAATTCATAGAAAGAAACAATTTGATGAAAATGTTTATAATGAGACAACATGTTCTGCTGAAGAATCTTTTAGAATTGATTATTTCTTATATTTAGTAGATAAAGCAATTAGTTCAATTGAGAATAGATTTGAACAATTTCAAATATATGAAGATATTTTTGGTTTTCTATTTAACTTCACAAATTTGAAGTCACTAGATAATGATAGTTTACAAAAATACTGTCTTAAACTTGAAGATTTTCTCAAACATGATATTTATTATGATATTTATGGTTTAGATTTATTTTTAGAGTTAAACGTTTTAAAAGAAATTTTACAAATAAAAGATTATACTCCAATTGACATACTAAATTATATAAAAAGATTAGATTCATTTCCAAATATATGCATTGTTTATAAGATTTTACTAACAATACCTATTACAATAGCTTATGGAGAAAGAATTTTTTCAAAATTAAAATTAATAAAATCATATCTAAGATCGACAATGTTCCAACAAAGATTAAATGAATTAGCTATATTATCGATTGAAAAAGAGATGTTAGAAGAACTTGAATACAAAAATTTAATTAGTCAATTTGCATCTCAAAAGGCAAGAAAAATATATTTTAAATGAAATATATTATAATATAAAAATATTAAATAAACATTAATTTAATTAATATATAAGTATAAAAAAGACCCTATTTTTAGTTCTCGTCTTAGGCCCCAAAATATCTAGAATCGCCCTGTCTCATAGTTTAACGTACTCTAACAGTTTACCTTCACTAGAATTCAGCATAAAGTAGGTGTTTACTTTTCCATGTACCTTGACCTTTTCAAATTCCATGGCTGACTTTTAATCTCAATTTTTTGAATGATATTGCATCAACAGGATCTCAATCCGTTCCTATAACATAGTATCTAGTTAACACAAAATTTCACAAAGGGTCGAGGGCAATTACCAATCTTAAAAGCATTTTAAGTACACAAGTGACTAATACCTAGGGATTGCAATTTAAATCCGACCCGCGGATACTCGGCCCGGTCCGATCCTAATGGGTCGGATTTTACCCAGCCCGATAAATTATAGGGTCGAGTATGGATTTAAAAAAAAAAAAAAAAAAAAAAAAAAAAAAAACCTGAAGCGGGTCTAAGTTTTAACGAAAACCCGGCCCGAACCCGGACCCAGACCGACCCGTTTATATGTAACTTAAAAATACTAAAATACCCCCATATATATTTATATATATATAAGTTAAAAAGAAAAAAAGAAACCCTAACACCATGTTCTCATTTCACTCACTCTCACTTAGCTGCATGTCTCTTTCCCCTCTCCCACTCTCTCGGTCACTCCCTCTCACTCAGCCCCAACCCCTGATTTATCACCGCTGGCCTGAGCATATGTCACTGCCAGCCTGATTAGCCTAAAGCCCTTCACCACCGGCCATCACTTGCGCCTCCAGCCGCCTCGCTTCCTCCATGTGTCTCCACCAGACCACCTCGTTCTCTATCCTTTTTTTTTTTTTTTTCTGGGTTCATTTCATCTCAATCATGTGAGTTGTTTGTGTTTGTGTTTGTGATTTTGAATGGGAAAATCATAAATCTAAATTTGTGTTTGTGTTTGTGATTTTGAATGGGAAAATTATAAATGTCAAATATTTGTGTTTGTGTTTGTGTTTGTGTTTGTTTTTGTGATTTTGAAAGGGAAAATCATAAATCTTTGGTCATTGTTCATCCATGATTTCCTGGTGGGTCTTTTTATTTTTCAAGTTTTCAATTTCATTCTTTGATTTTCTCTGCCGATCCTCAAATCTTTATTATTTTTCAACAATTTTTGTATGTGGGTATTTTATTCTTTGATTTCTTTGATTTTCTCTACCTAAGTATACTCCTGCTAGTATTTAAAAAAAAAAAAAAAAAATTATGTTTGCCCAGATTCATGATTCAAGCCTTGAATCTATCAAACACATTTTCAAAAATAATAAATCTGGGCAAACAAATTTTTTTTAAAAAAATTATTGGGCCACAGTATGAAGGCTTTAGGCAATTTTTTTTTTTTTTTTTTTTGGATTGGGCCACGGTTAAGGCCCAAATCGTGGCATGGCTAGCGGGGCCCACGGGTACCCGACGGGCCGGCTTTGGGGTTAAGAAAAAAACCCGTTTGATTAACGGGTCGGGTTCGGGTTTTTAAGATAGACCCGCAAGTCAGGTCTGGGTATGAAAAAACCCGACCCAAACCCGACCCATTGTCATTCCTACTAATACCATCGTAAAAGTATTTTAGGGTCTACATGTTAGCTCCATTATTTCGTGTCGTGAACTAGCTATGTTAAAAAGTTCCATTTCGTAAGCCGAAGAGCAGAAAGAGGGTTAAAAAATAAAAATAAAAATAAAAAACTTGCAAGAAAAAGAGACAGGGAAACTCAATATAGGATGGTCCTGGAAAGCAATGTTGACAGCAGAGCAATTGTACGTCAATCATGTTCAATTGCTCTGCTGTTAACAAAAAAAGACAGCAGAGCAATTGAACATGATTGACGTACTTTGCATCTTTCATCTTTGGATTCATAAAATAAGTGTTCAGAACGTCAACAAGCAGTAGCACCACAAAACTAGACTGTTAGAGGGGAAAAAAATAATTAAACATTATGCCCTGCGCATGCTCCATCAATCCGTCCAGTCAGCAATGCCGAGTTTCCATCCCAAGAAGGACATCTTAATTACAATCAATGCCTTTTGTTGTTGGTGTGATATCATCAACCGGGTTCATTCCTCAAGAGCTTGACGTCGCTTTGTCTTAGTGAGAACCAGTGGGGAAATTTTCTGAGGTTTTTAGCCATGGTGTCCACAATTAGAACTTTGATAGTTGATGTCTTTGCGTGCTACTTCGTATTACAAAAAACCTCACCTCCACAAGGCGCTCAACATGGGATTTGAGATATGGAGAAGAAAGGAAAGTCATTTTCACGCCCATACACATGCAACTCATGCTCGATCAGGCTTCTTTGGTTGACATTAATTCAGCTACATCGAGTCACATTGCTAGTGATTTGAATCTTTCGAGTTCTTTTTCTTTTTCTTAGAGTAAACTGCACGTTTAGTCCCTGAAATTTGGTATAAATTTAATTTTAGTGCCTGAAATTTCAAAAAGTTTAATTTTGTTCTTGAAATTTCAAAGAGATATTATTCAGTATTTTCAGCCTTTTTAATTTTGTTTGGACTTTTAACAATCCTCTTTCCTTTTTTCATCTGAGATATAAATTCTACTTTTGGTGTACCTCTGGCACTTCCCCATAGGGGAATGTTTGGGTTCTATCGAACTGTTACATATATATGTCATTTTTACTGTACCACAACAAAAAACCAAAAATAAAGAGAAATATTCGACAAAATATTACGAGGTCAAGTCAGCAGTGGCTCTAAAAAATTTTCTCTAGATGTTCGTTAAGAAACATAAATTATATAATCAAATAAAAAGAGGAATTCATATATTGAGGGTAACAAAAAAAAAAAAAAAAAAAAAAAAAACACACACACAAATACATAAAGTTTACAATTGTCTTTTACGAGTTTTCATATTTTGAAATTGTTACATAATAGTCCCATTATCAATGCTATAAACTACATCTCTTTCAATATTCACAACCAAACAATTATTTATCCACTGAATGTAGAACAAATTATAGAGCAAAACTTAATTTTATTGACATAAAAAACTGAGGGTGTTCCTAAATTTTTTTTTTGAATAAAATTTTTAAATTATTATATATATATATATATATATATTTTTTTTTTTTCAAGTCAGGGTGGTCCTGGGACCATCCGGCCTTAAGGTGCCCCCCTGGGTCAAGCCCATTTGGCCAAGAGAGACATAAGACCGGCCCCTAGAAGAAGTGATACGTTTACTCCTATCTGAAGCTTTGCATGGCTTTGCACCCTTGGATTCATATAATCAACCGCAAGAAGATCTACTTGTGCCATATAGATTAAGATCCCAGCCGATGCCGCATTAAAAATCCCTTCAAAAATTAGAGCCCTGGGGCTGTTCTCATTGTAAACATTAGATATTCCTATTCCAATTGCAATCCCAACTGGGGTTGTAAGAGAGAAGAACGTTGCCATAACTACAACGGCTCTGTTCTGAAATTTTGCCTATAAATGCATACGAGTAAAAGGACATGCATGTTATACGGATTAATTTAATACACCAACTACCATAGTACTCTTTTTCTTCAAAAGATTCCACTAATAATGCAGTCATTAATAGTGCAATTAACAGATTAACAAGCAAAATAATATTCTTTAAGAATGTTCACAGGTTACGTGCAATATTGATAGTTCGTTGTGGACATAATTTCTGTTTAGGTTGGATAGCTAATAATTTTCAACTTAGGAAATCATGATCAGTCTTCATCATTAATTATCAACATTTGAATTTATATAACATGGACTCCTAAAGTCTAATTTGATCAAAGATAAAATCAACTACTTAAAAATTATCAATGAAACTGATTATATAATTAATAAAATACATCCCTATCATTACTTATTCAATACTAATAAAAATACAATAGACTTGTAACAAAGTCGTGTGAAATATTTTTACTTTTTCTCTTTTTTAGTAAGAGTCCTGTGAAATCAAAGCAAGGCGTTTTGCAAGACACTTATAAAATACTTCTTCCCAAATTTGTGCTAAAAACTTTGACAAACGAACTTATTCAATGTTATTCAAAAGTTGGACGAAAGTCAACAAAAACCAATAACCAATCTGAAAATTTTGTTTCTTTAAAGCGAATAATTAGATTAAGTTTTAAAATTAGGAAAAAAAAGTTAGAAAATTAGGAAAGGAATAATTGGTATATATACACTGTGATAATTACCTGAGCGATGCATCCACCAAGTCCCATGCCCTCAAAAAATTGATGAAAGGTCAGTGCAGCAACAAGAGGCCTTATTGTTTTGGGACTCTCAGAAGCACCCAGGGAAATTCCAATTATGACTGAATGTACCACAATTCCCAACTCTAAAACCTAATGTAATCAGAGATTCAGAAGCATAATTAAACATTAATTCTTCCATGATCAAAATCAATACTTAATAGAATAAAATGATAAAAGCATCTCCAATAAATTAGATTAACTCATTTTTTGGAGAGCAAACCCAAAAAATCAGCACCAACATATTCTCTAAAAGCAAAACTTTTCCAAATTTTTTTTGAAGTTGCTACAGTAGTTCTCTTGATCACTGTAGCAACTTCAAATCATTTTTCTTACTTAAAATAATCCACACTAGAATAAATCTGAATAAAAAAATTTAGCAGAGTAAATTAAAATTTCAGCATTTATCTCAACCTCAATGGCGAGTCAGTTACAAAGACACCAAAACACAATATAAGCAAAATACAAAATGCAACCTAATCACAGAAGACAGTCTTTCTCATAAAACTAATAAAACTAGAACAAATTTAAAAAAAATAAAAAATAAGTATGGCCCACAATATCTGGAGAGGACAAAAGACGAGGACTATTTTTCTTTCCCCTAGTGTAGCACAGTGGTGATTTCCCCTATATGTGATGAGAAGATGATGGCATGTTTTAGTGTTTTTAGTCCAAGTGAAAGAGAGAGACATCTGGAGATAGAGGTAGACCAAGAGGTAGAAAATGAAAAGTAAAACTGAAGATAGAGCGGAGAAGTGGGGATACGTGTGGGGGAGGAGAAAAAACAAGAGAAAAAGGAAAAGAACTACTGTAGGCTGAAAATAGTATTTAAATGATTAATTCATTACAGACAATATTAACCTTTTAACCATAATTCTAACAAATAGCACCAAAATTATAACAAATCAACCAAAAACATGAAGAATCGAATCACCTGTGATATAACGCGATGCCGAATAAGGTCTGATGAAGCCGAGTTATCAACAAAGGAAGGAGTAGCACGTGTGTTAGTGTAAGTGGCCCTCATGCTCTCCTCCCATCTCCACATCTCCAACCCCGTTTTGAGCAGCCTGGTTGGAGTGAGACTTTCTATAAAACGAAGTGGCAAAGGCATCAACCATCAAAGTCCCGATGGCGGATACCATCGCCACGAACCCCGTGAATGGAAAATCCTGCCACGGGCTGTCACTCAGACACGGCGATGTCAAGTTCTCGAAAGCATCGGGGAGAACATGGATGAACCCGGTCGATAATATCACACCAGCAGCAAAGGCCTTGATGAAGAAGAAGACGTCCTTCTCGGGACGCAGAGCTGGTATGGTCTTTCCAAGTACTGGAATACAAACCCCAGTTACACCCCCTACAAGAATGGAAGCAATAGCAGCTAGTTTATATTTGAGAGCTTGGGTTTTGTCATGTTCTTCATCCTCGGTGTCACATGTGCAATCTCCAAAAGCTGAGGAAGGGAGTAGGAAGAAAACGCAAAAGAGTGTGAGGAGAAGAAGTTGAGGCTTGGCCATTGTGTGAAGGAATTAGAGATAAAATGAAAAGGGTGTGAGGGTTTGTGTGCGAGTGTGAATCAGAGATGTGTTAAAAAAACAGTTCCTTGAAAAGAAAAGAACAATTTGAGGTCCCGTAATTTGACTAGGCGACTTTGTCTTTGTCCAGTTTAGCTTGTTGACTTCTCATGGCATTGGAAAAAGAAAATTCATAAAGTAATGTTATTAGTTTCTGCTAATAAGATTGTTAAAGGTTAAGAAATAATGAGCTCGTTGCTCTGATGAAGTTAATATGTTTACAATATTTTTATAATAAATAATAAATAATAAATAATTAATTATTATTAATTTAAATTTAAATTTATTATAAAAATTATTTTTTTATTTTATTAATAATAACTCGTAATAACATGTTATATAAAATTAATTGTAAAAATATTGTAAATATAATATTTCTCTTCAAAAGCAGATTTATCGTTCAAGAAGTAGATTTGTAATTTCTATATATGTCTTTTTTTCTTTTTTCTTTTTAATAATGAAGGTAACAGAGAAATTGAATTTTGAATTTTGACAAATACTAAAATTATGGAGATAGTACTTTTTTTTTTTTTTTTTTTGATGGCATATGGAAATAGTACTAATGATAGATTTCTTTGGAAAAAATTAATCTATATTCCTTCAAATCGTCAAAAACGTGTTAAAAGAATGTCGACATAAGAACGACTGCCATTGGAAATAAATGTCCATTCACATCACATCTATTGTTGTCAATTAAGTTGGCTACGTCCTACGTTCACCCAAAAGTGACTTTATTAGGTGTTAATATTTTCCACCACAAAAAAAAGAAAAGAAAAAGAAATTATGTGTTAATATTTCCTTAAGTTCTCTTGCCACCCTAGTAATTGGTCTGTACTTTTTTGTCCACCGACGTGAACTAAACTGACTTCTTGTAAGAAGAGTGTTTTTTTTTTTAGACTTCGTTGGAGGGCTTATAAAAAAAATGGAATAAAATGAAATAGAATGATCATAAAGAAATATAATGAAATGGTATATATTTAAATATCATTGTTTGGAAGTAACATAGAAGAAAATGAATGAAATTATTTTAGGCGAAAATATACCATTGGTCTCTAAAGTTCACCCTGTGAGCACAATTAGTCTCTCAAGTTTCAAGAGAGTGCTATTAGTCCCTCAAATTTTAAAAATGAGTGGTACCAGTCCTTTGGTTAACTTCAGTTAGAAGTATTGTTTACGTGGTTAACGGAATACTGAGTTGTCATTTTTTTTAATGATATGGAATTTTTAATAGAAAATTACAAAATTATTTACAACTGGTACATCTTTTACCGTTTATTACAAGTGCTTTTACAAACTGATAAATGGCATATGAGTCATTATTTTTTTTAATTTGCTAAAAAAATCTTAGACTCTCCAATATCTTCCTGTGACCCAAGCACTTCATCTTCATTTCCTGCCATTCTCCCAACCATGGTGGCTGTAACTGCCGCTCTTCCTTTGCGGTAGCGACTCCTCCAAATGGCCTTCGCTGCCACCGCAATAGCCAACACAAGTTCTGTCCTTCGCCATTCTCCATGAATGTCCATCGACTGCTTATCTCCTAAAGATCTTTATGTTTCTTTGTTTAGATTTGTTTCCAAAGGATTCATAAATAGCATGAAAAAATGTTTAAATTTGTTTCATTATAAATCTTCAAATGTTTGAAGTATTATATTCAAGTTTTATTTTCCTTAAAAAAAAATTGAAAAAAAATTGGTCCTTTTTCTTTCTCTGCCATGAACCAATGGTAGTCACTGTGGGAATCTTTGTTGCCTATCACTTTTGTTGTTCTCAAAATATTTGTTGGTTTCTTGCTCCTGACACTAGACTACTCTCGTTAACAAGAGAGGATTTATGGCCAATCAATTTAGATTAGAAAGAGAGTTACGTAAAAGACTTTGTATCCTCAAAGGCGGTTCTCTTCAACTCATATCTAGATTTTTGTTAAGAGAGTTTCCAGTAAATTATTGTTGGCTTTGAGGTGGTCCGGCCACTTGATTAGAAAACTGGAAAACGGTGAAGCGAAGAAAGGGAAAAAAGGGGAGGAGAGAGTGAGGGGCTGAAGCCAATCATTTTTTTTTTTTTTTTTGGCATAAGAATAAATAAAATCCAATTAAAGATTACATGGCAACTTTATAATTAAATAGCTGATATAGTATAGGACACTTAAGTTGCCACGTCAGTTTATAAGTGTCTGCAGTAAAATTATAAATGTCACGTCACTTTTCCGTTAGCCATATAAGCATTATTTTTAACAGAAGTTAGTCGAAGGACTAGTTTCACTCATTTTTTAAACTTTAGGGACCAATAGTGCTCACTTGAAACTTGACGGACCAAATGCACTCACAGGGTAAACTTCAGGAACCATTAGTGTAGTTTCGCCATTATTTTATGACAATATTACTATTAGACCTTTATTTTAAAATAAATAACTAAATTTATAGGATGGTCACTAAGAAACTTGAATTATAAAAAAAAAAATTAATTAAAAAAACTTGAATATATTGACATCACAAAATATGCATGCAAATACATAAAGTTTTATAATTTCATTTTACGAGTTTTCATATTTTGAATTTGTTACATAATAATTTCATTACCAATGCTATAAGTTACATCTCCTAAATATACATAACTAAGCAATCATTTATCCAATATTATGTTTGTAGCATTACTCAATTAAGATGGGAATTCAAATCAATCTTGATGAGTCCATAAAAACCATTAAGGTCGTCCATCTTAATGGACGATCATTGCGTCATTAGTAGGCCATCAAAGATAGATGAGTAACTACCCAACACATTTAATAATGACCATCAAAGGTGTCAAAGGTGTACTCTCCTAGCAGCCATCCTTCTGTGGAACAATCTGTTGATGTTTGGTCTCCTCCACCTCAAGGTTGGATCAAAATCAACGTTGATGCAGCTCTAAGTAATTCTAAATCTGCTCTGGCTGCTGTTGCTAGGAATCATTTGGGAATTGCCATTTCAATTTGGGGTAAGGAGCATCACCTTTGTTCTCCGGTTCAAGCAGAGGCTGAAGCAATTCTTTGGGCAGTACAAATTGCCATTCAAGAAAGATGGAGTGCAGTCATTTTCGAAGGAGATGCTAAGCTGTGTTTTGACCCTCTTTCACAACCTGACCTCATTCCGAGTTGGCCCATCAGCACTACAATTTGTAATATTCGTAGTTTGGTTTCTTGTTTTGTGTCTTGTGAGTTCAGGTGGGTTCAGCGTAAGTGCAATGTTGCAGCACATGAAGCTGCAAGGCTTGCTCTGAACTCTTACCGCCCTTTTTGTTTTTCTTATGGTAATTTCCCCCCCTCTCTTGAGGCTGCTTGTAAGGAAGATTACCCATCTGTTTCCATTGCTTAGTTTTTAATGAAAATTGCAGATTATCAAAAAAAAAAAAAAATAATGACCATCAAAGGTCTTAAACTCTCTCATCAAGACAAAGAACATTACAATTAGGGTAATAGTCATCCTCATTTATGTCCAACAGCTACTTAAATAACCTATAAAAGGGACAATCTGTCCATTTTCTAAGATATGTCAAAAACTACTACAAAATACTACAAAACACTATCTATATATGAAATATATGGGCTGATACTAACTTAAGTATCGGAGGCTCCCCCACCGGGCACAACCCGGTGGTCTCTTCAATCTATCTCTCTTTTATCTTGCAGGTCCTACAAGATCGTCTAATGCTCCAAATTGGACAAGTGACCCAATTGACAATTATGGCCTCATCAATTTGGCGTCGTCTGTGGGGAGAGACTAGCCATTCAGCTCTTCCTGAGACGAAAGGGTTACTCTGCTCAATCTAGAACCATGGATACTAAAAATGCTAAGCTCGTCCCAAAACCATCAATGAAAAATGCATACCCACATGTCAATAGACAAAAAATGACCACAACCACTCCAATGAACGATCTCAATTAACTGATCCATAAATATGTCCATGGCCACACCATTAGCTATCCTCAAAAATCCTTGGGCGGATCGAGACAAGCCTCACTACCACAAACACTCCAAAAAAAAAAAAAAGCAAAACAAATCTCGCTCATCATCCATAACAACAACAACGAGCTACTTAAGCCCCACATCTCAGTGCTGCCCCCAATCTGAGTTGAAATTTTCTTCAATCATATCACTTGGACATTTCACATCACTAGGAGTGTCAAAATGGTTAAGGAGGGGGCTAGACAAGAGAGGACGCAAAAGGGATAAATCTTTGTGGTTTTCTCCAAATCCACTTGGTGCCTGGTATGTTATCTAATAAACCTAACTCAATTGCTTATGTTTAGCTAGTCTATGCCATCTATCAGAAGATGGGGCAATCCTGAAGCCCATGTGTCATACTCATGAGGCTAAAGTGATAATAAGATGGTGGTTGACCCATGCGGTCAAGCCTTCTGTTATCCACTAGTAGCACGTGTCACCATGTGCCTTTCATGCTTAACATATTTACCAATTTCATGTTATTGTTTCTTATGTCATTTGAAATGAATCATTAGCAAGCCTTTGACTGATATAGATTGAAAGCAAATATTAAAAAACAGGAGATATTACTTCGGTTACAAACTATGATATCTTCTTTACATGGTAAATAAGTTTTTGTGATGCTTATATCGACCTAGTAGCCCATCAGTTAATACACCCAACACCTACCTCTCATGCACCTTATTTTATAATAATGCTTGTGTGAAGACTGTTGTTTGTGGTTACGAATTTGTAGTGCTATAGTATTTAAGTATAAGGACCATTTAAGATAAAAGGCTCTCAACTTTCGTTATTCTACCAAATTTAAAGATACTAATTTTGAGTATTAAAGCAAAATGAAGCCAAAAATATATTATCTTACCAAAATTATATATTGTAATTTTGGACGTTAAATATGTAAATTCAAACATTAATGCCTTTCAAAATTTAAAAGGCGTTAAAACCAAAAGTTATTTGGTTGCCTTTTTAGAATTTTGAAATTAAATTTGAGAATTTAAAGAATTTCTAGATAAAGAGAGTTAGTAATTATATGTTTCTACTTTCAACTGTTACTTTCCTAATGGAAATTAATTTTATAAATGCTCCTTAAAGTAGTCAGTCAAATATGTTAGATATTTTCAAGAATACTACACTAGATATCTGACAAAGTTGAAAACTCCCTCCTTTATAAAATAATAATAATAATAATAATAATAATAATAAATAAAAATAAAAAGTCGAAAACACATATTGATTAGTAAAGAAAAATAAAGAGATGGTTTATCACTGCTCTTCTTTCCCAATATGTCTTGCTAAAATAGGAAAGATGAAATCCAGTATTATTGCTTTGCCCAAAATAATAAATCTCAATTTTTAGTCGTTAGAGAAAATGAAGCAAAAATTTATTATAGTACAAAATTATAGCTTCAAATATTAAAGAGGAGGGGCAATATTTATTTCGCTTCCAAGTTTAAGAACCCCAAATTCAAGCATTAAAACCGGAGATTATTCAGTTTTCTTTTTGTAAATAGGGCAACATATTGAATTATAAGCATACAGATGCATGTGACATCTACTCTAAATAACATGACAACTATTTTTGACCGTCAATCTTAAATAATTTTAAGATAGTCTCTTTTATTATTCCATCAAAAGCCCAAAAAAACTTAAAAAGAAAGTTTCAAGCAAAATTGCAAATTTAATATTTGCCTTATAGGCTTAAAAATAAGAAATGTTGCTCGTTGACATTCCAAGTTTCAAGATCCCAATTTTGGGTATCTAAAAGCATGGAGCCAAATATAATTATTAGGCTTGAGATCCTTCTTGCTCCCTTTAAAATTGAAACATGGCATGCCAAATTATTTCTCTGAATTTTGCATATGCTCGTGTGCAACTAATTAATTACATGTGCAAAACATCGTTTTCTTTTGATCAATATCTCATATGTTATAATTCGTCAATATATATATATATATATATATATATATATATCTCATATGTTATAGTTCGTCAAAAAATAGATCCCTTTTTAGGAGAAATCCCATGAGCATATAATCATGACCCACTATTCCAAACCTTTCTAAATGATATAGGCTGTTTTAATTTTGAGAAGGAATTCCAAAATATATTTGTGTTATGTAAACACTCTAAGGGATATTATGCTATGTCATAGACGCATCAACATATATCACCCTTAAGTTAGAAATTTTTTTAATTAATTGTGAATTTCTTTGTTGATATCATTGCTTCTAGTCTAACACTATGCACAAAAAGAGTACATGTAGTACAACAACTAGACTAGAGCAACTAGACTATCTCGATTGTACATATACTGTCAAGTCCACAGGATTAAGGATGAGAACTCATCAAGAAGAGCTTGCTAAAAAGAAGATTAGAGGTATGTGACATGATAGCATCATACCACCACATCTCTATCTATATATAATTGTTGACACTGTTATAAGATAATTTTGTACCAAGGCCAAAAATCATGGAAAGGCCTAGACTCTTTCCATAGCGTCATGAATATTTCTTTCATAATGGCACTGCTATATGTCTATAATTGTTGACACTGCTATATGTCTATTACATAATGGCTCACACAATGGTATGTATGAGACATGATGTTAAAACATTAGCTTGAATATTTATTGAATGTGAAAGTATGATGATAGATCACATGTCAAGCATAAGTACTCCCTTTAAATTGTAGTATATGCGTAACCAATTAGGCATGTAATAATAGAAGCACATGGCATAACCTTCGTCCCTAAGGAAGAAAATATAACCTTGAACGAACAAAGTGTCTTAGTACTTGTACCTTCAAAAGAATGAAGCAAAAGAGATCTAAGCCTCAAACATGAAATAGCATGTTAATCTTAACAAAAGAGATCTTAAAAGAGGGAGAGCTTGTCAAGAAGACTACAACTATGAAAAGATCGAGGTACGTACACAATAGTATCGTTATTTAAGGTCTCTTGTCGAGGTAACTCATTTATTTCTTTCTTTATAATTAGCCATGCCATATATTAGCTTATTACAACTAAGTGCAAATCAAGCTTGCATGATTATCTACAAATATGTATATATAAAACATGCTGAAAATATTGCTATAAAATTATCACAATTATCACAATTAATATGGCTATATATATTATTAGTAGCGTATGTTTCATCATCATGAATCAGAGAAGTTCTATTAAGTCTCCTAAACTTAAAATGCTAGATGATCGTGTTCACAATATGGTCATGAGTCTAAATCTCAATAAATTTCTACTATCTCTGTCAACTCACCAAGATCGTTTTAAATTGCTTTAAAAATTATATACGGTACAAGCAACTAACAAATACCATTTTAAAGAAGCATATAGTCAAATAGCTTCAATTTTTTTTAATATCATAGAATACTTCTCTATGAGTCATATAGAATGCATTTCGTCAAATGACATCCATAATTGTATAGCATTCAATTGCATATTTGTACATTGTCATTCCTAACAAAATGCAGCTAGCACTATTGAAGTGACTTAAGTGTACAATTAAAGAAGAAGGAAGAGGAAATTGCTATTACAAATAGCGATGGCCATAGTCGTCAAAGCACTCCAAAAAAAGAAAAAAAAGTTACAATCATGATAGACCATTCCTCTAGTCATCAACATACAAGAATTGCACTTTTCATGTTTGAACAAGGGCAAAAACGTGGCCTAGTTCTTATGCCTTCAAAAAATTGAAGCAAAAGAAATCTAGGCCTTAGACACGAAGTATCATGTTGAACTTAAAGAATCTTGAAAAGAGAAGAGCTAGTCAAGAAGATCCCAGCAATAAAAAGATCAAGGTATGTGACAAAATAGTGTCGTCATTTAAGGTAACACATTTATCTCTGTCTCTTTTATATTTGTCTATAAAAATTTACACCTAGTAAGGTTTCATGCAAAAATGTATGTATTACTAGATAGGTCACAAAAGAGGTAAAACTTTATGATTACAAGGAAATAAGAAAAAGGTCCACCTAGGTTATTGTTAACTTATTATTCATATATGAATTGTTCTAAAATTTTTGTTTAACCAAGTCTTGGCAAGTGCATGTGCTACTTAATGCAGATATCAACATGGTCTCAAGAAGGTCCAAAATGACATAGTGTCAATGAATCTTTCTAGCAACAAGTGACAAGATTCCTTAAATGGATGTAAGTCACCAAAAAATGGCTAAGTGATAAGATTCCACCAAGATGGATGTAAATCACTGACAAATAAGTGACAAGATTCCTTAAATGGATGTAAGTCAACAAAAAGTGGCTAAGTGATAAGATTCTGCCAAGACAAATGTAAATCACTGACAAAGCCTAAGTGATAAGATTCCTTAAATAGATGTGAGTCACCAAAAAATGGCTAAGTGATTAAATTCCGTCAAGACGGATGTAAATCACTGACGAAGCCTAAGTGACGAGATTCCTTGAATGAATGGATGTAAGTCACCAAAAAAAAAAAAAATGGACAAGATTCCGCTAGACTAATGTAAATCGCTAACAAAGTCTAAATGACAAAGCTCCGTAACTGGATGTAAGTCACCTAAAAGTGGCTAAGAGACTAAATACCCTTAGATGAGTGTAAGCAGACAAGGATTCTCACACAAACGCAAGTCACACAGAAATCAAGAATATCAAATGTGACAACCAAAGAATGAATGATAAAAGAAGCATCGAAGTGATCAAAAAAGGTCGGCCAAAGAAATCACCTTACTCTTCAGCAATAATAAAAAATTGTCATCCAAAGAAATTAGTTTTCTCTTCAGCAATAATAAAAAATGGTCATCCAAAGAAATTAGTTTGCTCTTCAGTAGTGATAAAAAATGGTCGTCCAAAGAAATTAGCTTGCTCTTCAGCGGTGATAAAAAATGATGGTCCAAAGAAATTAGCTCACTTTCAAGATCAAGCTATGATCCCTTGAACGTCTAAAAAGACCTTCAAAAGGCATATACTAAGAAGTCATCACAAAAATACTACCATTCTTGAAGAAGAAAGTAGTTGAAGATAACGAAGTCCGAATCTAAACAAGTCAAGAACATTCCCTAAGCCTGACTAGCATAAAGCAAAATCAGACTTAGGAATGGGGGGCAACTAATGAGTCTATAAAAACCATTAAGGTCGTTCATCTTAATGAACGATCATTGCGTCATTAGTAGGCCATCGAAGATAGATGAGTAACTGCCTAACACATTCAATAACAACTATCAAAGGTCTTAAACTCTCTCATCAAGATAAAGAATGTTACAATTAGGGTAATAATCATCCTCATTTATGTCCAACAGCCACCTAAGTCACCTATAAAAGGGACAATCTATCTATTTTCTAAGGTATGTCAAAAACTACTACAAAACGCTACAAAACACTATCTATATACAAAATATATGGGCTGATACTAACTTAAGCATCGAAGGCTCCCCTAGCGAGCACAACCCAGTGGTCTCTTCGATCTATCTCTCTTTTATCTTGCAAGTCCTACAAGATCGTCTAATGCTCTGGATTGGATGAGTGACCCAACTAACGTTACACAGGTTAATGCAAAATAGTATAAAATGTTATTTTTTACATTTAATTCCAAAATTCACTTACATTAGATTAGCCAAACTTGTGTTTAAAAAATAAAAAATAATAAAAATAAAAAAAAAAAAAGAGGAAGAAGAAAGGAGCTACATTGTTACTATGACTACGTAAATTGATAAAGAAATAATTAAAAAAAAAATGAGAAGAAAAAAGATATATGAATTGGGAGAATAATAAAAAATTGTTAAAGAAATAACATTTTAAAGAAATGTAGTATAAAATAAATAATCTGATGTGATGTATTTTGAAAAATGATTGTGTAAAATAAAAGAGAAATGCTACGTTCATAACATTTTCACTACAAATCCTATATGGTAGATTGTTATTGGTTGTTACTAATGGGAAAAAAAGTAATTTAAGTTGTGAATTCAAATTAAAACTAATAACAACTTATTACCTAGGATTTGTTGTGAAAATATTGTGAAAATTTTGTGGACGTAACACTTTTCAAAATAAAAATGATATATTCTTATGCTAAAACAGACTAAAACTTTTGCATAAGTTCAGGCGAATATCACAGATGTGATTGCTCTTAATTCAGTAAGTAATATATCACATAATTTAAAATTTAGGCTTTAAAGCCTTCTACACGAGGCCTAAGGTTCCATAGAGAGAGTGAAGTCGGTAACTTGTTTCGTCACCTTATTCCCTAATGGTAGTCTACTATCTAGTAGTCTACCATCTATGAAATGTCCAACTCTAATAACTTCATTCGTGTGGGGGGAGAGCTGGACAATAGCAAGAGAGAAAAATAAAACAAGGAAGAAAGAATTGAAGAATACAAAACACATGAACTGAGCAAGAAGACGATGATAAAGCATTGAAGAAGAAGCCAACCAAATATTCGTCTAAAGGTTTTTCTCAATCACGATGGTCTTTTTTTTTTTTTTTCTTTTTTCTTTTTTCTTTTCAAGGTAGTCACTTTTTTCTTTTAGGTGTACAAATCATAAATTTTTAATATATATATATATATATATATTTAGGTCAGGGTGGCGCTGCCGCTGAATTTCACTCCTTTTAATTCTTCCTAATTTTGGGAGAATGATAAGTTGAGGTTTTGAGTTAATAGAAAAGAGGGAGTATTTTCTCCTATCCATTTCATTCACAAACAAGGAAATGGAAGAATATTCTAAAATTTTTTTTTTATTCATTTTTTTCTTCCCAAATGAGGGCTTAGAGAAATAATATCTATAACATTTGTACAATATTTTCACAACAATCTTAGGTGGAAGGTTATTACTTGTTATTATTAGTGAGCAAGAAAGTAATTTTAGTACTAAGTTCAGATTAAAGCCAGTAACAACTTTTCATCTAAGATTTATTGTGAAAATATTATAAAAATGTATAAATATAATAACACTTCTCATTTACTTCAATTTTTTTTGGGTAAATTGCAAATTACAAAGTTTAGATATGCCCTAAATTTTTTGGACCAGAATTTTTTTATTAAAAAAAAAAAAGTGTTTCTTTCTCAATGTTATGAATTCCGTTCCATTCCGACTGGAACAGATGGAAAATCTCATACTAGTCTACAAACCGAAATGAGATACCCCTTTGTTCCACTTCGTAGAAAATTTCGGCCTATTCCGGTGTGTTTCAGGTAATTTGGGTCGATTTCGGCAAATTCCGGCCGAAATCAAAGATTCGGCCGACATGCATTTTGGGTTTTTTTTCCTGTTAAAAGTAAAACCACTGCCACTGGATCTTATATATAGGAGATGAAAAAAAAAAATTAAAAAAAAAATTAAAAAAAAAAAAGGATGAAGGCATGAAGCAAAGCTAGTGTGAGAGAGAAAATACAAAAGAAGAAGAAGAAGAAGAAAATGATGAGAAAAGAGATTGAAGAGAGCACCTGTGAGCCATTGAAGATTGAAGAGACGTTGGAACTTTGGAAATGGGAAGAAGAAGAAAGAGTGGTCACGTGAGAGGAGAAGTAAATATTGTAGGCCACGTGAGTGGGTTGGAAAATGGGAAAAGTTAGTGGAAGGAAACTTCTTGGAAGTTACTTCTATGTAATTGCCTAAATTGTTTGTTTTATTTACAAAAAGACCACTACTAATGATTTTTTAATAACAATTAGAATCATCTACTTATTTTATTTTGAGATTTTTTTATAGGTTCGGTTAATATATGCCCTTAAGGTATACATTAACAAATTCGTTTTTGGAAAAATTTTATCAAGAATTGAAAAAACTGTCAAAACTTTTTCATGCTTTTTCAACTCCCAATAAAACTTTTCCAAAAATGATATATTATTGTGTGCCCTTAGGGCACATGTTAGTAAAATCTTTTTTTATATACAAAGTATATATATACATATATATCAAAACATCTCAAAATGGGCATTTGTCCCTTTCGCCCAAAAGATGTAACAAAATGTCCATGTTCTAAAACTATCTAGCAAAATACCTTTATTTTGAAACTCGATTTTTAGAAAATCGAGTTTCAATGTAAAACTCGATTTGATGAAAATCGAGTTATTTGGAAAAATTCACATGGAACTCGAGTTCCATGTGACCGAAATCGAAACGACTTTCGGTACAGAATTGACTTCCTATTAAAAATGCTTCTTGCATTTTTTGTCTTGTTTGTTAACTCTATTTTGTAGTAGATTTTAAGAATACATTTTCCTTTAACTTCTATAAATTTGAAAATAGTTTGAGTTGAGTATTTTTTTCTTCTTCTTTTTTCTTTCATCATTCTCTCATGTCTCCCATGCGAATCAGAGATGCACATTCCGTTTATTTTCTAATAAACATTCTTCCTCATTCCTTTGATGAAATGGAGGTAAATATTGATTTCATCCCTATCTTTGAGAAAGGAAAAATAAAAGTGAAATGGTATATTAACAAAGTTTTATATTTCTTTACTTTCCATTCATTCTTTTATAAACTCCTAAAAGCAGTAGAGAAATGAAATCATATTTTATTTCATGTAATTCCATTCTTTTAAAAACTCTTATATTCTAACTTACTAAAAATAAATAAAAGTAAAATTATATCTTTTGATAAATACTATGCACATAATCTAACATAAATAAATAAAATTCAAATGCACTCTTGAGTCGCCTTACTATAATTTTTTCACTAGACTTAGCGGCAAAAAATAAATGAAAAAGAAACTGCTTCCATTCAAACAAAAGACTGAGCAAAGACTTGCTTACCCATTTTCTTCCTCATTACCAGCCAATACACAATGGACACCACAAGAACCATTACAGCAACAGGAACTCCCAGAATTGCCAACATCCTTGTTTTTCTAGTAAGACCATTTTTCTTGGCATATTGAGCTAAGGTAAAAAAATTTATTTATTTATTTATTTATTATTCATAGTAACCTCATAAATTTGAGAAGGTAGTTGAACATAAATAGTTAATATTGATGCAATTTTATAGGGAAAAGAGAGTAGGGAGGAAACAATGAGCTTAAGGACCAAGGAGAATGTGCAATTCCCTAATTGAGGTCAAAATTCAAATGTTAAAAAAATGCGCAAACTGTTTTTTCAACATCAAACTCAGATAGAACAAGTGTTACATATATAGCCACGGGACAAAAGTGATGAATATAATTGTAGAAATTCTTATGATGTCAAGCGTTAACAATTTTTTTTTTTTTTTTTTTTAAAGAATGCAATAACAAAATTTCAACAATTTCAACTTGTCAAACTGTTTCTTAAAACTTTGGAAAATTTTAAGGCAAAGAGAAGATAGAAATGCGAAGATTATGATATTGTTTTTGGACGGTTTAACAAAACCATGTATAAATCTGTTGCAATATGCATAAAATCTGGATGCTCTATATGTGCTATGTGTTAGGAAATGTGAGATGACTATTATTTCATGTTAGAATAAGAAGATATTAGAAAGAAGTAAAAAGAATATGAGAAGAGAGAAACAAGCAATTAATGTGGTTTAACCAAAGCACCCTACCATTTTCTTCTATTGGATTTTTTTTTGGTTACATGTCTATAGTACCTCTTTTCTAGAGGTAACCTAAGCAATTAGTGTGGAAGCAATAATTAAAAAGAAATTTGCAAGTATTAATTAAAGTATTACCTAGTACAACTGCATCCACACATATGTATAAATCTTGTCCTTCATCAGAAAATGTTCTTACGTCGACCAAGTCCCCATGCCATGTCAAGCATCCAAGCCCTCCCTCACTCTCATTTGCACTTGTGTAAGCCGTACAAGAATAATTCCTTAAGCACTCATGCTCACACTCTTTCAAACTTAAACTCATGTCTACATGTGCTATTGAAGTATCAGGCACCTTCACATGTGCCAACTTGACGAACCCTTCTCCACTCTTACAAGTAGACACCCCTCGGATCCTTACACACCCACTTGATCCATCTCTAATACACCAATCAAGAGGCGACTCAGGTTCGAACCCAAGTAAGCATGTGCAATCGAACTCATCCCCATTGTATGGGTCGCAGTAACTATTTCGACCACACTTTAAATACATATCGCATGACTCTTTTGAGTTAAACCAAAACGCGACCCATTTACTATCTTCCCATGTGTACTTCCTCAATGTTCCTGATTCACCTAACACAAATCTAGTTTTAGAGTAAACATTGGGCTCAGCTATACTATACATCATGGTGATTTCATCTTGATTATTCGTAAAACTAACATTCAAGTGGGAAGTATATAACTTAGATTTCATTTCTGGTGCACTGGTTAATCCTTTGCCACTCCAAAATCCAGCCCGCCACAATGGAGTCCAACCCTTGTAAAACAACAACTGGGGTTACCCAATTGGATCAATTTTAAATGAGTACTTGCCTATTTTCAAGTCATCTTTGGACTTCCAAGATGTTAAGTATCAACTCAACCTAGTCTGCCGGTCCAGCCCAACTTTCATAAAAGGAAGCATTGTATTTGTGGAATAATCAAAGCTTTGCCATAAGACCCATTGGCTGTGTTCTTGAACCAAAACAAGATTTCCAACATCTAAGAGCTGAGCCATAGAGATAGAATAGTTTGTGGATGAGACCAAAACAACATTCATGGACCAAATAGGATACTTTTGGTTTTGGCTGTGGAGGACAAGGTTTCCTTAATTGTTGATGAATAGGATTCTCGAGCTATCATTGAGTGGATTATCTCTGTTTGCAACCCACACAATGGTTTGTTCTGTAATTTGGTAATACCAAATTCCAACGTAGTGGCGGTTGGAATTGCCAGGGTTGAAAAATCCAAGTGCAAAGGTTTTATGGTTTGAGACTAGAGTTTGACCATCCTTGATGGGCTGGTCTAGAGTTATGGTATTAAGGGAAAAGCAAATTGGAAAATGAAGGGAGAGAAGTAATAGCAATACGGATTTAGCAGGTTTTTCCAATGAAGATTGTAGGACATGAGAGTGCATAAGAAGAGCATCTGAATGCATGTGTGTTACTTAATTCATATTAATACCTCAAGCCAAAGCTCACTATTCACATATTCCCATGTATCCGCATTTGTTTTTAGTGTGTTGACCTTCCAAGTTCTTGCATCATTGCTTATTTGCTTTATTGACCTTTTTAGAATGAAACAGATTGAGATATGGATCATAATTAGGTCTAATTGGGTTAATACCCATTTAACCCAATTAATAAGTGGGTGGGTTTGTGTCTCATTTAAGTGGGTGGGTTTGGGTGGGCAAATGGGTTTTGGTTGATTTTGCCACCCCTAATGAAAACCAAACTGCCAATAGAGTGTACAGTCCAGGGGTTCAAAAGAAGGGTTAGCTTCCCTTCAATACTTTTTTAACTGAAATCTCATTTTGTTTTAATGAGAAACTGTAACTTCACCTACTAACTAAATAAAATGTGGAAATTAAAACCTACTACCATTTGTCAATGTGTATTTAAAACAAAAGGAGATCTCCAGTTAAAAAAGTAATGGAGGTAAGCCAAACCCTCAAAAGAAACCCCTGAGCTAGCAAAATAAAAATAAAAATTTATATTTAATACTTTTTTTATTTGACCCCCTAATATAAAAATTTGAACACCATGATCCTTTTTTTTTTTTAAGTCGAGTTGAAATAAGTTTTGAATATAATCATTTTAATGATATCTAGGCCCTCTAAAAAAATTATAGTAAACCCAAGAACAGAATTAGAAATTTGTTAATCTTAAACCTAAAAAAAATTTAATAATAATAATAATAGATTTTAACAAATTTGAAATAAACTAAGGGTCCGTTTGGATATAACTTATTTTTGCTGAAACTGAAAACTGAAAACTGAAAACATTGTAGCAAAATAATTTTTAAATATGTGAATACTACAATGCGTGAATAGTGTGTTATAGTGCTTGAACAGTGATAATTGTCTCTGTACAATAAATCCATATGATTTTACTGTTCATGCACTGAAAAAAAAAAAAAAAAAAAAAAAAAAAGGAGGAAGGAAACGTGAAATAGAAAACATAGACGCACAATAATCTCTATCCAAACCGGCGCTAAGAGATGAAATTATTCAATGCAGTGATGATTAAAGTTTACTTAACATCAATAAATATCATGTTTATTGTATTTAGAAACAATATATAGATGACTTTCAAGATTTAATCTTAGTAACAATAATTAGTATGTTCATTGTATTAAGAAATAATATCTCAAATGAACTTATAATTTATCTTTTATTCTCTTACTACTACCATGAGAAAATTTGTAACAAGATTCATCTTTTTACTAACTACCCTAGAAAGAATCCTGAAGCTGCCACTGATTGCAGACATTTCATTACTTACGTACTTCTACTAACTTTCTTAACAAAAAAAAAGGTTAAACTCGTTGCACACAAGTTTTTTTTTTCATAGTTTTACACACCCAAAAAGCAACTTTCTTTTAGGGTTTGTGTAAAATTCTGCAAAAAAAAATCCTTGTGTGTAATAAAAAAAATACCGCTAAAAAAAGATCCAGTTAATGATTGCCTTTAGAGCATTTACTAATGAACTATTTTAGAAAATTTTTTATACTACTTTTATGGAAATATAAAAAATTGTAAAAAAAAAAAAGGGTTCTTTTTTCCTTTCTTATAAAAAATTTCTAAAACAAATGCTTTAAGGGCATCTATAAAAAAATATAATAATAATAATAAAAGAAAAAGAAGAAGATGAAGAGAACAATAAAAGGTAGAAGAAATAAGAAAGAAGAAGGCACTTCCACTAAGTGCAACTTATGTGGACCAAACCACGTTTTCATATTTAAGGTTCACAAGTATGAACCAAACACTTTTTAATATTCAAGAATTAAAAAATATATATATTTGAAATTGATTGTTTATCATCTACAAAATTTAATAAAAATATATATTTGCCAAGAGTTTTATAATTCAACTAGTTAGCACATTCTAATGTTTTCAATGGAGATATCTAAAATTCAAATCTCCACTCCCCTAATTCCCAAATTATTAAAAAAAAACCTAGACCTTACCTTACTCACCTATCTTGCTACTTTTGTCTTTTTTCTTCATTTTGGTTTCTTTCTCCTTCATGCGTTTTCTACTACTATTATTTTTGTTTTCTTTCATCATGTCTCTTATTGGAGATAAGTTCGGCTTCTTTTCTTCTTTTATAAGGATGTTACGGGCTTCATAGGCTTGCTGCCCTTTGTTGGGTCAAAAAGGTCCCGCCCCACAAGATTTTGTCTTGCCCTATTTCTGCTCCGCCCTGCATGACGGGGAAAATTTCCTTGCCCCATCCCCGCCCCTTGGTGCCCCACCCCATAAAACTCTATTTTTTGTTAATTTTCCCTACAACTAGTATAATTTTTTTTAATGAAACCTATTTCATTAACAAAAATATACTTGAAATTACAACTACATTTATCCCATCAAATCAAATCAATTTTGAGAAAAAATTGAATAATATATCCAAGTGTTTAACAAGACAATCATAAAAAAATAAAAATAATAATAATAATAAAAATCTTATAGTATAACACATGACAAAATAAAGGCTGAGACCCACATTTGATAGAATAAAATAAGCTAATATTAATATGTTTGTTTAAATAGTAGGGTTTTAGGGTATGAAAAATTTACAATTATAACCCTTAGGAATGTGGGGCGGGACAGGAATGGGAAGGGGTAGGGTGGGGCAGGGTGGGGTGGGCCTAAAAAGTCTAAACCCATCCCCACCCCACCTCGTGGTGCAGGGCTAAAATCTTGCCCTATCCTCCGCTCCACCACCTTTGCGGGGTGGGGAAAACCCGTGCGAGGCAAAGCAGGGAGGGGCGGGGAAAATTTTCTATCCCTATATAGAAGATATGTATTCTACAGAAGATTTGTATTTTGCTGCAGGTTACTTTCCCTTGCATTTCTCTCTTAGCCCAAACATAAGTCTAGGCTTTTATTTCTTTTTTGTTTCTTTGGTCTTCTTGTCTTCAGGTTTGGGACCTATGGAGAGAAGACAATGCCATTAAAATGGTCGACCAGTCACTAGATGAGACATACCCTGGTAATGAAGTTTCGAGATGCATTCAAATTGGGCTTTTATGCGTGCAAGAACATGCAACAGACCGGCCAACCATGTCAACAGTTGTTTTTATGTTGGCTAATGACACACCTCTTCCTTCTCCAAAACAACCTGCATTTATTGTGAAGGGTACTTACAATGGTTCTAACAAATTAACTAGTGAAGCATCTAATTCTATAAATGAAATTACACTTTCTAGAATTAACAGTCGTTAAAACCCCTTACTATTTGTAACAGTGTATTAATACATCGTTATAAATTTCTAATAAATGATTGTGTTCCTCCAAGTCTACTCTACATTACAATTTTTTTTGTATGATCAATTGAACATAATGTTTATTTTGCAAAATCATTACCCAAAAAAAAAAAAAAAGAAGATAATATATAATATTATACAAAATGGTATTGTCTAGAACTTGGATAAAATCCAACGTTTTAAAATTCAAACCGACTAGTTCAACCAAAAATTAGACACTGATCAGGACAATAACGGGTAAAAAATTGGTCAAAATCGGGAACTAGACCTAATATTTCTAGTTCTTTGACCATTCCCATTTTTTAAATCATGATAAAATCACTACAATCTCCTTTAGCTTTTTCTATTATGTGCTTTCCGGAAATAATATACCAAAAGTTAATTGCATATATATGTTCTGTGGAGAAAATTTCATTGGTTTTTCAAACAATATATTAAGTTTAACCATGGAGATTTAAAAGAGGAACGCTAAATGCTATTATTACTATACTACTGATTAATTTGGATTTCAGGGTTTGTTTTAATCAAAACGGAACAATTTATGCCCATGGAAAGCACACAAGTGAAGCAAGTTCTTAGATTTCAGATATAGAATTAATCAAATAATAACTTGACACTTCAAAATTATCCGAAGTTCAACTGTCTGAGTGCCACCTTCGAAAATACATAAAATCTGTATTGATATTTTCTCTTGTCTTGACTCTTGAGGAAATTGAAAAGCGGCGCTAGAGAAAGTAGACATTTCCTGGGTAAAGTTTTGAAGGAGTAATGAAACCATGGTTTTCAAACCCAAACCATTCAAAGAAACATTAATAGGAGAGGTTTAAGGTCTTAGAGGTTCAACCAAGGTCGAACCGTGATGACGTCATAATTAATTTAATAATTAAATAAAATAAATATAAAGATATTAAATTTGTAAATGTAAGGACCAGATTTGAGTCCTTAGCCCAAAAGATGGATGGACCTAGGCCTAAAAAGCCCAAAACAATGAATTTGTAGAGAGTGAGTTGGAAAACTGGGTTAAAATGAGTTGGACAACAAATAAAGTGGGATCAAATGACAAGAACAGGAAGATAGATTGATTTAAACTAAGAAAAATTATCATCGGCACAATCCGGGGAGATCAGTTCTTATATATTTCTTACAAGTTTGATTACAAGTTTGGTTCTTGATTGCTACAATGTTTCTCTCTTCTTTTCTCGATCCCCCTATCTCATTGCTTCCTTCTCCTTTTATACTCTCTTCCCCTTTTATCTTTACCCTCCACATGCAGACCAGATGGTTGGTGTTTGATACTTGTCCCATCAGCACCTTCCTGAAGTCTTTAACGTAATAGTTGTAAGGCTGAAAACCAATATTCGGATATCACCTCCACATTAATACGGTCAGAGAGTTAGTTACAAAGCATTTAATGAGATGGTAGCAACTTTCTCCTTAGATATTTTAGGACTCCCCTTTGTCCTTTGTTTCTGCAATGCTTACCCGTACCAACAGAACTTCCTGAAACATTCCCCTGGACGACAGACCACCTCTACGAACCTCGGCTTTGGTTAGCCAATGAGGCATTCATCCTCGGCCCAACCTCCTGGGCCATTATGATCAAAAATAACTTCTTTATTTACTAATACAGGCTCCCTTGACAATGTTTACTCCTCCTCGGACGACTCCTCGTCCTTGGCTTGGGCCTCAGGCCATATATACATAGATAATGAGCTCCTGGGCCCAATACCCCTATAGTAAATATTAGCAAATTTGACTAAAATATCTTTAAAAATTGAAACAAACTTTCAAATAAAAGATTATTACTTATTCTTATTATACCTAAATGATATAAATTAATTAATTACCTATAACGTTTTAAAAAATTCAAATAAGAGTAGAGATGATGAGATTTAAAAATAAAAATAAAAAGAAGGAAAAAAAGAGTAAAAACTCAAGACTTTTAGTAAATTAAGTAGTTCTACTAGTGTACTAGTACAATGGGGGTAATTGACGTTCATCAAAAGATCCATGGGGTATTTGACTATTTGCATTTTGCAAAACCTGAGAAGAGGGTTCATTTTAATCTCATTATTACATTTTGACTCCCACCTACCCACCCACCCATGTCATTTCAGATTTATCTCTTCACATTATTACTTTCCTTTTGTGATGCTTTACTTCCTTTACACAGTTTCCCAGCACCAGCTCCTAATCCCCTCTCCTTCTTCCTCATCTTCTTCTTTTTTTTCTTTTTTCTTTTCTCTTTTCTTCTTTTTTAAATCTCACCCTACCATCGATGCTTCTTATATTTTTTGCTTCATTTTCAGATCTTCTCCATCATTTTCTCTTTTTTATTTTTTTTTTCTCACTTCAGATCCATAGAATTTTAGATCGAAAAGCAAATTTCTTCACAGACTTATAGTTAAACCAACTTACGGTTTGAACGGTTTTCCAAGTTAGACCTCAATTCAAGTGGTTCTCTCATATTATTTACCTGTCCAGTTCTTGTATATAAAAAACTATTTTCATGAACGGTTCACGGTTAACTCGGTCGGACCGTATGGTCCAGTCCGGGTTTCCAATTCATAAGAAGCAATGGTGGAATACTTTTTTTTTTTTTTTTTTTGAGAGGAATACTTTGATTCAGGGGGCAACATCAAATTAGTATGTGATATAATTAATTTAAAACAAGAGTAATTAATTCTAAAAAGACAACGTTTTCAAAAAAATTAAAATTAAAAGACAACGTATATAAAAAAAATTAAATTAAATATATTGCTTAGTATTTGTTGTTCCTTTGAACAATAATTGATAAATAAATTGAATGTCATTACATTCAACATATCATATAAATGATTAAAATTCACATAAATTAGATTTTAAAATTAGAGAATAGTGGAGAGATGTTCCCTTGATGATACTTTACAGTAATCTCATAACAAGAAGTAATTTACCGTTAATTCATATACATTTTTAGATGGCGGGGATGAGGCGTGGACCAAGTCACTGTCTTGAGATGATACACGTGTTTACAAGGTTTCTGGTATAGTAGACTAACATTGTACATGCTGCCCCTGGGATACAATAACTCAGCCACCTTCGCTAATTATCCTTCAAGCTTACACCACTTATAGGATAGAAAATTCTCAATAGTACTTTTCTTTTACCCCAGAAATATATTGTATAGAAAGTATGGTTGTATACATTAAAAAAAAAAAAAAAAAGTGTTGATCATTACATTTATGTAATATATATTAGGCAAGCTCTCAAATAAAGTTGGCCGACCAAGTGAGATGGCTAGAGAGAAATTTCTTTTTTTTTTTTTTTTTGGTTTAGAGGGATATGCATTAAACTAGGAAGCCATAAAAAGCGAAGTTGTGGCAGTGAGCCTTAAGGAATTCAAACCAGCAACGTCAAAGCTTAAAATATTACATAAAACATCATTAGGTGGCTAGAGAGAAATTTATATATTTATATTTCGGATTCAGATCGATCTACTAGATTTCCTAGAGTACTCTACCAATAGATTTCCTTAAATCTTAACTACATTTTACTGATTTAATAGTCTAAATTTTGCCATATCAACATTTCATTAATAATATTCTTAAAATAATAAAATAATTTTGAAAACAAAACAATTAAGATTATTGTTAGTGGAATGCTAACATAGCAAAATCTAGACCAATAAATCATTAAAAAATGGTTAGGATTTAAGGAAATCTATTGGTAGAGTACTCTAGAAAATCTAGAGGATCTGAATCCTTATATTTCACCTCGGCTTACCATGACCCAAAAAAAAAAAAAAAAATTAGTTAAGTTGGAAACTTTATAGCATTGCGTGGTCCGAATAAGTTCAATGACATTAATGCCATAGCTTCTTTTCATATATCATAATCATATGACTAAACGTATATGGCAAATTGACATTTGAAAGGAAACATTTTAATGTATTTGGTAAAGAAATATTGCCATATATATTAAGCCACTAACATTCATTTAGTCAATAGTATTTATATCAGCCAACTCATAATAGAAGGTTTTTATTTTCAAAAATAAAGTTTGTCATAAAGAGAATGAAACTGACAATTATTTGAATTTATTAGCATTATATTTAAATTTCAATTGTGTAACAAAGAAACTCATGATATAGCCATCAACGAAACAATTATGGTAAAAGAAAATTTAATAAAATTTAATATTTTTATCAAAATAATCCAACAGTATTTGTTTTTTATTGTTTAGGCTAAATTGCAAATTACACCCCTAAAATTTGGGGGTGACTAGATTTTACCCCCTGAAGTTTGGATGTTTTGATTTTACACCCTAACGTTTCAGAAATTGGATTTTACCCCCTAAAGTTTAGGGGTGTTGGGATTTTACACCCCCAATTTCTGAAACTTTAGGGTATAAAATTCAAACACTCCAAGACTTTAGGAAGTAAAATCCAAACACTCCTAAACAATAGGGGGTAAAATCCAAATTTTGAAACATCAGGGTGTAAAATCCAAACATCACCAAACTTGAGAGAGTAAAATCCAAATTTTGAAACTTCAGGTTGTAAAATCCAATCACTCCCAAACTTTAGGGGTGTAATTTGTAATTTACCCGATTGTTTATATCAACCATTCAATGTTTGGTTTCAAAATCATAAAAAGTTGAAGAACTGCAAAATCACAGTTTTGCAAATATTCATTCACTTTGAATTTGATTCAATTCATACTTATTTTTTGGTAAGAAGCTAGAACTAAATAAACAATGCTTTCTTAATGAATTTTTTTAAGACATTGTTTTAAACATATGAGAACTGTATTGGAAGTTGACCTAATTAAAGAATTGGTTCATTGTTTGAATTGTTGTAGGTTTAGTAATTAATTAAATTATAAATTATATTATAAAAAGCAACTAAAATAAAATAAAATACTCCATTTAGGTAAATTAATAAATTATAACAAAAAAAATTACATCATATGACATAAAGTTAGAGAATATAAAAAAATAAACACATCATTCACATAAATCATCCAATAATCAAGTTATACAGTCCAAAAGTCTTAAAAGAACATGTCTCTGAGAAATTCATAATAAATTTTGATAATGGGTCATCACAACAAAATGGGTTCAGAGATCGGAGGCATGGGGAGAGGAAGAGAGACCAGCGGCATGTGGAGAGGCAGAGAGATCGATTGTTTGCTGAAAATTTTTAGCAATAGCAACCTGGGTAAACCAAGTTTTTTATGCTTTCAGATCTAAAATTTAATGCTCTAATACTACACAAAATGGCATTGTCCAAACCTTGTGATGAAATAACTACCATCTCCTTTTAGCTTTTTCATTCCATCAAGCGGCTTCTAAATAGTAAATACCAAAAGTTCGTTGCGAAATATATGTTCCATGGGGATAACTTGAAAGCTGAAACTTCATTGGCATTCCAAACTAGATATCCAAATTGACAAAGTTCTTTATTTTATGGAGAAAATTTACAAAGTTTAACCATAAGGATTTAAAAGAGGAACACTAAATGCATTATACCACGATTTAATTTGGATTTCAAGGTGTTACAATCAAAAGGAAACCATTAATTTTATGAACTGTGCAAAGCTTATTGATATCTTCTGGTATGGTTGATATACAACTTTTTTTTTTTTTTTTTAATTCAATAATTTGGGGAGGAATTCGAACCTCCATTGCAATTGGAAAATACATAAACTCTTTGTCAGTGTTTTCTTTTCTCTTGACTCTTAAGGAGAAACACAAGCAACAAAAAAAGAAAAAAACAACTGTCTTGACTCTTGAGGAGGAAAAAAAAAGGGTTATCAGTTATGGGCTTGGATACCAAGCTCATCACCCAAATACAAATGTAGCCTGCTTCCGAAGCTCATCACCAAGAAATGGGCTTATAGACACCAAAAATGGCCTTTTAAGTCGTGCCACTACACCATACACGTAGTCACGTAAAGCACTATTTCACTGTGCGCCGCTACCTTAGGTCACTTTCAAGTAACCGTTAACCTTTATATGCTCACTTTCTTTCAGCTCTCACCAACCCTAACCTCTATACTCTCACCGCTCTACAGTCACTTCCAGTGATGTCTAATCTTCCTTTAGATATAATCATCGATATACTCTCCCGATTACCTGTGAAATCTCTGGTACGCTTTCTCTGCGTTTCCAACGGATGGTACATCCTAATCAATGGTCAAGCTTTCATCAAGCTACATCTCCATCGCTCTATTGAGTCCAACACAGATCGCACTCTCATTGTCCAGGAACAAAACTCTTGTATTCCCTTTGATTACTTCTCTGTCAGTTTCCATGACGAGAATCGCTTCAGCAAGCCTTTGGAAATTTACCAGCCACTGCACTGTTCAAATATGTCGACCGACATCTTGAGTTCTTGCAATGGTTTGGCTTGCATTTATAATCAATGGGGCGAAGAGAACGCGATTTGGAATCCATTGATAAGGAAGTATAGAAAATTGCCTAGCGAGCCAATTGAGAAACCTTCTGGTTTTTCAAATTCTTGGCCTATTAGTTTAGCATTCGGGTATGATAGTCATAATGATGACTATAAGGTTTTGAGTGTTGTAAGATTTTTTAATATGGACAAGCCTGGAAAAGAGTTTGAAGTTAAGGTAAGTAGTCTTAGGTTACAGTGTTGGAAAAAAATTGAAGATCAATGGCCAAACAAGGAATGGTCGATATGTTCTGAGTCGGTGTTCTCGAATGGAGCTTTGCATTGGCTAGTGGCTGAGGAAGGGCAGAGTCCGGAGAATATTGTTGCTTTCGATCTTGCCACGGAGAAATTCCGGGTCATTAGAACGCCACTTAAAGCACCCACACCCACTTCTTGTGTGACATGTTTGGAAGTATTAGGACAGCTCTGTTTTATTGTGATCGTTAATGAGATGTATAATGATGTTTGGTTGATGAAAGAATATGGGGAAGAGAGTTCTTGGACTTGGATTTATAAAATTGAGCAAGGTGTTGTGGGTTCAACTTTTGAGTATTGCAAGCCTCTAATGTGTTCCAAGAATAATAGGAAGAAGATTCTGACGGAGGAGTCCCATAGGTATCTCACATATCTTATTTGGTATGACATAGAAAAGAAAATACGCAAGAGGGTTAAGATTTCTAAGCTTCCCTAGGTGTTTCAGACGGTGACTTGTGTTGGGAGTCTAGTTTTGCTTGATGGTGATAATGTGATTGATCCGCGCTTGATGGTCATAATGTGATTGATCCGGCACAGAAGAACAATAGGTAAAACAATGACAGTATAATAAGTTTTTTTTTTGTTTGCCTAATTGTCTTAGTCATTGTGTCATCATTTTTAGTTGCATAATTCTCTTTTAGTTAAGTGGTGGCTGTGAATGATAGGGGAGAATTCTGTGAAATTTTGTGTAGGACCTGAGATCGTTTGGATTTTATCGGCTCCTTCTCTTCCAATATAATTTTTTGATCATTTAATTTGTTAGGATAATTTTTTTAACTCATGAAAAAATTTCATGTAGCAGATGCGACTTTGTCTATGCCAGGAATGAAAGCCCATCAGAACATCTTAATCCATTGGTGAAAGGAGTGATTTATTGATATATGGAAAGGAAGAAGGATAAATTAGATGATTGTGGCCTCTACTGTATCTCTCAAAGGTAATAAATACTGCTCTTTGATTTTGATTTGTCGTGTTAAATAGTCAAGTATGATCATTTCTACCTACATATAAGAGAAGCTAGATCATTCTTCATGTCGTCTAGAAAATTTAGTTGTTTTATCATATTGCCAATGTTGTTATGAAACTTATGCAGTTAAATCTCCTAATAGTGTTGCATATCTAATATGACAATGTTCTTTTGGTGGAGAAATATGAGTGGGTCTTGTTGTGCCTAGATGCTTAGTGATCGAATATAGTATTACATATTAATTGTGTGGTAGTTATTCATGACTGCACGCATACTAGAGTTTTCAAATTTAATGCTGATAGTTTCTTTTGATTAAGGGTGTAAGTACTAATTATAATCAGGAAACAACTATCAGCCTTCAGGCTACCATCTTTTTGGAAATGAGTTTGTAGTTGATGCCTTGAGATTTATGATTGGTTTGCTTTCTTAAAATCCTACTGTATCTGTCTTCTAAATTGGGGAAGTGAATGACTTTTATTCAAAGAGAAACATCTCAAGTCTCAATCCTGTACACAGGCAGTGTACTTAGGTTGCTTTAAATATCGAGAATTGAACTTTCATAGACCTGTGGAAGATTGGGAGTTGGATTCTTTGTTGTCTTTTATGGAATTAATTTATTCTATCCCAAGAATGGGAGTGGTGGGTGATGTCATTGGTTTGAGTCCATATGCGTATGAGTTGCTTACCAAATAAAATCAATTAAAGGTGGCATCTTATAGAATTTCTTCCTAGCTTGTCTTTCTCCTTTAAAGGTGGAGTCTTATTTCAACTTTGATTTTTTGTCTCTAAGTTGATAAGTGTTGGAAAAATAGCATGGAGTAAATAAAAAATTGATGTTTTCTATGTTCGCTTGAAGATGTTATTATAAGTAGTGAAAATTCTTAAGTCTCACATTGGAAATGATAAAGAATATGAGTTTGGGCTGGATATTGGGTTGAGTTTTAGGCATGTGTGGACTAGGCCCACTTATCCAATTAATAATTTTTTTTTTTTTTTGAGTCAGTAAATCTATATACATCAGTTAATCTCTGAAACAATTTTTCAGTTTTAAGTTACGTATAGTTTTATTGTCCCTCATTCATGAAAAAGAATTTTTCAGAGAAAACTCTTTCAATGAGATTTTTGTTCATTCATTTTGTGTCAAAGAGAGAGAAAGAGGCATTAAGTCGTTCGCAGAGCACAACCTTGTGTGCTTCTTTTTCTGCCGAAGATCATTTTATCCTGGAAGACAGACGTCCACGAGTTTCAAAGCACCACAGTGAAAGTGTGAGGGGTGAAATCTGCTTTAAGGAGATTATGTCAAACACAAGACTTGATCTCAATTGTTCATCCTTTCACGCATTTGGTTTGTGAGTCTTTAATTATTTGCAAATTTCTATTTATATATATTCAGTATTTATTAATTGTATTTGCCTTTCACATCTATCTGTGTTATTGCTTATTATTAGATTTGTGTATTGTTCCTTTTGCTTTATCACAAAAGTAAATTGTTGTATTATTTCCAACAATCAAAACACAGTTGTGGTTTGCTGTTCTTAAAGGGATTTCAAGTTATTATCATTATTATTTTGGGGATAAGTAGGATTTCAAGTTAGTCTTGATAAGGAAAGATGGGAAAATTAAGCTTTTGAGTTCAATTCAATGCATCAAATTTTTTTATTAATTCTTCTGTACATTTATTGTTAGAGTTATTAGCTTGTACATATGCTCTGTTCTTTTCTGACAATTTGATTATATATTTTTCTGTATGCATATGAGGACCCTAGCACTGAATGATAAAAATTGTATCCACACTTTCATAAAATTTTCAGGCTAAACAAGTAAGAGGAGCTATTAATGTCTTTTGTTGCATTTTTCTCACCATTGTTCTTGTAGTACCTTCTTATTATGGCATGGTTCTTATGCTTCTATGGGTGGATGTTAATTAATTTGCTTCTTCTTCTTTTTTTTTTTTTTTTTTTGGTATTTCATTCTCATACTCTCTCTTATAATTTTTACAACATGCTGGATAAAAGCTTTGGTTTTATATTTATAAAGAACTTGCTAGAGAGTATGCTGGTGGAGGAATGAGAATGGCTATCAATTGTATTCCAATATTATGGCATGTATCTACAAGTCTTTACTCTTTATTGTCTGTTTTTTTGTTTGATGGAGTTTTTTGTTCCCTATCACCAAATCTAACTCTTAAACATCTAGTGGAGTTCTTAATGCACATGAGATTAATTCCCAATTATCAGTTGGCTTCACAGCATGGGAGATTCATACAGCCTTCAAGCAAATGGCACCAATGAAAGCCCCAAGCCCTGATGGTAGCTTGAAACAACCCAAAGCAAATGTTGGTATTGCCTAAATCACCACTTTGATTAAAACCTCCCTACCCGCTTGGGACAGACTTTGTCTTCCCACCCTTGCAACTTCCTCCATACCCTTTCTTTGATGTGGTTAAAGCTTGCTTTTTTACCCCTACCCACCAAAGTTAGAAGCCCCAAGTATTTCTCATAAACTTTATTTCTTGAACCCCCAAGATCCTTTTTATTTCCTGCCTAGCATCCTCTTATGTGGATTTGTTGAATAAAAGTGTTACTTTTCTCTATTAATCTTTTGGCCAAAAGAAGCTTCATACTCTGAAAGAAGTTTGAGAAAATTTCCACACTCTTGTGAATTAGCCCTACAAAAAAGAAGACTATCGTTTGCAAAAAACAAATGGGTTAGCTTGGACCCTCTTTTGCAAAGAGAAAAATCATTTATCTCCTTTGACCTTGCTGCTTTTTTTAATTAATCTATGTAAACATTCTGTACATAGTAAGAAAAGGAAGGGGGAATCCCCTTGGCTTATTCCTCTAGATGGATTATTCATATCCTTCAACTCCCCATTCACAAGAATTGAATATGAAATTGTGTGCACACATTCCATGACTAAACCAATCCACCTGGAACAAAACCCTATTCTCTCCATAAGCTTCTCTAAGGAAACCCACTCCTCCATATTGTAAGCTTTACTCATGTCCAACTTAAGTGCCATAAACCCAATTTTTCTTGAATTGTGATTCTTCATAAAATGTAAAATCTCAAAAGCTACTAAAATATTATCTATAATAAGACGGTATTTTGCAAAAGTAGATTGGTGCTCAGTTATAAGGTTTAGCAAAACCTTTTTTAATCTATTTGCTAAAACCTTAGAAAAAATCTTATACTAGACAGTACATCAACTAATTGACCAATATTCAAAAACAAGTTCAGTGCTCTTTACTTTCGGGATAAGAGTGATGAATATATGATTTATAGGGTGAGGCAATTTACCTGTATTTAACCAAGAAAGGATGGTTGTTGTTACATCCTAAACCACCATCCCCTAAATGTGTTGTTAAAACAGTAGGGGCATACCATCAGGGCCTAGGGCTTTCATTGGTGCCATTTCCTTGAAGGCTTTATGAATCTCCCATGCCATGAAGTCACCTGATAACTGGGAGTTAATCTCATCAGAAACCAACTGAGGATATGGGATAGTGACTCAAGTTGCAAGTCTAGCCTACAAGTAGTAAATAAATCCTCATAAAAATCAATCAAAGTGCCATTGACCAAATTTATCTCAAACACTTCTATTGGGGCTTTGCCATGATATAGAAGCAATGATCAAAAAAACATTTTGGGGGCAACGAGCTGACAAAAGAAAGATCCATTGGATTAAGTGGGCAAATTTGACAAAGTCTAAATTGGTTGGTGGGATGGGTTTTAGAGACCTTACATTGTTTAATGATTCTCTTCTTAACAAACAAGCTTGGCGTCTCATGCATAGTACAAACTCACTTCTCCATTGAATCTTTAAGGCCTTTCTTTTTTTTTTTTTTCCAAATTACTCTTTAATGGAAGCCAAAGACTCAACATCAAGATTGTATGCTTGGAAGAGTATATTTAAAGGCAAAAAGGTTATCCAAAGAGGTTCTTGCCTCCACGTTGGCAATGGAAAAAAAAATTAAAATCTGGCAACACCATTGCCCTACTAAACATTCAACTTTGGTTACTGTTAAGGACAAAATTTTCACGCTGCATGGCTTTATTTTATTGGCAACCCACACCACATCAATATTATCATGGATTTTAGGAAAATCTCTTTTAAAGCCCAAAAGAGCCCATGCTTACACAAAACGATGCAAAAGCCCATGGTCCAAAACCCATGGCAATATTATCTCATCAAAGCCCACGGTTCAATCTCAAGGCACATAATCTCATTTTCAGCGCATGATCCAACCTCATGGCTCTCATCGGGAGAATTTTGGGAGTCATGGTTTAGAGGGCCAAAAAATATGTTCAGTAAAGCTCCAACGACTCAAAATTGATAAAGGAAACATGTTGCTTGGCATGCTTTCACCAATTTTCTGAACTTTGATGGGTTAATGTGCAATAGGTAACATCTATTAAGCCCTTCATATCACATAACACTTAAAATGATAAAACTCATCATTACTTTTTACATAAAACTTACTGTTTGTTCATCATATAATTTAATTATATTATCTCACATAAATTATATTACTATTTTCATCTAAATCTGTAGACACTCGATTTTGTACCCATGATTTAATCAAGGAAGGTGACTAGAGTGACCATCCATGTACCCAAAAAAAAAAAAAAAGTCATTCTTGCATCACATGCATCATTTTATTCTTGCATCACATGCATCATTTTGTCTTAGCATCACGCATTAATTCATTCATTGCATATCATAAAAATAATCTTGAGATTCTAATAGTCGCAATGATATTTCCGGTTTCTAAATCAGACCATCGGATCAAAAGATATGGCATGATCAACTTTACACATTCAGCATGCATTGTGTCTAGGTAGAATCGACCACACATGATTAATTTAAATTAATTCTGTTTGGTTAAACAATTAAAATTAATTAAATAATTTTGTAATTGGTTGATAATTAGTGTTTAAAATAGGGATGTATACATGGGAATAAAAGGGATGATTGGATAACAATAAAACCATGGATAATCTGAACTTTATCAAGATTTATTTTAAGGTATTTATCTTCAAGATAATTACTCTTAAAAAAGCCTGAATTATCCAGAAAAGAGACCAAAATATCATAAACAGAGGTTGAAACCAAGTCTAGGTACAAGGACCCGCCAAAAAACCCTAGAAGGAGAGACCAAATGGCACCCAACACGAAAGTGTGTTCGGCCTCCAAGAGCCAATTAGGCACTTTTGGAGTGCTGAATCGCCATCATGTGCGCTTTGGCCCAACGGCCTTCGGGTGACGATAATGCACACCCTTTTCGATCTTTTTACAAAAAGATGCAACCGGATTCAAACCCTAATCATCTGTACCTATTTTTTAGAGTCTTCTAGTCTCTATAAATAGAGACCGAACCTCATAATTTAGCACCTTTTTTTTTACGCTCTAAGAGGCATACATTTTTAACTCTCAAATGACACATCTTTTCTAATGATCTCTCTAAGTGTTGCTGCAAAATTAGGGTTTTTAGGTTTCAAGGAGAATTGAACAAATTTCTTTAAATCCTAAAACATCCTCTCAAGAACAAAGTGTGCTTATGCAAGAGGTTGTTTCCTTCACCCTTCTCTTGTAATGTGATGATGCATATTATATATCTTTCTTTTTCAAATATCTATGACTTGTTAATTGTCCTTTTGTTTAATGCATGATATTTTCTATAGGATTGTCATAATATTTTTCTTGAATGTCAATAAATTTGCATGTGAACAATTTTTTTTTTTTAAACAAAACAGATCTGCATCTTTATAAGATGTAGATCTGAAATTTGTCTTAAAACAAAACAAATCTACATCTTTATAAGATGTAGATCTGAATTTTTTCTCAATACAAAAATTGATTTGCATCTTTTTTAAGATGTAGATCTGAATTTTTCTCACACAAAAAAAGAGATCCGCATCTTTATGAGATGCAAATCTAAATTTTTCTCAAATTTGATTTTCTTAATACATGCAAATTGTTGAAATAAAGAAAGAGATTATGTATTGTTGTGTTTGTGTTTATTTTAATTCATGATTGCATAATTTTAGATTATGAGTGAAGTTCTCTTCTTAGAAAATCTTTTTTTTAAATATATAGCAAAACAGATCTGAATTTTTGTCATCAAAAAATCGTTCTTTTAAATATAATAAAATAGATCTGAATTTTTATAATCTAAAACCATTTTTTTTACATCCCACAAAGCAGATCTGATATTTTGACAAATCAAAATCATTTTTTTTAACAATAAAAAAATAGATCTGATTTTTTTAACAAAAAGAAGAGATTCATCCATACTTAAATTTGTGTGATTTAATTTTTCATTTACATGTTCAACATATCATGCATGACAAGCATAGCATAGTACATTGGTCACAAGAGTCTAGAAGACTAGACTTTGTCTAGGCGGAATGGGTGCCTAACACCTTCCCATTCCGTAACCTAGCCTCCGAATTTAGGTTTTTGGTTTAGTAGGTCTAGCCTTGTCTTCATTTATTTTGGGTAGAATGTAACTAGGACAACAAGCCATGTAAATATTTAGTAGATTGTAACTAGGACCCAAAGCTATGTAACTTTTTAATTTTCCAGATATGTAATTTTTATTCAATCAATGAATAGAACTATTCGGTCATGCATTTTGTAATTAGTATTTTTTCTTTTTCTTTTTTGTATAAAGAAAAATAAGTGGTGACTCTATACCACTTACCTAAAAAGAGAGGTGCCCTAAAAAGGTACCCGAATCTCTTTTTTTGTGGGACACGTCTCTCACAAAATCAATCCCAAGCACACGGTTAAATTTATATTAATATCTCATATCTAGCATTAAATGCTCTCCTTACTCTCCAAGATTTGGTCAAAACACAAAAGACCATAATTACATTTCTAAAACTTCATCAAATATCAAACAACTAGTTTATTACATACTAAAAACGTGTTGTATAAAACCATAGACTAAACATATAAATTTCCAAAAGAGGAAATTTAGCCAAAAGTACTAGCAGCAACTCCAGTAGAAGCCGTCTTAACTCTAGCAAAAGTTGCAACAGCTGCAACAACTAACACATGTCCAAAAGTGACATCATCAACCCATTAATGCCCAATCTCAGTAGCTTGCTACCATACACAAGGAAGAAAGGATCCTGTAAAAGAAATCAAACCATTTTAAGATAAGATCTTTAGCCTCCAGCTGCAGTACTAGAAATAAGAAGATCCCATAAAAGATATCTTACCATTTTTAGCCAAACCCATTAATTTAGTACAGATTTTTTTTCAGCAGAAGACCTCACACAGCTGACATCACCCAGTTGTGTGAGGACAGCTACTACTATGCAGCTGTTAGCTACTGCTGTACTACTGTGTCAGCTACAACTGCAACAGTAGACTTAAAGTTTCAGATTTCTTCTTTTGGCTAAAAACCAAAAACCCACTAAGGAAATCATTCATTTTGCTAAAAATCTTTCCTTATTTGCTGATTGTTCCTTCAACAAAGTCCCATCTAGTTACATACTTAGCTCTATATAAAGAGGACCAAGACACAATACAACACACCATTACCCATCATATTCTTACTCTCTCATCCTCAATATTCTGAAACTTCATTCATTTTGCTACCCATAAACGCATCTCCATCTCTTTCTCCATTTCTCTTGCAAAATCTCTCTTCTTAGATAACAATACACAACACAACACACCACTACCCATCTTTCTCACACTCTATTATTCTGAAATATCATCATCTTGCTGCTCGTATCTCTAAACATCTATCTTTATTTCTCTTACAAAATCTTTCTTTTAGAAAGCAACATAACCCATGACATAACACAAAAAACCACTCCAGCAGCAACTATAAGCTCATGTATTTACTATATCTAACCTTCAAATTATCTATCTCATACATATTTTACAAACACATTCCTCACAAACTATCCATACATACTTCCCATATATATTTTCTAATATATCTTACAAACATCATATCTCAAAAAACATGTATATTTCTTACCATCTTTATACATCCTAAAAAATATCAAACACTCTTCCAAGAACATATTACAAAACCTTTTTCATGGAAGGCATATAATTATAATACTAAAAGCCCTTCTTATGAAAGGCACGAACTTATAATACTGAAAGCCTATCTTATGGAAGGCATTATCACTCATATTTGACTAAAAACTAAAAGAGTATTACAAAAGGGAAAAATCATTTAAGTGCATGATAAAGGAAATAGACTTAACTAACCTATACATATGACTGGATATATTCTCTCTCTCTCACTCATATTTGACTAAAAACTAAAAGAGTATTACAAAAGGGAAAAATCATTTAAGTGCATGATAAAGGAAATAGACTTAACTAACCTATACATATGACTGGATATATTCTCTCTCTCTCTCTCTCTCTCTCTCTCTCTCTCTCTCTCTCTCTCTCTCTCTCTCTCTCTCTCCTGTTGCACCTATTTTCCCCTTCAATCATGAAGTCACCATGAACAGATTTATAATATCATACTGTACCGTTGGACTCACATTATCATGCCGCTAAAATGTTGTCCACTAATGTTATATTGCTGGAGCCATAAACTATACAAAGATAAGTCATTATGTCTTTATCTTTGAATTTACATTATTGAATATATTTTAATTTATTATCATTGTGCTATTGGACTAATATTGTTATACCACTGGAATATTATCAGCTCACTAATGCTGTAAGGCTGGAGCCACAAATTGTATAAAGCGATATTATGCAGCAGGAGTCAGAAACATATAAAATAAGTCAATGTTTCTCTATCTTCAAGATTTCATTATTAAGTATACATTAGCTCATCATTATTGTACTATTGGATGAAAACTACTTTAACATTATCTCACTATTTAATAAACATGGATTCACTAATACTTCAATAATAAACATATGTATTAATAAATTGAATCCATCTCATTATTGGATACATATTATTTGGACATAAACCACCCCTGGACATATATCATTAGGACATGAACAACCACTAGACATATATTATTCAGACATAAACTACCGTTGGACATATATCATTTGGACATAAATCACAGTTAGACATAAATTACTTGACATACATTACTTGGACATAGACCATAGCTGGACATACATTATTATGTTGAGCATAAACCATAAACCACAACTGAATATGGACTATTTTGGATTCATCCTATCACTAGACATATGACACTTGATTAATTATTCTCTAATATTGGAAATCACTTAATATACATCATTAAGATATTTAACTAATGACTTAATCAAAGCTGTTATGCTAAACATATTATTTATTTATTTCAACCATTATCATGATTCTTAGAATTTGGATTTTATCTATATTGTAAGCTTAAAAATGCACCAGAAGCCATTGGTCTATGCGGCCCAATGTCGAGTTCCGGATTGAACTCCTCAAAACAAATTCGGGTCTAGCAAAGTCACCTCTTTAGTAGAAGACATATGGCTATGCATAAAAACGGCCCCCGTTAGTTACTTCTCCCATAATTAAGTCCATGGAGGATGCAGCAGTGGACTGTATAATTGATGAAAGTACAAGAGAGCGGAATGCCGAGATAGTTAATGGGTCTTCATCCCTGAAGAGGCTGAGTTGATCAAGAGGATTTCTTTAGCCTGTATGCCATCTAATGACATTCTGTTCTAGCCACTTTTTGCTGATGGTCACTATATCTGCAAGTCTGGGTATAGATTTTTAAAAGAAAAGGAAGTTGAATGTGTATTAGAGTTGCCAGCAGAAATGACAAGCATCTATGGAAAGGGTTTTGGTCTATAGAGATCCTAAATAAATATAAAAACTTGATTTGGAGGGCGTGCAGAAATTCCCTACCTACTAAAGGGAATTTAGTTCGAAGAATTATTATTACGGATCCAATAGGTGACCGCTGTGCAGCTGATGTGAAGGATCCTTTCCATGCTCTCTAGAGTTGCAGCGGACTAAATGGTGTTTGGGGAGATGGAGAATTATGGGGATTCGTTTCGGAGAGAATTTTACAGAGTTTAAAAGTCTTGTCAAGTGGATTTTGAGAAGCTGTAAAGCTCCTGAACTATTTTTTATATTGATATGGTCGATATGGAAACAAAGAAACCAGATTCGCCTTAATCAGGTTAGCTGCCCACAGACCAGCTTGCATAGATTGCCAAAGACCGATGGGAGGAGTATAAATCAGTTAGACCCGTGCCAAACCCACGAAGGTAGAAGCAGAAAACAAGATGGATTCCATCTCCAATGGATGTCTATAAAATTAATATTTACGCTGCTGTTTTTCCTAAAGCTAAAGGTTAGGTATAGGTGTGGTGATCTGTAACAGCTGTGGACTAGTAGTGGTAGCGATAGTTCAACAATTAATTCAACTCTACCAACTAGTAGAGGTGGAAGCCACAATAGCATGCAGAGTTTTGGAGTTTGGCAGAGAGATTGGCATAGACGGAGGAGGGAGATTCAAACACGGTAGTGAAGGCCATGGGGAGTTTTGACAAAGGACTATCCTCTTATGGTCTACTGGTACATGAAGGATTACACAATGGGAGATTTGAACAAGTAGAATAAGACCAAAATGACGCTTAAACAAGGATGTAACTTGCATAAGAAATGTATCACTCAAGAACAAGCCTACAAACATTCTCTAGTCTATTACTTCTACTTCTCTCTATTTTTCTGTGTATCCCTTTCTCTTGTGCCTCCTACTTCTTTTTATACACACTCCTCTTTGCCGTCTTTGGAATGTGCTGTCTTCATATAGCTAGTGGGTTGCTTATCCCATCAAACACCAACACTACCATTTTCATGATGAAGATAAACTTTTGGGACTTCAAGCATTGTTCAGGCCAGTCATTTAACAAAAAATGTTACTATGCCAAATAAGTGAATGTAATTAATGCAGATGTGACTATTACTTTATCAAGAAGTTTCATTATAACTCCTCAAACGTTTCTATATCTCTCTATGGCCTTCATCAGACATGCAGGAAGTATTCCGTCCTCAGCTGCTGATGATGGGATCGTCTCCAATACTCCTCAGCGAAAAAAGGCATCACACTATCTTCCGAGGTTCGAGGACTATTTTCCTTTCAATGGGCTGGTAATCTCATCTTTTGAGAACCCCCAATAATGTTGAACAGTGACAACAATACTAATGTACACTGATAAAATTCACAAAGTAACTGCATTTAGCATCATAGAAAGGCACTGAAGAGAATTGTGTCAAGGAAGAAAATAAAGTGTGTGGGCGAGGAATGCTAACACAGGACAGAGACAATCAAAGATTTGGATCTTGGATATTGAGTGATCCAAGTGATTCTGATGTGTTTCTCAAATCCCAAATTATTCTAATTGCTTGCATTTTGCTTGGTGGGTCAATAAATGATTTGTTTATATGAAAGGGTTCACGTAAAACAGAACCTCTTATGTTCAAGTAACGTGACTCGTGTTACAATATGAAAAGGGCTGTGTCACTCAGTCAAACATTGTGAAACATTAGGTTGTGTTTGAGGTGCCAATCAAGGCTCCAGTCCATTGACTCGGGCTAATGAAGTAGCCTTTTACCTTCAATCCAACAAGTACAAGTTTTTTGGGTGACTGACGCTGAATTTGAAATTGGCTTGCTCACTTGTTTCGCAAAAAGACCATTTTCCCCTCAAAATTGACCTTCAAAGCATTTTTCCACCTAAAATCCCTATATTTTCTCAAGGAGCCAATAATCAACAATATGAACATGTTTCTATATATACAAAAGCAATACCAAATACAATTCTATAGAAATCCAAAGTAATCAAAGCGCTCATACGTGACAACAGTGTGATACTACAATATAAATGAATATGTTGCAGATTAGAAAGCTGGGACACACAATTCGCAATTGTACATTAATGCTCAGGATGAATAATCCAAAACTAGGATAATTTTAAAATGTTACATGACTTAACGAAAATCTCTTTCACATGTACTCTGAATATTTATAGAAGATCAAAATCTCCAACAAGGCCTAGTGATCATCAGTAATGCCACTAAGTTATATGGGAAATAATATGATTGCAGTATAATTACCAAAGTTTTTTCCAACTACTCCTCATACAGCATAAGACGCAAAGACTATCGATCTCAAAGTTGTTAAGATAACCACCCCTCCTAAAAATGGGCTCAACTCTATATTCTTGTACGGTACAAAAATTTGCAGCAACTCCGTCTATCCTATTTTTTCTTCCATTACCAATTAATATTTCTAACTATGAAGGAAACGTAACATTACAGGCTAAATGTAACTTCCATTGCTCACAATTCATCGTGAGCCTTGGACTCTTGGTCAACTTTTTCATTTGATGAGTGAGCCTTGGACTCTGGGTCAACCTTTTCATTTGATGAGCCATCTGAATCCTTGGATGATTCGTCACTTTGGTTGAGTTTCTCCTCAGAAGTTGAGTTGGGATTAGTCACATTGTCCCCACTGCTCTCAGTCTCATTCTTTGTAGGCTTCTCAATTTTAGGCTTTGGCTTGGGAATTCTATTAATGCTTGAAACCTACACAAATATCAATTAAATGTCAATTGAAGAGTATTAAAAACATATAGATAAAGTTGTAGGCTATATACGTATTTACTTTTCATAAGAAAGGGAATGGGAATAATACCTTATCTTGCAGAGTGAAAACCTTCATATATACTTCTTCTGATGTGAATACTGGAGTACTGAATCCAGAAATCCTTTTGGGAAAAAAAGAAAAGAAAGAAAGGTCAGAAAGAAAGAAGAAAACAGAAAAAATAGTTGGGCAATGTGAAGAAGAACATAAAGAAGAGGCAGGACATCAATAATTAGGGAGAATCGTATTTGCAAACAAATCAATAATTGAATTTATGAAAGGAGGGCTTGGCCCGTTCTTGAAAATCAATTATTTCCTTTTCAACCATGATATTATCCATTAGTGCCAATAATGCTTTATATTTTTCCATGAGATGGGAAATAAAGATTAACCACATGAGGTTTGTGAATAAGTCATTGACTGGTAATGAGCAAGAAATATTCGTCTATATGCTAAACATGATGGGTTGAACTCTTTAAGTCATTAGATACTTTTTATGAATGTCAACTAAATATTGTAAGTAAATTGCTCCCGGTTGTTCAATCATTTGAGAATCAGTCATTCTTTGATAAATGATCACTATGACTCAAACTCAATGGAATTTGATCAATACTGGCTCAAGACCCAGGATTCTATTTGATCATCAATCCAATCATTGTTCACATTTTTTTCTTTTTCTTATCTATTCATGTTACTTAGTGCAAGATTTTTACAAAAAGATAACTTGATGACATAAAGATTAACCATTTATTTCTCATCTTAAGACTACAAATTTTCTTAAATGGTTGCAAATGATTCTGCACTGTAAATAAAAAAGGAATCAGATAGTTCGATTGGATAACATAATGGACACAGCAATAACTTTGGTACAGCGGATCACTTGACCAAAACATAACATATTATAAGTCCAGTCCAGGTTGTATTTTGGTTTTGACATGACAATTATCTAGAGACAAATAATATTAAAACAAGGTCCATTATATTTTTAGTAAACTTTTCTCTGTCATTTCGTTGAAAGTATTTGGAAAAACCCCAGAAATTATTTAAACCACTGATGTGCACTCAAAGCCAACATATCTGTCTTGAACTTTCAGCAGGAATACCGCATAAAGGAGCACAGAAACTAAAAAGGTTCAGAAGTTGCATTCAGAATATACTAGCAAATTCTTGCTATGGTATACATCAAAAATGCCTTTTTTTACACAAAAGAGTGTGTTTTCAAGCAGTAAACCTTGATACTCATTTTCTAGTCAATCAAACATCTCAAACACAATTTCCAGCATCATTCTGAGAAGCTCCATTTACAAAGCCACTTCTCTAAAACCATACACAACTAATTCATAGAGGCAAACACTTCCTAATGCTATGGGGCTTAAAATGGTATTATATACAAGTAATCATTTTTTTTTTCTTTTTAAGAGAGATAATTACAACATGCTGCTAACCCCACAGCTCAAGCCTTTTCCCCCTAAAAGCAACTCTTATTAGTTGGTGCGTGGTTGACAAGTTAATAGTTATGCTAACTCTCATATTACCCCTTAGGTACTCATAATGATCAATCCTTGCCAAACAGTGTCAACATATAGATGATGTAGAACATATGGGTCTTGCTTGTCCCATTTAGATCTAAAGGCATTAATTTGTTCAAATTATTAAAAAAAAAAAAAAAAAGTCATTTACATCGATTTGAAATCCTGTGTCCTTAAAAGATGATTACCATCTTATGTCTATCCAAGCTCCCTCTCCCCTCTCCACAAACAAAAAGAAAATTTTAGAGCCAGTTTGGTTAGAAGGGTGGAAAAGTGGGAAGATAGAAAATGGTGGGAGATGAAAAAGTGGGAGGATAGAAAAATTTTTATTCTCTCCCTTTTGTTTGGTTGGAAGTGAAAAAGTGAAATGATGGAAAAAATAAGTTTGAATAAATTTACTCATATACCGTTATTAAAAAATGATGTCCAATTAAAACAAAAAAAGTGACAAATAACCACAAAAAAAGAGCAATCATCCAAATTTATTAAATAATAAAAAAATAAAAAATAATAAAAAAAAGAGACAATGTTGCTACCCAGAAGAAGAAGGAAAAAAAAAAAAAAAGGCACACCCAAACCTAGAAAATCAAAAGAATAGAAAATATATTAATAAAAAGAAGAGGCAACCTTGCCCAGGAAAGAAAAAAAAAACAAGACTGAAGAAAGGCAACGTCTGCACAGGGTAGAAAAAAATAAATAAAGGCAACTTGAAGAAGCCCATATGCACATGCACATGGGTATTTTTGTCAATTAAGAAAAAATTCATCCCCACTTAGTTTTCTCTCCATTTTTGAGAGAAAACATTTTAGTGGGCCAGGAAGAAAACACTTGGACCCTACTATTTATTTTCCTTCCTTCCTATTCAACTAAACACACTCCAAAAAAGTTTTCCTTCCTATTTTCTTTCCAAAATTTTTCATCTACCCTGTTTCACCTCCAAACAAATACACCCTCAAGGATATAAAGAAAATGAAAAGAAGTAAATATATAATGGTTATCAAATGGAAGTTACAACAGGTGGTCTTCAACCAAAATTTGATGTTATCATGGTTAATTGCCAGCAGCCTCCAAAATTTAAACAAAGCTTATAAGTTAACCCAAACTGGATTAGACTGAAAATTAAACTCGATTATCACTACCAATGAAGTGACCAAGGAAGTAACGTTCTAATAGTTTTGGATATTTTCTTGGGGGGGAAAAACATTTTTCAAGGAAAATGAGTAAATGACTCATTTTTCCTGTGTTTAGTTGCAACCTTGAAAATAATCTTAAAAATATTTTTGGTATTTGGTTTGCATGAATTGTTAATATTTATATAGGCACAATGGTGGGTGGTAATTCTGGAGGTGGTGGTGGTGGCACAAAGGAATGGAGGGGGATGACAAATGAGGGCACTAACAAATGGCAGAAAACATTTTCTGCCTCTTTTGGGTTATTTGCCATTGACCATGGTCTTCAACACACCAAACACCAAAAAATGCAGAAATCATTTTTGAGAAAAAAATTGCAGAAATCATTTTTGAGAAAAAAAATTTTTGCTGAAACAAGTGGAGCATAATTGGCATTGAATTTTGCAACATTTGTTCTTTCAAAGGAACAATCAGCCATTGACTCATTGGTCCCGTTCCTCTTTTATAGAACCAAATGAGTGTTTTTTTTTTTTTTTTTTGGATCTCATAAATGAGGTATTTGTTGGTCATTATACAGAAACATACACACATTTATACACTAATGATGCAGCCATAGCACAGTCCTATTGTACACAGTTATGCATTCAGCCTGAAAGTTATAAGAATAGCTTACCTCTTCTGCTCAGCCTCTTTTTCATCCAACCAAGTCTTGAATTTGTCAGCATCGCTTATAACCTGTATTTACAAGAAATCAATTCCCATACCAAGGCTCAACAGACAATAACTCAAAATCATTCTGACAAATTTTAGGCAAATTTTAAAAGAAGATAAATGTTCAAACACCTCATCTATTTTATCTTTTGGAAGCCAAGGTTTTTTTGTCTCCCAGCCTTGTACAATCTGCAGATTCTCAGAAGAGAAAATCATTAATGCACTTGTAAATAAAGCTAATTAAAGATACATAGGAAAAAAAAAAGGAAAGACAATGATTTACCATATAAAAGTGAACATTTTTGTATTTATTGAAATATTTCCAAAAAAGAAAAAATATGTATCATGTGTCATATATCCCTCTCACTCTACACTCTCCCACTCATTCGGTGGTTTTCATGTAACTTATAAAAAATGTAAAAAATGCCCAAATTCCCAATCAAAATTAGTAATTTAAAGTTTAAACAATTTTTCAAAAAATGTAAATATTCAAGATTATTCGAGAAATTTTAGCCAGAATTCCACCACTATGCTACTAAATGTACAGATTGTAGTGGAATATTGAACAGCAACAACGGGTAACTGTTTGCCTCAAAACATGGCAAAATGTAGATAGGTATATGTAACTCCAATTAAATTCCTAAATGCAAGTCATAATGGAGGGGAAAAAAAAAAGAGTTTCAATAGGCATGAAATTATTTACTTCATATTTCACAAGACATGGTTTTCATTTTTGCCATTTGATATGTTGAGATTATCCTGCCCTTTGTCCCCAAAGAAGGCCTCATCTATTATTTTTGAAAATAATTAACAACAATAAAGGCAAAAGAAGTAAAGAAAAGACTCCTTTCCAGGTGAACCTAAATTTCTTTGTCTATTATGCTTTTCTCATCTCTCATGGTTTCACTCTCAGTCTCTCACTATCATCTTTCTCTTTTCATAAATTACACATGTACCCAATGGATTTTGCACCAACAACCTCACTGCTATCTTTGTCTAGATCCCCTAAACCATTGATAATGTAACAAAAGCCAAATACATAGTGTATGTGATGCAGGAGGCACAAAGAGATATCTATTTTTACTTAATTTTGGAAGTCAATTACATTTTTATAGGTATTATTTAGATTATTAGTATTTTATTGAATTTTCTAGAGTCAGGGTTATTTTGTAATTCAATAAGGGTGTATTAAGATATTACTTATTGTTGAAAACTGAAAACACTGTAGCAAAATAATTTTTAAATGTATGAATAGTGCCATGGGACCCAATTTTAATAAAAATTTTGCTGAAAAAAGTACTTACAGGTCCTGTGAACAGTGCACAGGACCCACCATCCAAAAACGCACCACTGGGAAACATGCAAAACGCGCTTCCCAAACGGGCACTAAGTAGAAATTCCCAAGTAAATTAGAATTATGTTTTTCTATGTTAGTTAGAATTAGGTTTTAGTAGTCTACATAAGCACAATAATGTACTCCAATGGAGATTTCTGTTTTGATGATGCATAAATTTCACTTGAAATTCTCCTAATGGTGCTATCGCCAGCCAATCCTAGGTGCTGACCCCTAGTTGGGTCCTCTCTTGCTTGGTGCTGACTCCTAGGTCCACCTATCCTTTAATTCTTTAATTTTACTTTTGCATGGTTTTGGTTTTTTCCTACTTTAAACACATATAATCACTATCAACGACAAGAACTCCCTCCAAGTCATTAGTGAGAAATAGCTTTTAATAGTCTAAGCTTCCATTTCAGAATTGCAAATTGCATGACTTAGCAGACATGGGTAACTCTCACTTTCAAACATGCAAGTCTAGGAGAAACATATTACAACAGTAGCCTGGGAAATTTTTTGTGGACTAACTGAAAAATATTTAGTTGAGAAAGTCTTTCAAACACAGAAATCAGACTTAGAACTGAAAGGCATCAGAAGAATATTTTGCATATTCATTCTTCATTTAAGACCATATGATATCTATCCAATGAAACACATTTTCCCTATAATATCAGTGACCTATCAAGCTGCACCTGTTGGTTCAGTTTAAAGATGTATTAGCATATACCAAGGTCAGAGAAAGAGGATAGAAAATGCATTTAGCCAATACAATACTGGTATCCAAATTTTGTCAATAAAGTACTGGAATGCCAAGAATCATCTAGTCAACTAATTGCAGTAATGAATTGATTTACCCTTCATTTTTCTGGATTAGAGAACTATTCCTCTTCCCCTCCCTTTTCTCAAGATAAAAAATGCAAGTGTTATAGTGAAAAAAGAATCTGATGAGATGAAAAACTAAGAGAAATGAAATAATCAAAACAAAATTCTCAGTCCATTCTCCTGCATCAATTGTTTTTTTTTTTTCTAAGATGATTTGAAATTTGATTCTGTGAATTAAGCAACAGCAGCTTTGTTGTACTTTTTTTCCCCCCTGTAAGTAAGTTTTGGCCCAAAGAGGAGCACGGAGAGAATTAAACTACTGACCTCCGTTGTATGAGTTGTGGTCCATCATACAAAAGTAATTAAGCCTTTTGTTTTAGAAAATATAAATAAATTAGAACACCATCAAAATAATCTAATATTCTAGTCTATAGTAGGAAGAGAATGATGTCTAAATTACAACTAAAAGTATGGTTATTTTTTGTGCCAATCAGCCTACCATCATATATACTATATACTTGCTGATAAACTGTTTCCATTTCTTAAGAGGCTAGGTTTGTTTCCAAAATTAAACTTTTATCTTGTATAGTTCCACCTTACTGACTTCCAAGTACTCATGCAATTCTGTAGGGTTAAATGTTCAACACATACATTTTCTTCCTACTTTATACTAAATTATCTGACTAATATATCTTTTCCCTGGCTTCAACAGTTTGAAAAACACTAAATGGTTTTATAAAAAAAAAACACTAACTGGTTCAACCACCATACTGATTTCCTCCTGAAGCACGTGCAAAAATATATATGCATTTTTTCTCAATTGAAATTTGTTATAACTACACTGTCACCATTTGAAGTACCTGTTGCAGTTCAACAAGATATCTCCGAGCATGTTCAGCTGCCGCCGGCCGTGCAGTAAGCTCTTTCAATCTACAACCAAAAGTTCACTAGGTCAAACATCATGTTTAGCCTCTCTAAATTCACAATATTAGAAGCAGACATACTCAATTCAGTTCAACTCAAGATAGCCTTAATTTCAACAACAATTTTATTACAAGATATACCTGAAGAACATGGGATCACCAAAATCTTTTAACATATCTAAGCGTTTCTGAAACTCTGCAGCTGTAGCATCTTCACCGTCTGTATACAGCCAATCTTGCACCTGAGGTAATTCAAGTTTCTTAAGTTAAAAAATATCTAGTGACAGCTATGTGACCACAAGCATTCTGATTTGGTCCCAAAAAAAAAAAATTCCTAACCTCATCAAGCTTTTCCTTAAAGGATTCGCGTTCCTCAGCAGTAGAAATTTGTTCAAACTCCTCAGATGTTTCAAGCTGGAATAAAAAAAATGGCATCAATTGAGGAAGCCTCTTTATATGTCCAGTAGACAACAACAATAACAATAACAACAAAGCCTTAGTCTCAAAACTTTGGGATCGGCTATGGATCCTTAAAAGATTAATTGGTGTCGGCCAAATGTATTTTTCTCCAGTAGGTAAGGTATATTAGAGCATCTTTATGGATTTAGGGTTTGTTTGGTTGAGAGGATGGAAAATGGAGGGAAGAATGAAAAGTGGATGAAAGAAAAGATTTTTGTTTCCCCTTATGTGTGTTTGGTAAGAGGGATGGAAAAGTGGAAGGAGATCAATTAAATTAGTATTGTGCCCTTATTGTAGTTTGAAATGATGGGGATAGTGTGTGTGTGTAACTTCATAATTTCATTGCCTAAGGTCATTTTCTCCCCTACTTGGAAGGAACCAAATTGGTGGGCGTGGATGAAAAATCCCAATCCCCAACATTTTCTTTCTAGCCAAACTGTAAAAAATCTTAGTCTCTTCCCTCTTTTTCTTCCCCCTATTTCCATCCTCTCCCTTTTCACCCCAACCAAACGCACACATAAGGAAAGAGAGTGAAACCATAATAGGGCTTTATATGGAGGAATTAAAAGTAAACTTTGAACTTCAAAGTCATCATGAGTAATGCAAACGGAAAAAATCTAATATGTTAAATGAAATAAATGGTTGAATTAGTAAAAAATTTCAAACCTTTTCTTTAGTAGCATAAATATATCCTTCCAAGTTATTTTTTAACTCTGCAGTTCTTCTTCGCTCTGCATCCTTTTTGTCCAATGCTTCTAATCTACGTTTAGCTTCAACAAACGATTCTTTTGAAAGAGACATTCCAGGCCCCAATGTCTTCTCAACAATCTATAATTAATAAATGAGGGAAGTAAGCAAGGATAGTGTGGAAAATGGATATTTAATATCAGAAAATGTTTTAGACAACTGTTAATACATCTTAAGAAAATTCACTTTTTTTTTTTTTTACCTTAAGTGGAACCTTAAATGTCTTCTTTTTCAGCTTTCTCTCTGTACCAAGATCTGGGGTATTATGTTCTTCTAAATTAGAGTTAGATGAGTTACTAATCCCACCATCCACATGCAAGTCGTCATTAATTTCTTCTGAAGTATTATTTGCACCAGCTTCAATTGATATGTTGGGGGAAGCAGTAGTTGAATTCTCCAGGGTCAAATTCTTTTTAGGAACTTCTACCCATTCTGATATTTCGATAACTGCATCTGCCCTATCCAAAGAAAGAATTCCACTTCTACTGAGAGAGAAATGCAAATTTGCCTTAATGGGGGACGACAAGTTCCGGGATGAATACCTGAAAAACATAAAGACAACATGACATAATCCAAATTAGAATTTGTCTGAAACTTCTGTGTGGAGAGAGGGTTGCTATTGCTTGAAGAATCAAAGCAAAATGGACATTAACATAAGATTTAGGAATTTGCTAATCTTACTTTTCACTTGCATCTGTTAAACCAGACACATCATACTGAGCAAATATGGGAGAGGTAACACCAGGTGGTAAAAGATCTTTATCGTAAGAAAGTGAAACTTCAAAATCTTTCTTATGGATAATGGACCTGAACATCTGTTATACAAGCAACCCCAAACACAAATAGTAGAATTAGAGAGGAAGACTAATGCATTCAAAGTATTTTTCCAACCAACCTTTCTCTTACAGGAAAAAAAAAAAAAAAAAAGATTCATATTGCCTTGTTGTTTACCTTACTCGGAAGTTTCTTCATTCGTTGTACAAGTAACTGCCTAGTGCTCTCATCTTTCAAAAGTTCAGGGCCATCTAACTCAAAAACAAGCCCATAGGAAGAACCATCAACCATTCCCAGCTTACGGTTCAATTTGATTCCATCACTTAGATTTGCGGCATGTAGTGCTGCACCGAGAACTATAGCTTCATCAGCATCCAGATGTTTGTCCAGCTCTTTCCTTCCAAGAAATTCCTGGAGCTTAGCCTGTTATTAGGGAAAAATAAGTTTTTTCTTTGTTCGGATTCATTGACTGTCAAACATGAAAGCTCAGACATAAATTTCAAAAGCTAGTACTGTACAATAAAATTAAATCAATTTCAATATTTTTTTTTAATTGGTACGATACACATCTGGTGGGTTTTGAACCCACAACCTAACATTCCAACCCATTCTTATGGAAGGAAGAAGTGTCGTTTGAACCATAACTCATTGGTTAAATAATTTGAAGTAATTGAGACACCGATATATAACAAATCATAATGGTGACAGGTAACACTAAAAATAAAAATAAAATAAAAAACTAATTGCACATTGGCATGCTAAACATTACCATGCACCTTGACATTGACAGTTTAACCTGTATCATGAAGCCCGCACAAAATGACATGCAATTGCATGCACATTAATATGTAGTTAAACCATATTTATGACTAATATCTAGTTGAATCTCGTGCAAAGCTGTGAGTTATGCATTCTTTTGATGTGTGCACAGGATGAATACACATTTTGCATTCACCTCTTCATTGAAAGAAACAAATAAATTGAGTATTCTATGCAGCACTTTTTACATATATGCCAAAATTTCATAAACACTTAAACCTGCCAACCATACACAAATCATTCATATTGGACCCTGAGGAATCAATAAGAATTTTGCCAGAGCTTCAAAGGATTGGTCATAGGTTTATTATTGTTGCACATATAATTCAGAAATATGTCTAGAAGACAAATTCTAACTGACACACAGAAGTAAAAAATGGAGAATGAATCTTAAAAACTACCTCCAGAGAGTATCTTTAAAAAAAAGTTAGAGCATATCTTTTAATAGTGCCACAAGGGCAAGAATAAACTTTTAAACTAAGCAAGTAAGGTCAAGATAATTCTCTCGTAGAATTGAGCTCAGAAACCCATATTTAATCGAGTATAATATGCAACTAGCCTCATGTGATTAATGTTTCACTACTTGAATTCGAGATAAGATTCTCGCTAAAGAGCAAATTCATCAAGAAGATGACATTACAAACCTGCAACTTTGGGACTCTGGTACTACCTCCTATCAACTCCACTGCATATATCTCATCCAACTTCAAACCAGAATGCTGAAGCACTTCTTTCACAGGTATAAGAGATTTCTCCCACAGATCTTGACAGAGCTCTTCAAACTTCTCACGGGTTATGGTGCTCCTGGGGTAGGGGAGAAAATTCATTATAAGTATTAATAATTGATCAGTTCATTACCTAAGGGCCAACCATCAGTATGCATAACTTGTAAGATAAAGGGGACAAGATAATTATGTTTAGAAATATAATGTAAACTGTTGTCTATAGAAAACTATAATTATTTTTTTTTGATAGGTTCTCTTCATTTTAGTTGGGACTTTCTTGCATGCTTCCCTAATGCTTGGATTAAGCCTCTTCCCTCATACTTAAAACAGCCAACACTAAAAATAAAAAGCAGAAAGAAAAGAAAAGGAAAGAGGATCTATAGCATTCTATTAGGTTATTTACGAGTCAACCCTTCACATGTTTCGGTGACCAAAATAGTTTAAATTCATGAAAAAAACAATGTCATCAAAGCTTCATGCGTGGCAGAAAGAAGTGACGAGACATACTAGGTTTCATGTTGCTGAGGATTGAAGCCATTAAATCATGTTATAACCTACAGTCAATCAACAATTGACAGAGCATGCATAGACGATACTAACAATAGTGTTTCTAAGAGCAGAGCAATCTGGCCTCATTGAAAATAAAATAAAGAAGGCTCAAAGTCTCATGAGAATCCAGAGTTTGTATGTAAATGGCCGGGTTAATTTCAGTTCATTCTACTGGTTCTTTAGTGAAAATGGACTCTTTAAAATGTTATATCAAAGAATAAGGATTCACAGCGATAAACAAGCTCTCTTCACTAGTTCAACAGTAACGTCACTTTTTCTTTATGTAAATAAAAGCTTATAAACAAAAAACAAAAAATAAGTTATAACAATTTTTTTTTTGATAGGTAAAAAGATTTATGTGTGTTATAATATTTCACTAGGAATGGATAATGTGCTTCAATATCCACCTACCTGAAGTCCCGATCATCATAGAGTGATTCAACTGATATTGGGGCCGCTGTGTTTGCGCTTAGAATTTCTTTTGTACGCTTAACCTGTTTCTTCAATTTAGCCATCGCCTTGGCAGACTTCCGCACATCAACCCCATTTCCAACTTGTTTATTGAACTCATCTGCAAAGTACTCCACCAGCCGTAATTCCAAATTCTGACCCCCAAGCTCGGGGTCCCATCTAACTTCCTTAACCTGCACAAAATTTTTGAGCTTAATGGCAAGCTAAAACCACTAAAATATGCCAGTGTAAGAAACGAAACAAGAAACAGCATAGAGAACAAAGCCAAAGGCAACAAAACACAAATGCTACAAAGGGTTAAAATATAACAACTACAAGTACAAGCTATGTCATAATAAAGTTTAATAAAAATTGGCACAACAAATTGCCTATACTTTAAGGAAGAGAGTGACTACAAGCTGATAATATGAGTATAGAGAAGTAAAGAATGGTTGAAATTGACATCTTTTTTTTTTCTATTATTGGTAAATTACACACAAACCAAGTGGGTTTTGAACTCGCAACCTCTCCCTCCAGCCATTCTTATGGGGGGAGGCAATGCCATTTGAGCGAGAGTTCACTGACACTAACATCTATTTCACATCAAATCAAAGTAGCCAACATAATCTAAATCATTAAAATAGTCTATCAATGTGAGGAGTTTGTGCCATCAATGTGAAACTTTCCAACGAATCTGGTATTTTTACCCATCCGCAACATGAATGGGAACAAATATCAAAATCCTGACCTCCACGTGTTCGTCTATATAGAAAAAATGGATACTTTGAAAAAAAATGGATACTTAAATTTTTTTTTTTTTGATTCTCAATAAATTCAACAACTGCAAGGAAATAAATTACTAATAAAATGTTTGCTAAGAAATGAATCGCAAATTGGAGTTCCTTCTTGTACATACTTCTATCAACTTAGATGACTTTCAATCATATACAACTTCAAAAGAATACAAATTTAGCGTCAAGCTTAACAATTGCAATTTGCAACAAATATCTATATCCTATTCCTAACTCCTATGAAAGTTGCAATGTATCAAAGCTCAACTGAAATTGGTTTACTAACAAAGTCTTCCCACACTCTTTAGCAAAAATGGATACCTTCCAAAAAAAATTTTAAAAACCCATAAATGGATTCTCATGGAACTACTAAACTAAGCATGGTAATGAATTATTCATTCACAGTTTAATCTATACAGCTTCCAATCATTCACAACCTCGCAAGAATACGAATCAAGTTTCAAACTTAAAACAATTGCAATTCCCAACAAATATTTCTACCCTATTCCTAAACCCAACCAAAGTAGCAATGTTTCGAAGCTCACCTGAAATTGGTTGACTGACACAGTTTTCCCAAACTCTTTAGCATTATAAGCCGAGTAATACACGAGTGCAGCATAGGTACTGCTCGAACCCATATCATAGAAGATAACATGCCTCGATTCATTGGAGAAATCCTTATCGATTCCATACTGCAATGCCGCCCCGGAATACTCGTTTATCAACGAAAGCACATTAATTCCGGCCAACTGCGCCGCCTGAATCAACCCTCTCCGCTCGGCTTGCCCGAAATACGGCGGCACAGCAATCACAGCATCCTTCACCGGCACCTTCGAATGAAACTCGGCCAAATCCGCCGCGTAACCCAAAATCATCGCCAGTAACTCCTCCACCGAATAAACAGCGACGCCGTCGTCACCGCCGCCGTCGACTTTGAAACTCACAGCGCCTCGAGAATCCTCCACAATGTCGAACGGCAAGTACATTGAATCGAGAACCTTCTTAACGTAACCGTAGGGCTTTCCGAGCATGTCACGGACTTGCGAATAGACTTTCTCCGGGTACCGCGCGACGATTCCGGCGGCCTCTTCGCCGAGAAGACGAGCGCCGGAGTGGAACGCGACTAGCGCCGGCGATTTCCGCTTCGACATCTCGTTGATCGCGATTGAGATCGGACTCTGGCCGGGCTTCAGATTCACCACCGCTACTTTCCCCCATTCGGAGCCGAGATCTACGCTCGAAACCGCGGATTCGGATCGATCGAATACAAAGCAAAGCACAAATAAAACCAAACCTAGCTTGATGAATAACTTGGATTCCATTCTGGATTGTTCGAGAGCCTCTGTAAAAATATAGCAAAAAAAAAAAAAAACACACAAAACCACAAAAACTCAGCTCGAATCGAATCGAATTATGCAAAAGAGTGTTGAATTTTTTTTTTTAATAGTAAGGGAAAGTGAGAAAAAGCTAAGCTCGAATCGAATAGAGTGTATAAACATCAATTCGAGTTTCAACGTTTCACGTACGTCGAACCAACAAAAAAAAAAAATTTAAATCTGATTTTCGATTTTGTGGAAAGCTCAAGCTCAAGCTCAAGCTCGAATCGAATAGAGTTTATAAATTTCAATTCGAGTTAGGAAAGAGAGAGAGACCAGTGGGGTGTAGATCGCATTCTCTGGAGAGAGTGAATGAAATGGTGACTTATCGAACGGTTGATGAGAGGAGAAGGGGGAGCTTTGCTTTTCTTTGTTTTGTTTTTTCGGTTGTGTTTTTTTAGTTTTTGGAGTGGTGCGGGGGTTGTGTGGAATAATCAATATAGCGGGTGGGTAAATTGCTTTTTCACTTATTTTGGGGAAGTCTACGTGGCAGTTGGAGTTATGGACGTGACCAATGACGTAAAGCCACATGTTAAAATGTACACGTGGTGGATTTTGATATGGTTTGTGGTGTTGTGTGCATTGTTGTCATAGATGATCCCTTGTGGAAAATTTTGAATCAAGTCAAGTCAACCCCACTCCGTCTTGTTCATGCTGCGTGTGGTGTGGGCCTTCCAGCTCTCCCAAGTTCTAATGAAATTATTACCAATATTCTAGTTTTTTAACCCAAAAAAAAAATATTACCAATATTCTAACCTTTTTTTTTTTGGGGTCAAAAATTAAAGTACTATCTAAATTTTTATAAAAATTTGTTTTCATCCTCAAACCTTAAACTATAAAAAAAAAAAAAAAAAAAAAATTAATCCTAAATTATTGAAAATTTCCATCCACATATTTTTTTTTTAATTATTAGAGAAAAAAAGCTCTTTACAAAATTTAAAGATAAAAAAATAATTTTTTTTAAGTTTAGTTATGAAAAATAAATTTTTGGTAAAATTTAAGAACCAAAATATTATTTTACCATTTTTTGTTGTTGATAAATAGTACGATAGAGTTTCAACTTATGACATGTGTTCTATAAATATTTATTTTTTAATTATCAGACCAAAATTATAATAAAAACTTAACAATTATTTATAAAAAATAAAATAAAATAAAAAAACTTACCAATTAGGTTAACTAAAATCACTGTCGGTTTCTTTAAGACCTTTTTCTTTTCTTCCTATGTGTATATTAAAATAAAAACAGCTCAAGACATTTTTCAGTATTTTAACACTAAGGTGAGTGAAAACTAAAAAATAAAAATAGCTCAAGACCAGTTTTCAGTTTCCTTCACAATATGAAAATTGAAAATAATTTTTGATTTTTTCCTAAAATAAGTTACCAAACAAGTTTTTTGCCTTAAGAAACAGAAAATTGTCTTTTAAAACAGAAAACTAAGAGAAAAAACGATTACCAAATACAGCCTTAGTATTCTTAAAAAAAAAAAAACAGTGAATTAATCTTACATTGAAAAATGAGTGTGAGTTAAAGAGGTTTAAACTTGTGCTGTGTATCTAAGAATTAGACTCTTTCTGAATATACACTACTATAAGTTTCTTTAAGACATTATCTCCCTTGTATATATGTTAAAATACTTAGTATTCTAAAAAAATAAAAAAAATAAAACCCACAATATTTTAAGTTTTTATAAGCAACTAGTCTTATCACATGCGCTTTGTGCGTGCGATGAAACTTTTTTGTTTTTATTTTTTGGTCTAGTGTCATAATTTCTCTTTAAAAAAAAAAAAATTGGATAAATTTGTTTTGAAGACATAGATTAGTAAGAGATTGTTTTATTTTGCAGGCATTTTAAGTAGAGTTGGAGATTTATTTTTACCAGATTGTCTTCAAGTTTTTTCCCGGTTAAACGTAAAGTTTAAGGATATTTATGAACTACATAAAAGTCCAATTAAAAAAAAAAAATTCTTATAAATAGTACTAGCTTCTGAGCACGCGCTTATACGCATGCTCAGAGGCACTTTTTTTTTTTTTATAAAGGTTAATAATTTACATTTATTATAATTTAAAAATATATATTTTTATTTTTCAAACAAATAAAAAGAATAAACTTTAAAAATAAGCAATAACTATAATTTTTTTTTTTAACATGAATGAAATTTTTTTTTTTTGGAATTTTCTTTTTGAATTAAAAATTTTTTTTGTTATTTGACATTTATGACTCTATTTCTAAATGAAATTACCATTTATTAATAAGGATATTTTCGAACCACATAAAAGTCCAGTTAAAAAATGGGAATCTTCTTATATATAGTATAAATGACTTATAGAATTTACTTTATATAAAACTCTATTATTTAACGCTCAGTTTGTTTTAGCATTGACATTTTTTAGAAAATTGTTCATTTTCCAAAGAGCATATTTCAAAAAATTGTCTCATTTTTCAGTATTTGGTAATGACCTTGAAAATAAACTTGAGAATGTTTTTCTGGTGTTTGGTATGCAATTTTTTAAAAAATATTTCTTGTATAATTTAATATATATATATATATTATGTAAACCAACTAATGTAATCAGTATAAATAAAAAACCCATAATGAATTTGGTTTTCATACTGAAATTTTGACAATAAATAAATCAAAATTAATTAGCTGTCAAATTTTCATGATCTCTACCACCCATCTTACTCGTATATATGGACAATAACGTACATAAGTATGTACGTACACACATATATAACAACAATATTTTTATATCAAAATACATTTTTCTTCCCACTCATTTATTATTAATTTTTTTTAAAATATAAATATTTTTCACCGTGAGTTTAGCAGCAAAAACATCTAAAATTCAAATCATTATTATAACTATGGAATTAAAAAAAAAGAAAAAGCATTTCCATGTTTGGAATTGGAATTATTAGGATAATTATTAGCAATTAGCAATCACCCCCACCCACCCTTCTTCGTTTCAAACCAGTCGAATTCGGCGAGGCAAAGAGAGACTACCACGAGGGTGTTCTGTTCTCATCGTCGCATTACTCCAAAACTTTATGTTATAATATTACAATATATATCCACCGAACGGCGATAAATCCGACCTTCTTCAAATCCCAAAACCCTAACTCCATTTGGTGTCTCTTTTCTGCGATTCATTCCTCACCAGGTTCGTTTTTTCTTTTTCTTTTATACTTCACATTTGCAATCCAATTTTGATATCTTGCCCAATTCTACTATTTTTAGTATATATAGATCTTCCTGTACGGGTCGATCAAAAACCAACCAAATTGTATATACAAGAGAAATTCATGATTTTTTTTTATTATATATTTATTTTATATTAATTCCACAAATTCAAACAAGCACAAACAAATGAGAAAAATCTTGAGCTGATTCAAAAAAAAAAAAAAAAATGATGGAGTTTAATTTTGAATGTTGGGGCACAGAAAAGGAGAGATGCGTATGAAGCAAGCTATAAGGAGCATCGATGCGTTTCCTCGCGCAGAGGATCACTTGCTTCAGAAAACTCAATCTGGAGCACTTGGTAAACTATCTCTCTGTTTGTATTTTTTTTTCTTAGATTTTAATTTCATGGCTGCTAATTGAATTTTTGTTTTTTGGGTAGTTTCTGTTGTGGGTTTAGTGATAATGTCGTTGTTGTTCCTGCACGAGCTGAGATATTATCTTACCACATATACGGTTCATCAGGTTCGTGCTTTATTTGTTTACTTTGCTGCCTATATTTGGTTTCTTTCTTGTTCTCAATGTTTCAATTCGTTACGGTTTTGGACTACTTGCCATTAGGGGAGCATAGCTGTGAAGTCTGAGAGGGGTTATTGGTAGACATTCTTAGAGAGATTGATTCGTGGACTTGAACCTGCGATGCACTTGCCATCCCAACCTGTAGATATGCATAATGTGGATTTTTATTCTTTTATTTAAAAAAAAAAAAAAATTGATGAAATTAAGTTGATCACTGGTTATAGTCTGTCTAAATTTGCAATTCAAAGAATTTGGAGGAAATTACAGCAAAAAGCAATTAGAATTTGTTAATTATTGGATGCAAAACTGAAATATAAGACTATGTAGACATTTTGACTCAAGGAATGCGCTTATCTATGTATTTTTTACAAACCCAATTGACCAAGTAATTAGATAACGGGTGATCCATTTGGTGTGACCATTAACATTTTATTAGCTTATGTTCATCTGGACTAATATTCCATGTATTTGGCAGATGTCCGTTGATTTGAAACGTGGAGAAACTCTTCCAATCCACATAAATATGACATTTCCTTCCTTACCCTGTGACGGTTAGCATATTTCTTTCTTCTACCTTCTTAAGTAAATGCCAGTTTGTTTGCATATTTTTTTTGTTTTTCCATCTCTGAGTGCTGGCTTGTGTGCAGTTTTAAGTGTTGACGCGATTGATATGTCTGGCAAGCATGAAGTGGATCTCGATACAAACATATGGAAGGTAAGACCTTTTCCTACCTCCAAAAGTTTATTCTTCGCATGTTATAGACTTGTATTTATCATATAATTTAAAGCAGTACTTGTGTATTGAGGTTGTGCTTGTGCCCTTTTTTTGCACTCATTGATGAACTTATTATTTTATGTTTGAAAAAAAATCTTATGCAGTACACATTTGTGACATTGATAAACCATGCTAGCTTAATGGTAATGCATAAAGGTTTGAAGGTCAGTGTTCTTTAGATTAGTGTGGTCAAAGGCAAGAGGCAACCTTAAGGCGCCAAGTCCTTGTATTGTTCGAGGCACAAGGCGCTAAAAAGACATCCATTCTAAATATACTTATTTTGTAAATAATGAACTCAAATCATATGCATCTATTGCTTTTTAGGCATGGTTTGAAAATTTCAAATTTGTTGGAGGTTCTATTAATTAACTAAGAGCAGGCTTTACAACATGCCTTTATACACACACACACATACGTAGAACAACTATCAAATCTGTTGTTGACAACGTGGAGCCTCACCAAGGCTGGGTGCATTAGACCCCACCTATGGGGAGTAAACCACTGATACACGACTCCACCCACCAGATTTGTGTATCAGGCAATACAAGGGAACTCCTAGTGGGGATCAAGCCTAGGATGTCTTGGTCTACAGCTCATCCCAAGCCTCCAACCACTATGTTGCACCCTAATGTGTTAACAACCATCAAATCTAAAAGTCTATATGATTGAAATTTAAAAATGAAATCCTTTCCTAAATTGATCAGGAGTGAGAGAGAGAGACACACACTCATTGACTTGAATTAAAGTACAAAACAACATTTTCATTCGCCAAATTATAGAAATTCCCTCAAAATTTTTTTTTTTTTTTGCTGAATTTCATTGAAGCTCTTGCCTCAAGCCTCCACACTTTGTTTGAGGCACTTGCCTTTGGAGCCTAAACAAGTGCCTCACTAAAGGGTCAAGTGCCTGGCTCACCTTTGACTACATTGCTTTAGATCAAGGGAAATTTTCTCTCCACAAATAAGGGTGGAGGCACCAATGAAAGATAAATAAATAGGGGTGGAGGGTCAAGTCATGGGTTTAATCCAAGTTGGTAAGATTTATTTGCCTATTAAAAAAGAATAGATGTTTGGAGATATATTATATATTGAACTGCTTTTTTGATAAATAATTATATAAGATTTTTGTTGAAGGACAAAGTCTTTATCATTCTCTTCCCATAGTTGTTTAGATTTGGAATGGTTTCCTTATTTTCCTAAAAATTGTGAGCAACATGATTTCATAACATGGTCCTTTCTAATTTAAGCATGGCAAAATCAACTTCCACCGTATAAAAGAAATGGGAATTATGTAAACACCAAGTGCACAGCAAACACGCCTCTGAATTTGTTTAACTTATCAAAAATAGAACTTACAAAAAAAAATCTGTAGGTTAAGGTATTGAAAAATGAATTGATCAATGAAATTCTATTGGCTCCTACAAAAACTATAAACACAAATGGAATTACAGACTTTTGTCTCTAATTTCAGAGAATTTTAACCTCAATAAGTGGTTACCTGTGTGTTTTTCTTGTTTTAGTCTCTCTCTCTCTCTTTTATGCGGACACAAGATATAGGCCTCCAATTATGCAAACTTATGGATGTAGATGCAAAATAGAATATGGTCCAACTTGTTTAGGATTTTAATTCCTTTTCTTAACCGGGTAGTGAAGTTACTTCCTATTCCTACTAGGATAACATGTTTATAACTCTATTTAAGGAACCCAAGTTTCAGTTTTGTTTTACAGTTTGATTGATTAGTAAAGTTTCTCTTGGAATTTTTCCAATTGTCTGGTGCGGACACCAACCAACCCTAAGTGATGACTCCTAGGTTTGCTCTCTCTTGCTTGGTGTTGACTCCAAGCAAGCCTAGGTGTTGGCTCCTAGGTTATTATTACTTTTTTGTTTTTAAATTTTATGTTCTTCAATTTTGTTGCTGTGTCAATTTTGGTTGTCCTGCATCTCTCTCTCTCCCCCCTCTGCTAACAAATTTAGATTGTATGCAGTTGCGCTTGAACAGTGATGGTCATATCATCGGCACTGAATATTTGTCTGATCTAGTAGAAAAGGAACATGCAGAGCATAAGGGTAACTGCCTTGGTGCCCATAGAATTAGAGATATATGGTGCTTAGTCGTTGCAATGTTCAATATTTAATAAACAACTTTGATCAGATGGTAATAAAGATGAGCATGAGGATTCGGACCAGAAATTTCAATTCTTTGATCAAGCTGCAGAAAATATGATCAAGAAAGTGAAGCAAGCAATAGCACATGGAGAAGGATGCCGGGTAGTTGTCCTTTGGAATTCTCAATGTTTATGATTTCAGCTTGTCCATTTAGCTTGGATATCATGCTTACCAAAGAAGCCCTTAATATCTTGTTTTACTTTCTTTTTCAGGTTTATGGGGTCTTAGATGTCCAAAGAGTTGCTGGAAACTTTCACATATCAGTTCATGGGCTAAACATTTATGTTGCCCAAATGGTGAGTGCACATTGAACTCTATTCTCTGTGGGAATGTGATTCCATATAATGTCTCAGAATCTGCAAAGTGGAGCATCTAACATTTTACAGCACTAAATTTTGTTTCCATCTTCAAAATTTTTATTTCCTATTAATCAGCGGGGCTTTGAAATTCTTTGCTTTGTTTAAAATTTAGGGTTTTTATTGTCTGATTATAATGAAGGATAATGACTTATTTTCTGACATTTGCTTACAATGATGTCTGCTACAGAATAAAAAGGGTATGAATATTGAAGGTAACAATTAGCGTTGAGGTTCAGAGTAAGGGAATATTGGCTTTGGTGTGACTTAGTCATAGAACATGTGTAAAATGGTTACAAATTTTTTTTAGTTTGAAACTCTGTACAGGTAACAAATATGTGGCATCTAAAACTACCTCAAAAAGATTGATCAGTCATTTTTAGTAGTATTGTTTGCACAAAATATCTTAGTAGTAGAACAAGTTTGCATAAGATGGTTACATCTCATTTATTTATTTAACAGCTATACTTATATTTCTTTGGGTATCTCACTTTACTAGATGATAGGTGTAGTTTAATTCTCACTGACAATATCTTCTTTTTGTGGGAGTAATTACAGATCCCTAACAATATCTTCTTTGGTTTCAATAAAATTTTTCTTTAAGAAAGTAGTTTTATGTCCACTATTCTTTCTATTTTTTACATATGAATACACTGAAAGTAATATATTGTAAGTTTTTGTCCTCTACTGTCAGTGTCTCCTAAATAGAAAATAATGAGAAGTGATGTGCTTCATGTGACTATTTACGTAATTGTTGTGGCTGATTCGTCCACATTGTTGCATCGGGACATGTTTGCTTTGAAAAACCTTTTGTACAAAGTTGATTTTGCATACTGTAACAGAGCTTAGGTTTTTGTACTTGAAAAAAAAAAGAGTTAAGTTTTTGTAAAAGCTGAATTGTTATATCATCCCTATTAATGGTGCAATAATCATGAACAATCTAAAACTTGAAAGTGCATCTAATTATTTTCTATTTGATTTCCTCATTATAGATGGGAGCAAAGTGCTACTGCTTGAAACTATAGGATTCTTTTGTAGGGGGTAAAACATTGGTTGGATAGTAAAGTTAGCCAAAATTAAAAGAGAAGAGGGATGGGTTTATGTTATTCGTTTCACTAACATTTGGAAATTTGGGAAACACAGCCAAAGAAAGGTGCCAGATGGCGATGAGAAATTTTTGCTGACAACGAGTTATCAACATGTTAAATACAGCCTCAAACCTTTTCTTTTTCTTTTAAAAAAAATTATTGTATTATTGGATATATATTATCATCAACATTGCAACATATCTGTCAAAATTTTTGTTTAGAAAAACCTTTGGTTATAACTTATCCAAAAAAAAGAAAAAACCCTTTGGTTATATATTTATTGAGACTTTCAATAGTTATAATTGTTAGTAATAGTACTACCTATCAAAAAGAAAGTCATTAGTGATTGTAACATTAGATATCTGGGGTTCAAGGGATGCACAGTGGTTTCAGCACCTCTTGTGGTGTGTGGGCACTGGGGTTTGAACCCCACCAGTGCCCTTCCCGCTATTTTTCTCTAATAGGTCTTGACATGACATCTTCAGGGTTAGTTTTATGTTAGGTTGCTTTCTCCAAAGTAACTTATTTTAATTTTCTGCTCAAGGCCACATTGGATTGTTCCTACCTTAATTGGTCTTTGTCTTCTACACACCAGGTACCCATTCTTTTCTTTTTATTTTTGACAGATTTTTGAAGGATCTAGTCATGTGAACATCAGTCACATCATCCATGATTTGTCATTTGGCCCAAAATATCCCGGAATTCACAATCCACTTGATGGGACAGAACGTATATTGCATGGCACAAGTGGGACATTCAAATATTACATAAAGGTATGAATCCACTGGCTTTCTTTTTTAATTGACCTGTAAATCTGTGGTCTAGAATTCAATCTCAGCCTTCACCAAGTGCGCTTGGGTTTAGTTTGTTTTTATTTGATATTTGTTTAGTTTACTTTGGATTTAGGTTGCTCTATTAAGTTTCAACAATGACATGGTTTGGGATGTAAAAATTAAATTAACAAAATAGAAAAAGAAAAAGAAATACTGGTTTACTTATCCCAAAACAGTACACCAATACATTCTGGTACTGAAATATTCCGTTCCAGTAGTCAATCCAGAACGGTATTCAAAACTTTGTGGGGAGATGCTGAGATGTGTTTTGGATGTTTGGGATTTATTAGGTAATGCCAGGGATTTTTGCAACTTTATTATTTGGTTGGAGAAATTGGTTTGGGAAGCATGTCTTAGATGTTTTGAATGTGATGTGGTTGTATTGAAGGAGTGGAATAGTCATATGTTTGAGGATATTGGAAGTTACCTGGATCAATTGAAATACTTGCTCGTTCTGTCTTGTTTTTATTGGTCCTTAGTTTGGGGTTTAATTCACTGATCTTCCATTTCAAAGATCCAAGATTCTCTTAGATTTTCCATTAGAAATCTCTGTATATATATATATATATATATATTTACTTGTGTTCATCATCATGAACATATAGTATTATTCAATATCAATAAAATTTGCATTACTTATCAAAAAAATTGAAGAAGGGGCTCCACTTTCTCTGACATCCATAGATGTGATCCCAACCACTTTTTCCTCCTTTTATCATTTGCACTAGCCTCCTTTTAGCCTTTTGCATGACAGATTTGAAAGAACCCCAAATAAATTCTTATTCTGAGTTCCTCTAATGATTTTGCCTTCTCCTTTTGAGTCTATATGACCAATGTTTTTCCTTGTGATGCAGATTGTACCGACCGAATATAGATATATCTCGAAAGAAGTTTTACCAACTAATCAATTCTCTGTCACGGAATACTTTTCCCCCATGAAAGATTCTGATAGGACATGGCCAGGTTGGTTTATGTAATTTATTCAACTTTCTCCTTTTTTTGGAAAGGGGGAGGGGGGTTGGGGGATGATTTTTGATACTGAATATCAGCACATTTCTTTTGTTATATGCAGCTGTCTACTTCTTGTATGACCTGTCACCGATTACTGTGACAATCAGAGAAGAACGTCACAGTTTTCTGCACTTCATCACCCGGCTGTGTGCAGTATTAGGTGGTACCTTTGCATTAACAGGTTTGCTTCCTTATCTCTATTTTGTTTGATTTGCACAACTCATTATTGGAAAATAGAAGCCACTTTCATTCAAAATGAGAAGTTTGGGTAGAAACTATTTTTAGAAATGCCAAAGGATAGAAAGTTAGGGAAATTTCAGAGGATTTCAATGTAACCTAGTAAGCATTTGTCAGATATTTGTAACCTTGTTCCCTTATGTTTGATGTGGATTGTATGGAGGGAACGCAATCAGCGCACTTTCATAGATGTGAAAAAGACTTCATAGATGTGAAAAGGACGGGGGTTAAGTTGTTAGCAACTGTCACTGGTTCCCTACATGAGTGGTCACACGCTTGGGGTTTTACGGTTTGTAATTCAATTGTGTTGTTTATAGTGTGCTTTTGGGATTAGCTTATTTAGCTTTTTTCTGATTATTTTTTGTTGAAAGTGTGTTAAAGTATTCTTGTACTTAAAAAAAGTGAGAAAAATGTGAAGTTTTTAAAAGCGGTATATAAAAGTTAAAAGCTGAAAACTAGCAAAGTTTGCTAAAGTATGAGCATATAACAAAAATTTGTTAAAAATGTGCTAAAGTTACTTGTTGTAATTCTTATGCTTCTTCATGTCCTTTGTGCATGAAATAGACCTGTTTTGAATTTTTTTTTCTTACCTATTAAAAAAAAAAAAAAAAGAAGCAACCTGGCCTTCTAATTTTTTTTAATATTTTTTTATCAGTACAGTTATTTACATTCTTTTTTTTTTTTTTGGCAATTGGGAAGTCAGAAGTTGGGCCAAATAATTAGGATATTGTGGTGGTCAATATATGGAACTTTAAGCAAGATCAAGGAGACTCGTTCCCTATATTGCAAGTTTGAAAAATGATGTTTACCACTCATTGAAATTCCAATAAGTTGATCTTTTGGAGTCTAGGTTGTTTGATGTTGAAATGTCCTCCTGCAATTCTCACAGCATTTCCTTGCTCATGGAAGGGCCCTTCTCGCATTCATTTAATTTCCTCCTTTTGGTGTGTAATGTGTCATTTTTATCGTTTTGGTCTGTACAAGTTTCTTTTATTGTTTGCGCCAACAGGAATGCTGGACCGTTGGATGTTCAGGCTTGTTGAGGCTCTGACCAAACCTAAAGCTAGAAGTGCATACCGTTAGAGTTGGGGTTTACAATAACCATCAACTTCGGATGGCATCTCCAAGGAAATTCTTGATGCAAGCTAGATGATAAGGTTCCTGACTTCCCGCATTTGACCTTGGATATATAATGCAGAGGCAAGAGTCAAAGACATTGCTTGTTGTATTTTTTTTTTCCTTGGCTTCTCCCCTCTTTTAATGAACAATTTGTGAAATGACATTGTCATCTTTTCTGTATCTCTAATTATTTTTAGGTTGACACAGTGTCATAGGTACTCATGGTTCTTTTGGGACCCTAAAATTTTGGTGATTGTGATATATATTTATGGACTTCCCAATTTGGTAAGATCTGCATGCGATTATCTCAGCTCTTGCAGCTATTTGCTGGATCTTTGACAGTATTTAGGAATGAGAATGTTGCATGAAGAATGCTAGGTGAAAAAATAGAAGAAACTAATGCAATCCTTTATAGCCATTTTTATGGGACTATGCTGAAATTGTCTTGAACAGTGAATAGAGAATAGGTAGTGTTTGAATAATTTCCCGTATGGTTTTGGGGAGGTTTCATGTTAAAGCCTAGATTTTAAGAAGTTTTCATTAAAATCTTGATCCCTAAGTGAGTTATTATTAACAAAAATTCAATAAACTATTTTTTGTTTTTTAAAACACAAACCAAACGGGCCCATCTAAGTTGTCATGGTTAGAAAGTATGATTCACTAAGTTCTCAAGGGATTAATGTGATTGGAGCCATGAAGTAATGTGAATGGAGTTCAGTTTTGTCATATCACTTTAGCTAATAGTTTCAATGTAGTTCAGTTCTGTCATGTTAAGCGACAAGGTAACTTTGCTGCTCATAACATTGCTAAACATGTTAGATATGTTAGTGAGTTTACAGTGTGGATGGAGGATGTTCTTTCACACCTTTCAACTGTAATCTTAGCCAATTTGGCTGATTTTCATTAAATAAAATTATAGTCTCCTCCAAAAAAATTATATTGATATGAAATTTAAATTCAAAATATACTTAGCTTAAACTGACAGTTGGGTTTATTTTCAAAATTTGCAAATCTCATTAAGCATTTCATTGTAAATTGTAATGTATTATCTATGAATTGAATAGAAAATTTAACTATTCGGCTTTTGGTATAATGGACTATTTGCAAATCACTTTATCTATTCTCTATTCTTTTTTTCCCATAATATTTCAAGAGAAAAATTACACTAATCTCCTTTATGATATTAAAAAAATGACAGTGACTTCTAAATATTTTTATAAGTCCTTTTGCCCAGGGGATTTTTTTTGGAAAGTATTAGCAATTACTTAATGTCATTTTTCAAAATCCCTTTACAAGTATGCTCCAGTGTCTATTAGAACTCTAAATCTTTCATCTATTTGTATAAAAAATTATGCAACATATTGAATGTTAATTAACCATGGATCTATCTTGATTTGTGATCTATTTTCTAGGAAATCGTGGGCAATTTGGTGCCCAATAATCACATTTTTTAGTAAAACGAGTACTCAAGGGTAAAATGATTATTCCACATGCTCTGAAAATTATATAATTTACTCGACTCTAAAATTTTAATCACATAAAGTCATCATATGGAATTTGCCGGCATATATCCTTTTTTCCCCCTAAGTTGAAATCAAGGGTTTGACCAAAAAATAATATAAAAGAAAAAAAATTCACAATGGTTAAAACATTGTATCAAAGCAAAACAAGTGAAAGAGAAAAGTGAACATTGTCAAAACATTGCTATGAGGATTTTACAAAGTTGCTTATTTATTTATTTATTATTATTATTATTTATTTTTAACCCTAATTCAATCTATTTAGATAGGGTATTAAAAAAAAAATTTAGTTGAAGAATTTAATTTGGGATTTCAAATTTGAGATTTTTATGTGCATCTTAGCTCTAGTATTGTTGGTCCTTGTCTACATGTTTGTAGTGGTCTCTACTCTAGCGTGCTACTCACTGTTTAAGCTCCAATGAGTGGTTGGTTTGCCACAATCATTGGATCATTGGTGTTACTATCTTTCCCCTTAAAATTGAAATCACCCTAGTAATTTTTTATTTTGTGAAAGGATATGAACCTCTTTGAATTGTGCTCTCTCCGGTTTTGATCTCTTTCTCTTTTATGAGCTATTACTTTCATTGGGAATTTTTGGAATTGGCCATATTTCCACTTTGATCCATGTTGTTTTTCTTCACCGGAAGCCAGAGCTTGATATCTCATTTAGCCAATATGCTCCACCGTCACTGGATCTTGCTGTTTAGTTTCTGTCGGAGGGAGGATAGATCTGTGTTGAGAGATTATGGGGATAGAGAGAGTCATGGAAAGTGAAACTGTGAAAGATGAAGAGGGAAGAGGAAAGAGTGGTCAGTGGGGATAGGTTGGTTCTAACGTTTTATTGAAGAGAGGGTGATATAACATATGGGAGGGTTGGAATTTATTTTTTTCATTTAGCATCATTTTTGTAACATTTTAATCAGCTGTCAAGTTTGCAAAACTATTTAGCGAACTATTGAGTTTTTAAAACTCGAGTTCAAAGATGGAACTCGAGTTTCTAAAACTCGAGTTGCAAGTGATGGCAATTTGACATGGAATAAAAATTCAAATGGAACTCAATTTTCTAAGACTCGAGTTTCACCATTTTCCGAATTTGAGTATGTTCTTCTTCTTCCTCTGTTCTTCCTCTTCTCTAGATCATGCTTTGTTCTTCTTCCTCTTTCAGATCTGGTTTTCTTCTTTTTTCTAGTTCTTCTTCTTATTCTTCTTCTTCTTAAGATCTACTTCTATAGAACTCGAGTCTAAGAAACTTGAGTTCCAAGTGAATAAATTGTTCCACCTCATCACTAGAACTCAAGTTTTAAAGGCTCGAGTTTGTTATCAAACTCAAACCTTAAAAACTCGAGATACTAGTTTCTTAAATAGTTTAAAAAACATGCTTACTAACGAAATAGTCTTTGAAAATATACCCGAGAGGATTGTTTGGAAATAGTAATTTAAAAAAAATAAAAATAAATAAGATGAGGTATGATAAGTGGCTGACTGTAGACTTTTTTGGGTGTAGACGTTTTTGGTTGTTTCTCTTTTCGTTTGAAATTTAAAGTTTAAATTTGAAGGGGTTAAAAAGTGACGGACTGATTTTGGGGTATAATCAATAATGTTTTTTCTTTATTAAAAAAAAAAAAAATCAGAAAAGACTTTTGTTGTGGGCTTGTGGCAGTAGGTTTTTGTTTTTTTCATTTGAAAGTTTAAAATGCATTTGTTAGGCTCTCAGCAAAAAAGAAAAAAAAAGGCATTTGTTAGGCTAAAAGCATTTGGTTTGTCTCATTCTTTTTTTGGCTAAAAGTATTAAAATATAAAAGTTATGAAAATATATTTGAAAGAGATTTAATATTCTATATATTTTAGATTAAGATTGTTTATTTTTATAAATTTGCTACATTTTTGCATTTTATTTTAATTATTAAATTATTTATGACGTCATTACGGTTCAACCTTGGTTGAATCTTGGTCTGATCTTTAAAACTTTTAACCTCTCCCTTTTTCGGTTTATTAAACGGTCCAAGTTTCAAAATTATAGAAGAGGACACAATTTTACTATATATTGAAAATACTTAATAATTTTTTGTAGATTTGGCCTTAAAAGAGATCAAATGTAGTGCACGTTTGGATGTTGTTGAAATCTAAAAGTTTTCAGCGTTCAGCGTTTTTAGTGGGTTCCGTGCATTGTTCATAGGATCTGCAAGTACTTTTTTCAGAAAAAAACAACTTTAAAACTAGGTCCCATGGCCCTATTCGCACATTTAAAAATTATTTTGTTATAGTGTTTTTAGTTTTCAGTAATAAATGGTATCTAAACAGACCCGTAGTGAAAATTAATTTTGTTAGAAGTGTAGAAATTTAATTTTTTGACAGTGGGGTTGAAGAGGAGGGATCTATATATGTTAACTATTGCAAAAACTTCATTGACCAAAGTTGGCCTCAAGCTTTCGAGATAGTGGATGTAGGTATGTGCGGGTACCTTGGAAAGTGATAATGGAGGAAGATTTTCGTTTGGGCTATGAAAGTTCTTCGTTGGGGAATTTTTTTTTTTTAGTTTGATTACTGATTGCTAGCTAAAATTGAATTTTTTAAGGTGTTCTTCTCTTTACTTTAGTAATAAATTTCAATTTATTTTAAGAAATAATTTTTATTAGTTGCTTTGAATTTTTATATTTTGTTTCAATTTTATGCAATGTTAAAATTTAAAGAATTTCTTTTAATTATTTAAAGTTTTTTAGGCCGGCTATTTAATTTTGCTTGGAAGAGTCAATAATGTCTGTCATGATTTGATTGATCAAATAATACACATGACATGGTGATGTGTCATTTAATGAAGACGTCAACATTTTTCTAATAAATGAGCTAACAAAAAAATGATATATAACATTAGGGAATAAATTAAAACTAACTTTTAAAACTTTAAGGTGTAAAATTCAAACACTCTCAAATTTCATAATTGTGTTTTGCACTTTAACAAAAAAAAATTATAATAAACACAAAAAAATATGTTTCTTATATTTTTTTTGTTATCATTGTAGTTTTTATAGTTATTGTCATGGTCATTGTTACTGATATAACATAACAAAATTGTTTATTATTAATATTTCTAGTAAACGCACTAAAAGATAGGCCCTTTAGCTTCAAAAAAAAAAAAAAAAAAAAAAAAAAAAGAAGGAAAAAAAGGTAAGAATATCTAATTTCAAAATGCCAGGTAACTTACACAGCAGTACTTCAACACATCAACATTATAGCTAAAAGCTCCTAGATTCAAATGAAAAACATGAAATAAAAGAAATTATTATTCAAATTTTGGCTATATTTTAAATCTTTGATATCATAAGCATATGTAGAACCAAAAAAGATAGTTTTTTTTTTTTTTGAGAAACCGAAAAAAAGAGAGGTTATATTTGTAATATCTCCAGTATATATAACCTCCTAATTAAATTCTTGCCATAAAATTATTTCAATTCATTTTTATCATTCTTATAGATTAACACCCCCCCCCCCCAATCAAATGATATTAGAAAAGAATTTTGAAAACATTCTTTTCTCTGGCATTTAAAGTCTAAAATAATTGACAATTCAAAATGAACTTTGTTAGAATTTCTTATTCCTAGAATATAATTGCATATATAAGTAGGGGAATTCCGACTTTTAAAAGAGAGCTATAGAGGTTCGGATAAATTATTGAAGTTGCCTTTACGAACAATCGAGACCAACTTGCAATGATTAACTGGAATATAGGAACAATCGAAACCAACTTGCAATGATTAATTGTAATAGAGGACCAAACGAATGAAAATTTGATAGTATTTTTTATAAAAAAAAAAAAAAACTGATTGTACTTTTTAATTACTTGACATTTTGAAAGTATATTTTTTGACTTTTGTAAGCTAAAAAACCTATCTTTTAGTGCATTTACATGGAAAAGAGCTTTGAAAGTCTTTAACAAAACTACTAAATATGTGACAAATCTTTAGAGAGAGTTAATAATAGTAATAATAATGATAATAATAATAACAGCAAAGATGCAATTAAAAATAAGAAGAAAGGGCCGGGGTGTGGGGGCCCCCACACCCCGGCCCTTTCTTCTTATTTTTAATCTCTAGAAGAGCGCTTCACACACATATAAACTTATATTAGGTTAAAGTATAATTTCTATCTTGTAAAAAAAAGAGAAATATTTTATCTTATATCAATAATATTAATTAACAATAGCAATAACAATATCAATAATTATAACAGCAAACACAACCAAAAATTATTAACCATTTTATTTTTATTTTTTATTATCATTGTTTTGTTGAAAAGCCGTTTAGTGAGAATAAACATAATAGTTATTATGTATGAACATGATAAATAGAAATGTGTAGAATTTTGTAGATTGTGAAAAAATCAAAATGATTTCTAAAAAAATGAAGATCAAACATAATAATTATTGTGTATATTTTCATATTTTTTGAACTCGTTATATTGTGATTTGTGGCAACGTTATATAGAGTGTTGTACAATATTTTGCAGACTTTTATGCAAAGATGGAACAAGATAATTTTTTATTAGTACAAGCACATGGTGTAGAATACTTACACACAGGGGAGAGGACTTCTTCAAGACTCTATTATCATTTCTCATACTACTTGAAGAAACAAGGTGTTCTTTATATGTTGGAACAAAAATAGTTATTGAATCATCTTTGGATTGTTGGAAATTACCTGTGCAAAAAAAAAAAAAAAAAAAAAGTCAACTTAGTGAGTAATGAGTATCATGTTTGAACCATTAAATTTCCCAATTAAATTATTTTATGATCATTCCACCAAATGGCACTAAGATGGTACCGTTATAAAGTATATAACACAAAATGGTAAGAGCATTACCATCAGGGGTGTAAAACCCAAATTGCTATTTTACATCCACACTTGCTTAAACTTGGTTGAGCCAAACAATAAAACTGATTTAATTGATCAAATAAACACACGTGGCAAGCTTATTTGGTGCTTAAAAAAAGAGTTTTGGATGGATGGACTGTCGACGTCGTTAACTAGGATATGTAGGGGTGTTATAATTTTGCAAGAAACTGAACATTCAAACATTTAGTTTGGAGTCTTTGGACTATCCTTGATTTTTTGCTAGATTCTTTTGTGGACAATTTTGAAACAAAATTCCTATTACAACCCCCCCCCCCCCTTTCCCATTGCTATTTTCTTTCATCCTATCTTCTTTCTTATATTTTGACTTTTTTTTCCGTAGGATGAGAGAGAGAGAGAGAGAGAGAGTTATTTGTAGTTGTCAATCATGCATATCCAATTGTTTTGAATTCATATTTATAGCACACTTTCGTGTATGATAATTTATATCCAAACAATAAAACTAATAAAATTGCATAGTTCTTTATTTTACGAATAAACATTAGTAACCCCGTCCAAAGAAAAAGATATATAAATTCAACACTTGGGGGAAATTTATCATCTAAAAAGGCTCACTGGAGGCCGTATATATCCATTGAGTCATTGACCATTATCTATTGTATTCACTGCTTTTTTTTTTTTTTTTTTTTTTTTTTTTTTTTTTTTTTTTGAGAAAGTATTGTATTCACTGCTAAAAAACTAAAAGGCACAATTGCACTTTTAGTCCCTATGTTTTGAAGTTTTTCCATTTTAGTCCTTACATTTTATTTTTTCCATTTTTAGTCCCTAAAACCAATTTACGCTTTCCGTTTTAGTCCTTTCCGTCAGTCAACCAACGGAAATAGCTGAGGTGGCAGCCGGAACAATTAAAATATTATAAAAAATGCCACATCACCCTGACAAATCAGCATATATATTTTAAAAATTAATTTATTAATTTTAACTAAATAAAAAAAATAAAAACAGAATTAAAAATCAAAATTCACCTTAATTAAGATTGTTCTTCATGTTCTTCAGATTGTTCTTCATTTTACAACTTGTTCTTCATGTTCTTCCCAAATCAAACCCAACAACCAAGAACTCAAATCCATCACAAGAACACAAACCCAGCAACCTAAGAACTCAAACCCAGATCATTAAGACATAAATGAAAACAAGAAGAAAAAACCCAAATTCAACACCTTAGAGATCATCAAACCAAGCAAACTATTCTCTCATCTCAACCAACCCAAACAAACATATTCTATTTCCTAATCAACCAACCAACAAAATCTACATCAAAACCTCATTTCCATCAATAATACAACAAATCAAAATCTACATCAAATACTCATGTGCTAAATGTTAAATCAAACCCCCAAAAATAACAACAAAATCATTTTGCTGGGCTTTCCATCGGCCCACTTGGAGGCGAGTGAGTGCTTCGGTCTTGTGTGGCTCTCCAAAACGGTAAAGCTGTGGTTGATATAGCTGCTGCTGGGGCAAACGATGAGGTAGCCGCCGACATCGAAGATAACTCAACAAAGAGAGGTGCAGAGAGAAAGAGAGAAATATGACAGCTGAGGTTAACATCAAGCAGCCACCATACTAATCACCATGTCTTCCTCCGCCGCCGTTGTTGTTGCTGGAGTTGCCATTTCCGTTGTGGGTTTTAGGTTTCATGGCCATGTGAAGAGCTTGGGTCTCTTCAGTCAGCAAATTTTTCGGGGTTTGATGAGGGAGGAGGCGTGAGGTTTGTGGGTAGTGGGTTGAGAGCACGGCGGCGATAATGGATTGGGAGGTTGAGCTGAGATAGTGAGAGCTGATGTTTATGGGTTTGTTTTATGGAGGATTTGATTTTATGGGTTTGATGTTTATGGGTTTGTTTTATGGATTTGATTTTATGGGTTTGAAATGTATGGGTTTGATGTTCTGGGTTTGCTAGAGATTAAGGGTTGGGTTTGGGTTTGTGTTCTTTGTGTTTTGAATCTTTGAAGGTCTTTGTATTTTGTAGATCTGTGCTCATGTTGGCATGTTCTTGATTTTTTAAATTTCCTCAACAACCTTGAGGAAGAACTTGTTCTTCATGATGGCTGGGAAGAACATATTGTAAAGAAATTTTTTTTTTTTTAATTTAATTTCTTTTTTAAATGATTCGTTTTTAATTTTTTTTATTTAGTTAAAATTAATAAATTAATTTTTAAAATATATATGCTGATTTGTCAGGGTGATGTGGCATTTTTTATAATATTTTAATTGTTCCGGCTGCCACCTCAGCTATTTCCGTTGGTTGACTGACGGAAAGGACTAAAACGGAAAGCGTAAATTGGTTTTAGGGACTAAAAATGGAAAAAATAAAATGTAGGGACTAAAATGGAAAAACTTCAAAACATAGGGACTAAAAGTGAGATTGTCCCAAACTAAAAATGGTGCCAAAATATTCATAGCACCAAAAAATGATAGAAATGATTACTTATTGTTGCGCCTATGCTAGTACCAATAAAATAATAATTTTAATCCCTAACTTTGGAAAAAAGAGGCAACTGTCGCTGATTACAATTACAAAAAAGAGTTAATTTTTTTAAAAATCCAATTATTATGTTTTTTTTTTTCACCAAATTCAGTTAGACGAAAGTTTTCGACAGATCAATTATAATAAACATATAGAATTATATTTATTGTAATTGTTGCAATCATTTTTTTTTTTTTTTTTCTTTTCCTCTTCTTCTTTTAAATATTGTTATTGATATAACAAAAACAAAATTTTCCATACTAAAAAACAGTTCTATCTTAATTTATTTTTGAATAAATCCGGAGGGGGAGGAGACCAGTAAGTGTGGCGCTGTTGTTATTTGGGTTTCGAGGATGGCAAGACAGCTTTGTATTCCTCAAATCTATCTCATGACACTTGGGCCAGCTGGTCTGTGGACACATACTATTGCTGCACATGTACCTGATTTCTTTGGATCCAAATAGACCACACAGTCATGGTGAAAAATTCTTGAGATTTATTGTTTTTTATCACATAAGGAGAAAAATGCCAAGAAACCCCCCCTAAACTTTGAAGCAGTAACCAAAACACCTCCCAAACTTTGGCCAATTTGCTTCTTAAACTATGCAAAGCCTGGCAAATAGAGCCGTTTGTTAGTCTGTCTGTTAAGTGACAAGCGAAACTCACGTGCATTTCATTTAAAAAAAAAAAAAAACTATCCAAATTCCAATCCGATTGAGAGATATCCCAACAATGGCAGCACGTTTCAAGAGGAATAGGAAGAAGCGTGGACACGTCACATACTCACATCATTTTCAATGCTTGAGTTCACCTAGCTTGACAATATTAGAGCATCTCCAACAGCACTAGGCATATCTAAAATTTGGAGAAAAAAACCACTATTCACGCCCAAAACGAAGTCCAGCAGCCTCTCTATCTCTATTTTTTTTTTTAGATTTGCTACAGTGCTCTCCAGGTCTGGAGAGCATTGTAGCAATCACTGTAGCATTTGCAAAAAATATTTCTCATTAAACTAATACCGGTTGAATTAAAAAAATAGTTTTTTCTCTTTCCTTCCTTTCTCTTTCTTCTTCACTCCGTCTCTCTCTTGCTTCTCTTTAGAAAAAAAAAACTCTCTCTTTGCTTCTCATCAGAAAACGACGGTGAAGCATAAAATCGACGAAGCTCTCTCTCACAAAACGATCTGCCCAGATATTTTGAAGCCCAAATCGTGGCTCAACCACCAGTGAGGAAGAACGAAAATCTGAGAACATCGGTCAACAATGGAAATCTGAGAATATCGGTCAACAACGGAAATCGGTACCGAAAATTTGATTTCATGGTTTTTTTTGAATAATGTTTGAATTTATTGGTGGTTTTGCATGATTTGCTATTGCTACTGTCTGGATTTAGTTTTGGATTTATGGGTTTTTTCTATGTATCTCTGATTTGTGTTTTTCTTTTCACTCTGTTTCTTGATCTCATCTATAGCTATTTAATCAATCTTATTTAGAGTCAATAAGCTAATCTGATTCCTTTTAGTTTCTTATTTTTTAATAAATTTTTTGGCTTCATCTCTATTTTTGCATGCCAACTGTTCGACTTAAGGCCTTCCCTGATACAGAGCTTAATCCCTTTCTTTCTTCCTTCCTTCTTCTTGTTCTTTTATTTTTTTTCCAATGCATTTTGATTCATGTGTTACAGTAATATGATTGAAATCTTGTTCTGAGGAAAACAGAGAAGGCAGGGGGAACTTGGGAAATTTTTTCTTAGATAGTAGTTGTTGAATATATATATATATATATATATATATATATATAAACACACACCAACAGAGAGGTTTCTGAGAGAAGCAATGGACGGGAATAAGAAAACGACGTCATCTTCTTCCTTGACTTCTGAACTTTTTAGGTCCAATTAAAGAATCTTCTTCGTCATCTGGGATTTTTGGGTCTATCTTTGTGCCTTCAACCAAAGTATTGGCTTTAATCTCAGTTCAATTTTGTTGTTTTGAGCTAATGTTTAGAATCTATAAATATGTGATGTATTTTCTTTGATTGTTTCAATTTGATTTTCATTGATTTTATTTTGTTATGTTCGTCTGTTTTCAATAAATCTCCTCTCAAGTAACAAATGTGTCATGCCCAACAAAAAAACAAGTGCATATCTTTGTGTGGAGCAATGAAATTGTTCGTTCAGTATTAGGTTCGAGAGGCTTGAGGGCAAGCTTTTTGGGTTAAGACTAAAGATGGCCCCAAAATGGAAGTACCCAGCCTAGGGTAGTTGAGAGCAGGCCAAGGACAGGGCCTAAAATAACCAACCAACATGAATGCAAGAAGTTATTTAGGTTTCAGTGGAGAGGATCTTTCTAAAACCAGAACTCAGTTTCTAAACTGTAGGGAAACCATTGTTTTTTGCAGTGTGAGTATCCTGGACGCCATATAAGGGAGTTCTTAATCTTCTACAAAGAACTCCCTGTGGTAAAAACATTTATTTAGACCTAGGCCTGAAGTATGGTGTTGATTTGTGATTTATCATTCATTCCTCTGGAGTTTGTTTCTTGTTTTGCTAGAGATTAAAAGTTTAAATGCTTTGCTAAGTAAACCTTTTGAATGCTTTTTTAGATACTTGTGCTCATATCATGGTTAATTACTTGCCTAAACAATATTTCCTCCTTCAGTATAACTTAATAGATGTTCAAGCTACATGTCAAGAGGCTGTATTGTCCAAAAATTTTTTTTTTTTTCCTACAGGACTAGTAACAACATGCCTTTTCATGATGTATTCTTTGCTTTTAAGTATCAATATGTGAATTATTCACACAGGCTGCAATAATTGTGTGTTTTTTTGGTGGCAGCAACTTGGGAAATTTTGTCCATGGGTCGTAATACAAATTATGCACGTAATATGCTTCTAAATGACTCTGATTTCGATGATGATTTTGAGATAATTGCGCTTCTTGCATTGGAAGAAGAAAGATTAGAAAAAGAAAGGGCATCAACATCACGTCGTGGTTCTGTTCCAGGCCGTAGGTGTATCCAACGTGATCATGAGCAAGGCCACCAAAGACTTTTTCAAGATTATTTTGCAGAATCACCAGTATATCCTCCTAACATATTTCGGAGGAGGTTTCGAATGAGTCGTTCTCTTTTTTTACGTATTAAATCTAATCTAGAAGAGAAAGATGAATATTTTGTTCAAAAAAGAAATGCTACCGGATTGCTTGGTTTGTCTTCCCTTCAGAAGATGACTGCCGCACTAAGGATGCTTGCGTATGGAGTAGCGGCAGATTTTACAGATGAATATGTGAGAATTGGAGAAAGCACTGCAATAGAGAGTCTCAAAAAATTTGTTGAAGCCATAGTCGATATTTATTCTACAGAGTACTTGAGGTCTCCAAATAGCAATGACATTGCTAGGTTGCTAAGAGTTGGTGAAAGGCGTGGATTTCCAGGGATGCTAGGAAGCATTGATTGCATGCACTGGAAATGGAAGAATTGCCCATCGGGGTGGAAAGGTCAGTATACTGGTCATAGTCGTGAGCCAACAATTATTTTGGAAGCAGTAGCATCATATGATCTTTGGATATGGCATGCATTTTTTGGGTTACCTGGGTCTCATAATGACATCAATGTGCTAGACCGTTCTTTTATATTTACCAACCTTGCTCAAGGTCGTGCACCTTCGGTGAATTACTCAATCAATGGACATGATTATACAATGGGATATTATCTTGCTGATGGTATATATCCTTCATGGTCCACTTTTGTAAAGACAATCTCCGTTCCACTGGGTAGAAAGAATAGTCTTTTTGCTACAACTCAGGAGTCAACAAGGAAGGATGTAGAGCGTGCGTTTGGAGTACTTCAAGCACGATTTGCAATCATTCGTGGGCCTGCACGTCTTTGGAAAACAGAGGCTCTTGATTACATTATGAAGGCATGCATAATATTGCATAACATGATAATTGAAGATGAACGTGATACTAATGGAGCAGAAGACTTTGATTATGAACAATTGCCTGAAAGCATCCCTACAACAGTGTCCCATGAGCCTGCAGAAGAATTTAGTCAATTTACGGCATTCATTGCAGCCCATGAAAAAAATTAGAGATACAGAAACTCATTTTCAACTCCAATTGGATCTCATTGAGCACTTGTGGCAACGATATAGTGATTCGATGTAATTTGAAATTTCTCTTCATTTATGTTAGTTTTCTATAGGTAAAATTCGATGTAATTTGAAATTTATCATATCTATGTTAATTTTGAAATTTATCAAGTCTTTTTGAAAAGTATGACTATTGAAAAATATTACCATTTGAAAAAAATAACCCTTAAAAAAAAAGGCTATTGAGAAAATATAATTGTTAGAAAATTTGAAAATGTTACCGTTGGGAAATTTAAAAATATAGCTGTTAGGAATTTGAAAAATATAGTTGTTGGGAATGAATAAAAAAATAATAAAGAAAAATTAAAGAAATAATAAAGAATGAATGAAGAAATAATATTTAAATGATATAGAGAAAGAATAGAGAGTCTGTTGGAAAGTGTATTTTAAAAAGTAGATAGCTAAAAGCTAAATGTCACTGTTCATTCTCCAAACAGGCAAAAATTAGGCAAAAATTTGGAGAGGCTGCTGGAGATGCTCTTATCATCGTCTTGATTGTTAACTTTTGACTACTGGCTTCTTCATTTATGTCAAAAGATGAGCACATTTGTGAAGACACTAAAGATGTGTTTTCACTTTTCAGCATATTCCTCACTTTTGACACTCTTTTCTTCATCATAAGCTTCTCTATCCTTCTGTCATGGCTACTTTAATGTTGTCTATATCACTTCCCAGAATTGAGATTCTTCTTCAATTATTCTATTGCTGAGAGAAAAGAGAAAAGAAAGAGGGTTTCAAATCATGTAAACTTGTTTGAGGCCATAAATAGTGAGTGCAGGACATGGCCGTATCGGCAAGCACAGGAAGCATCCAGGAGGTTGCAGAATCGAGGAGGTATATGCACCACCATCAGATCTTGTTCGACAAGTTCCATCCTGGGTTATCGGCAAAGTCTCAAAGCCCAAACCAAAGCTTCTTTGTTCAATTTCTCTCCCTAAACCCACAGATCAGCCTCTCTCTCAAACTCAAAGGTCAGCCACCATGGCTGACTCAAGACCGCTACCACCACTGCCGGCGGTGGCTCCTAAGACCAAGCCATCTCTCTTCTCTAGCTTCTCTCTAGCGATTTCTTTCTCTCATAATTTACTCTCTCTAGCCAAACCGTAGCCTCCATAGCCAAAACTCTCAAGCTTTAGCATCTCAAAAGTCAGAACTAATCCCAAATCTAATCTCCACATCTCAAACTCTCCCTCTCTCTCTCTCTCTCTTAAAATTAATCTATAGATTTCTCCAATTTGGGTTTCTCTCTCAAGCTCGCGTACTCTCTTTCCTCTTACCCATGGATGGCAATAATGGCCGTAGATTTATAGACGACGATAGGTGGCAGAAAATATGAACGGCAGCAGAACCATATACTCAGGCGTTGCACTCTCTGTATCAGAACATGGTGGATGTTTTATTTTTCTTTGATTTAAATGAAACGCAAGTGTGTTGTATTCAGTTAGTCACTCAACAGACAAACTAACAGTTGGCTCTATTTGGCAGACTTGTATAGTTCCAAAATAAAACTTTAGGGGAGTGTTTTGTCCACTGCTTCAAAATAAGAAGCCTTTCCCTAATAGGCTCTACGTGCTGCCATTGAGGTAGATTAATTTTCTGAGACAGCGCAGCAATTACCTCGCCAATTGAGTCCCGAATCACTACCTTGATACTTGCTAAACCCAGATTCTCAAACAGAGCAGCATCAGAATTTATTTTATAGAGACTCTCCAGAGAATGTGACCACCGAACTGGAGAAGCTTGCACAGTCGACCTTGCAACAGGTTAATTTGCCTCGAAAAACTCCATCACTAAGGCTTTTGCTCTATCTCCGACTTCATGAAGTGGCCAGGTGGACTGATTTTCTCGCAATCGATTACATCTCTGCCATAGACACCAAGAAATTGTAGAAAACAATGCAACATGGTAACCCGATCCATTAATCATCACCTCCTTTAGCAAATCAAAAAAGCTTCTGTGAGGTTTCCTGTAATACTTGGCAAAACTCAAATCTAAATGCCAAACTAATTGGGCTTGTTCACATAACCACACATGATGCATCAGAGATTCTTGATACTCCCCACATAAAGCACATGTATCATCAATTGGAATATGCCGAAGCTTTAGGTTCTGCTTTGTAGGCAAGGAATCCCTTGCAGCTCGCCAAACAAAGTGACGAATTCTATTCGGTGTCCGAATCTTCCAAATACCCTTCCACACCCTGCTTCCACCATCCATTGAAGAAGAGCTTGGTTTCTGGCTATTCATATCAGCTTCCGACATTTTATAAGCACTCTGAACACTATAATTCCCATCCAGCTGGGTTAGAGGCCATATTAACACATCTTCAGCACTTCCTTCACTGACTGGAATACGCCTCACCACCTCTGCTTCCCATGGCAGAAAATTCCTCTCCAATTGTCCTGGGTCCCATATCCTTGTATTTGCATAAAACAAATCCTTCACATAGACAACATCATTATTAATTCTAGGTGAAACAATCCTGCTGTTTGCTGGATCCGTCAACCAGTTATGTTCCCAAATATTAATAGAACCACCATCCCTAATTCTCCATATTTCTCCTTTGTTGATAACATCCCTTGCTTGTAAAATGCTCCTCCATGCAAAAGAACATTTTGGATGTACAGGGGCCTCTATGATACTACCATTCGGTAAATATTTTGCACTAAACACCTTATAGAGCAAGGTCTCTTTGTAATGTAAGAATCACCAAACCGGCTTGGGATAAAAGATTCTCCTTCCACCTTTGCATTTTTACCCAAATTCTCTCTTTAATATGAGTGAAGCAAGCTTTTTTCTCTTTACCCACAAAAGAAGGCAACCCCCAAGTATTTCTCACAATTTTGAATTGCAGGGACATTCAATGATAATTTAATATCTTCCATTGTCTGAGCATCAGTATTCTTGCTGAAAAATAAGTTGTTTTATCCTTGTTAATCATTTGACTTGAAGCTTCTTCATAGAAAGCAAGCAATTCTTGGATCTTCTCACACTTTGCCAATGAGGCTCTGCAAAATAAAAGACAGTCATCTGCAAAAATAAGGTGAGTGAATTTTGGACCATTCCTACAGATGGAAAACCCATGGATATCTCCTTTCATTGCCGCTTCTCTGAGAATTGCATTTAAACCCTCAGCACAAAAATGGAACAAATAAGGTGAGAGGGGATCCCTCTGTCTTAAACCCTTGGAAGGTCGAAACAAACCCTTTAGCTCTCCATTGACAAGAATCGAATACGACATTGTCATAATGCACTCCATGATCAAAGCCACCCAAGCTCTTGGAAAGCCCATTTTTAATAGGATTTTTTCAAGAAAAATCCACTCCACCCTATCATATGCTTTGCTCATATCCAGTTTAAGAGCCATAAAACCCTGCTTGCCTGTGCAATTAGTCTTCATATGGTATAATGATTCAAAAGCAATGAGAATATTATCTATGATCAATTTGTTAGCAGTCAAGGCACTCTGAGTTTTTGATATTATAGAGTCAAGAAAAGGTTTAAGGTGATTGGCAATGACCTTACTAGCAATCTTGTAAATCACATTGCATAGACTAATAGGTCTAAACTCAGACACTCGTTCCAGATTTTGAACCTTTGGAATAAGAGTAATAAAAGTGTGGTTTATAGATTTCAGAAAAGATCCAGAATTTAAGTATGATAAAATAGCTTGAGTTACATCCATACCTACATTTGTCCAGTATTGATGATGCCGAAAATCGTTAGTAAGTCTCATAGTCCTCACGTGCTCGAGACAACACTTGCGAAACAAAAACAAAGAAGATCTTGTAGAGAGTACTCGTGTGGTATTGGCCAAATACCCTCCGAAGGTCAAGTTAGAGATCTTTCACAACTCTAGAGTGCTAGAGCTGGGGTAAATTAGTACCTTGGTTTGTGAGGGTTTTGAGGTTTTTATAGTAGCATAGGGTTGACATCCGTTCCTTGGCATAGAGGCCATTTCCTTGTAGGGAAGATCCTCATTAATATGCGTATCTTACGGGATCCTTTCCTTGTAGGAATACCCTTGATTAGGGTTAATCATAGGGTACAAGATATTTCCTTATATACTCATACGTGGATGCCAAGTAAGGCCATGTCAGACCTGTCAAAGGTTTATTTATCCCCTTCAGCTTGCTTTCGTCAGTTTCTTATCCCGTCTGTGCATTCTGGTTGTCTCATTCAGGTGTCGTCGATCTCGAGGCACAGTTGTTAGCCTTAAAGTGGAACCGTCGGCTTCATGGTATCGTCGTTTATGTCTAGGTAAGGTTGATGGGTTCATTAGGACCGTTAGCTTTGCCTTATACGAACAAGTTTATCAATCTTTCAGAATTACCCTTATTAGTATGTTTGATAGAACAGAGGTGGCATCCCATCTGGTCCCAGGGCTTTTAAAGGAGCCATATCCTTAATTGCCACTTCCGCCTTCTCCACAGTGTAAGCCTTGACCATATCAGCTTGCATATCTTCGGTCACCATTGACTGAACCCCTTCCAAAATGCGCTCTAAGTTCTGTGGATGGGAGGAAGTAAATAGGTTAGCATAAAAGTCAATCAACATGCCTAAAACAACCTCTTCATCCTCTTGCCAAATACCATTCCCATCTCGTAGCCCCTTGATAAAATTTATTCTCTTTCTTTGAGTAGACAATCCGTAAAAGAATTTTGTGTTTTGATCACCACTTTTCAACCACTGGATCCGAGACCTTTGCTACCACATCCTCTCCTCAAAATTCCTAGACCTGATCGAGACCTCCTCTGCCTTCCACAATAATTCCTTCGTTCTCTTAATTTTGTTTAGCACATTTTCGAAATGGTCATGATTCCATGCTATCAAGAGTTTCTTACATTTTTTCAGCTTCTTCGATACCACAAACATAGGTGTACCATCGTGGTTGCATGCCCAAACCTGTGAGATAACCCCATTGCACTCCGGACCAGCAGTCAGCCACATAACCTCAAATCTAAAAGGCTTTCTCCTCCATCATTGGTTTTCTCCATTAGCATCAAGAGATAACAGAATTGGCTAGTAATCTGAAGTAAAACAGTTCAAGTGTCTGATCCGCCCCGTTGGGTAACGTGCTAGCCATTTGTAGTTTGCCACACCCCGATCCAGCCTCTCCCAAATCATCTCACCTCTTTTCCGCCCATGCTAAGGTTACTTTCCCACTACTCCCATTTATATAGAAGGGCTTATTGTAGGTTCCAATGTTCCATCATATGAATAATGGAGGCATTAAACTGTTGGTATAGTAAAAATGTTTTTTCAAAAATTGTCCTAATTCCACGTATATGATTGATGATTCATTCAAAATCCATGACTATGTAAATAATTGAGTGAAGTAGAAAATTTCTAACAATATTATACAATACAATTGAGAAATGGTACCGCCAAGGGACCATAACTTGACATAAAAAGGTACAAAAGGAAACCAACATTACAATATTAAATGATTTTTTAATGTCTTATTAATAACAATAACAATTACAATAACAATAACAATAACAATTACAATAACAATAAAAATTTTTTCTTAAAAAAAAAAAAAAAAACTATAAAAACTATGACAACAACAATAACAACAAATATTATAATAAACATATTTATTTTATCTATATTATATTTTTTGTTGAAAAACTCATTCTAACTAAACTTGTGAGAAAAAAATTATGATGTTTATCTATAAACATATTGAAAAAAAAAAAGTTGTAGAATTAGTTAGATTTTGAAAAAAAAAAAAAAAGATCTCAAAATACTTCATAAATTATAATTAACAGATAAAATAATTATCATGCATATTTTGATATTTCCTGCACTTGCCATTTGTGATATAAGACAATCTTGCATAGAGTGTTGTATAGGGTTTTGTTTCCTTTTGTCCAATCAATGTTAGGGATCAAGATAATTGTTTTATTAGTATTAGGGTACAAGCACTGGTATCATAGTAATATTATTTGATATGACTAATACTATGCTTGATTGTCTCTATCCTCATTCCAATGGCCATTTACTCATTAGTATTTTTTGCCTTATTTTGCTACACAAAGAATAAACGATCAAATGTGTAATCTATATTATTATTTATGGGGCATTTCCTGTTTGAGATCCTCATTTTTGTGATTCAAAAATACTTCTACACTCCTCGATTTAAATAGAAACATAACTAAAAGACACCTGATAAAAATATATCTATACCTCCCTATAAAATAAGACTACTCTTCTGTTGATTTTTAAACTCAACTCTCTCATATTCCCTCAATTACTAGAAAACTCACTCCACATTTTTACTTTTTCCTCTTTTTTTTTTTTCTTTATCATGATTTGTCCTTTTTTCCCCTTATATATATATATATATATATATTTTTTTTTTTTTCAGTTTCCTTACTCTAATCTCATGTTTTCTTCTCAAAAAAAGAAAAAAAAAATCTCATGTTTTCTTCTCTAAATAATAATAATATCTCACAATTTTTTTCCAATCTCTTCTTTATTTCGAAAAAAAAAGAAAAAAAAAAAAAGAAAGAAAAAAAAAAAGACTCCTACTATAAAACCACTACTATAACGTCTCCATCCATATCAAATAAATTCCTATGTTTTTGGATAGGATTGGTTCCTATGTTTTAGGATTTGTTGATGAGGCTATCTCATCCTTGGCTATTTATGTACATTGAATTCATTAATGAGAATTAAGTAAAAAATTAACCCAAAAATGTCTATTTTCTCTCTCAAGTTCAGGAGATTGGTCTTCTTGAATTAACTATACCATCTTTTAATTATCCCAATTCACAACATTGATACCAAATGTTACAAACCCATAGGTAGAACTCACCTTTGAAAATTGGCTTGCAAGTGGAGGGTGTCCAAGAGTTTATAAACACATGATTAAAGTTTACACTTAATTCATGTGAGACACTAGGATCATAACATACCGCCATACTCTGCAGCCGACATCCACGATGACTCACTCTAGTGACATTGACCCAATGGTAGCCCTTTCTCTTTTGGCGACTCCACTCATTTATCAATTATTTTAATCTAGCATCTAGGTCGTTCCCTTCGTGATTCACCACAAAACCGCAACTAATTTGATCCCATACTCAATGAGCTACACTCGATTATTCGGGGTGGTGGTTGGCTCTGATACCAAATGTTACAAACCCATGGGTAGAACTCACCCTTGAAAACCGGATTGCAAAGGGAGGGTGCCTATGAGCTTATAAACACATGGTTAAAGCTTACACTTAATTCATGTGGAACACAAGGATCATAATAGACTACCTAGCTAAAAGCAAGAGCCTAGTAGTTCATCAAGAGTGACTTCCCTTAAGGAAGTTATTATTTTGCAACCACGTTTATATTTGTTAGCTCCTTGACGACATTGATTTCCACCTGCAGGTGCAAAGTTTTTTCTCAGGGCTCCATAATTGATATGTTTAGGTTCAATGGGAGGAGGAGGGGTTGGGAGCTTAGGGATAAATAAAATAAATAATTTGGAAATGGAACCAAATATGCCCCCACTTGTATCTTTAGCAAATCCACCATGCCCATGAGAACCAAACACAACTCCACAATTTTATGACATAGAGGTTCATGATTGCTTTAACGCTTACCTTGCTTCTTTTTTAATGAAATTCCAGTTGTTTCGTTGTTACGAGGTTATATTGTGCAGGTTTTGTGTGTGTAAAATTGGAGAATAATGGCTCAAAAGAAAAATAGAAGCATTTTGTTTTTATTAGAGGATGCAAGAGTGAGCTAGATAACATAGATAGTTGTCTTGTTCACCCCAAAATCTTTGATTTCCTGCCAGGGGTTTGATTCAAGGTGCTCGCCTTTTAAAGAATGGAGATGCCATTTTGGTTACAATTAAGGTCAATGCTCATATGCAACTCATTGTTGACATCATAACAGTTCAATTAGGAAAAGTTCGGTTTATAAGTTACTTTATATTAAATTATACACATGCTTCTACTTGAAAATAAATATACCGTTTTTGTATATATATATATCTCTATTTGTGCTAGAAACCATTAAATTTTTCAAAGAATTATTAAGAGACAAAGAAATGCTCAAAAAATAAATTTGGTTTATTCATTTAATGTCTAACTGAGAGTTACAATTGATAGGCCAAGAATGTATGGACCCCTTATGATGAATAGACAATTAATTAGCCAAGTGAATTAATTAGATTTAATTACATGCAATAAGCGTGGTAGCACAAACAAATCACCAACTAAATTAATATGCAGTGGAAAATAAAGTTGACACGGTGATTTGTTTAGGAATGGGGAAAACCTCCAAGGCAAAAACCCCACTGGGTGAATTTAAGGTCACCAATCCCGAGAATCCACTATTATCACAAGCAGTTACAAGTAAAGAAATCTCAGTATCTTATACCAACCTACAGTTGAACCCTTACCCCAATACATAATTAGACTTGTTCTGTAGTGACAATCTCTCATTTTCAATGCATGGCTCCTAATATGTGACTAACCAATCGATGCATAGATCCATGTATGTGACTAACCACCAACTTGAGATGGATGTTGGCTGCAAAGTTCTTCAGTTCATCAACACGATGAAGATTACGAAACTCCTTGGTTACAAAACCCTACAGCGTACAAACGCAGCAGCTTCTTCAAGAGAAAGATGAACTAGGGCATATGTCTCTAGTCACAATATGCTTATGAAAAACATTTGCATCAAGTTACACTGACTTGCATTTTCTGTGACGGCCCTTAGAATAATCCTTATATATGTTTAGGGTTGTGAGAAAAGAAAACCTAAACATGAATACACGGATATGTGTGAAATCAGATTTGAAAAACTGATTTTCGTAAATCTCAATAGATAGGTTATCTATTGAGCAGCTGTTGAGCATCGGGCTAAGTATGCCTTTTAAACCTTGATAGATACTATCTGTCGAGTTTTAAAATCCAACACTTCTTCACTTGTTTCTTGGACAGATTTGCATGGCTTTAACACTTGGACTTGCACTCTTATTCCTTGAAATATTAAACACATTTTAGATTTACCCAATTACAAATAAAGTGTGTTTTGTCAAAAGATTAGCCAATTCTAAATGACATATGTTCCTAACATGATTCACATATGTCCTAACAATCTCCCCCTTTGGCAATTTGTGACAAAACCACAACAAATAAATGAACATATGAGAGAAGTCATAAATTACTCAACTCATACTTACTTGTTGAATACAATAAAATCTATCCTAACACAAACTCTTGAAAAACTTTGCAAGAAGAGAGTTCATGGCAAGAAAGACTTTGACAATCTGTATTTCTGAAACACTTTAAACAAAACTCATCACTATATCTTAGTGTGAAACAGAAATATAAAATATTGCATACAATAAATAAGAAGCATGTGCATAAAGAGAGAAAAGAAACAACACATGAAGAGACAGGTGAAAGAATGTAATAACAACCTCAATATATATATCAAAATGAGTATAAGGTTTGTTATCACAAAGTAAGAATAATGTATCAAAAAAAAGGAAAAGAAAAGATACAAAAAGTCCTCACTACATCCCTCAAAAAGAAAACACTCTCCCTAACAAAAATATCTCCTATACTAACTCTCCCCTTAAATACATGACTACTCTCATACCTAAAATTACTCCCCCTTTTTGTCACGAATGACAAAGGATAAGTCACTGAGAAGCAGTCATCTCCTTGTCTTCGGAAGAGCTAGCACCATCATCCTTATCAGCATCATCATTATTGGAGCCATCATCAGCACTCTCATCCTCTAAAGCCTGTGGAGATGGAGATGAAGAAGTAGTGAAACCACCCATGACAGCCTGTCGTCGTGCGATACGACCAACATAGCTATTCACCTGACACAACTCATCACTGAGAGTGTCAAGGCGAGCATCCATGCACACAAACTGTGCCATGATGGCCTCGAGAGTCACTCCACTCGTAGAAGAAGGAGCGGAAGAAGTCGGAGGAGTTGCCGTCTCGGTCTATGGCCGCTTCAGTCGAAGCTGGGCCTCACTTCGTCGAACGGTCGCTGTGTCTATGGCACACATGACAGAGAAGTGTGAAGACTCAGGATAGGAGACAGACACATGGCGGAGAATCCGTGTGATAGCAAAAGGAAAAATGAAAATATCACGGGTTGTCGTACCCTTATAGATATCTATAAGGGAAAATATAAAGTGAGAGGGAAAGTCTATGGGAAGTCCCTCAAGAAGGGATAACAAAAAGCAAGCATGAGGCTTGATAGAGTTATAGTGAGACAAGGGATAAAGAACAAATATCATCACCATGTTAAGGAACCTCGAACCTTTGTCAAAGCCCGAGCAAGGGGTGTTTTGACGGTCACCCCAAGATGAAGGTGTCTCATAGAAGAGAGACGAGAGTTTGTCTTTGGACACAGTCCGAAGACGATTACAGCCGAGGTACAAAATAATCGAATGCGCGTACAATGCGGAGTGACTACAATGCGCATACTTCAAATGCGAGTGATAAAATGACGTACAAAATAATCGAATTCGTGCATATTGGAGTAAAACTCCTATATGATCATGGAGGGACAAGTGACCGAGATGCCATAAAGTGACTCCCAACCCCTACTGTAAATGACAGTGGGAATGTCAGTATCGAAAAAGTCCGATAGGACGACTTGGCGTTCCAAATGAATGCCTCGTTGAGAAAAGTTCTCCAAGAAGTTCGTACGAGCTTTCTCATCACAAAACTGAACGTGAGAGGGGGTAGAATCTGAAGTAGATGCTCCTGAACGAAGAAGGTTCCGGGACGAGGTAGACTTGCTCTTTTTGGGTGCCATAGAGCAAACTGACAGAGAGAGAGAGAGACAGAGAGAGAGAGAGACAGAGACAGAGAGAAGAGTACCAAGCACAGATCAATATCAATAAGATAGAGAATAAATGGTACGTATGCATGAAAAATGCATAAGCATGTGACATGCAATAATAAAAACATCATGGGCTCAGCCCAATCCAATCCTACCAGCACACATGATTTCAACATAGTAAACACACATCTATAATGCATGAAATATTGTGAAAATGCAAATGTGATGCAATGCATGAACATTTAAGATCATTTAAACAAAACCCAACTCAAAAATTTTGCAAAAACCTCATCAATTTTGAAAAACCCCAAATTTTTCAGAAACCCCAAAAGCTAGGTCAAAAGAGATGAAATGCATGATAAAATGTAAGAAGAAAAATCATACCAAAGGAAGAAATCACTCTTGAGGCCGAAGATTGAGTGGGGAAGAGGTTTAGAGTGAGAGAAGGGTGTTTAGGGAAGTGAAAAGTCAGAAACAATCGAGAGAGATTGAGAGAAATGAGAGAAAAATCGCATTGAGGCTTTATATAGAAAAACACAAATCTCGATGGATCGAAAGGTGTCGAGAGGTGTTGAGATTTAATTTTTGACAGATGGAGCTATTGAGGAGCTAACGAGAGGTGTCCACAGTAAAGTGACCTTGATGGATCGAGCAGCTATCAAGCATCTATCTAGCATACAGAAACTTCCTCGATGGATCGAGAAGCTATCGAGACAAATTCTCAAAAAACCTCGATGGATTGAAATTGCGATAACAGCTATGGAGAAAGAAAAATCAAGAGGCTCGATAGATAGCCTAGCTGTCGAGAGATATTGAGAAGCTGTCGAGATTGCTCAAAAATAATTTTTCAAAGAAGAGAAAAACACAGATATGAATATAATCAAACATGATACTCAACCAAAAATCCAAACAACATTTTAAGCTCTCAAAATCATCTATCAACAAGAAAAATGACAAGCATTTAGATCCAAAACACGGGGATTCTAGCATTTTGCCCTTATTTTTTTAAAAAAATTTAGCAATATGTCCCTGTTTTGAAACTATTTAGGATCATGCCCCTGTTTTGAAACTCGATTTTCTCAAAATCGAGTTTCAATGTAAAACTTGATTTGTAGAAAATCGAGTATGGGGCGATCAAACTTAAAAAAAAAAAAAAAAATAAAAAAACTTGCATGGAACTTGAGTTCATGGACTTCGAGTTCCATTTAAAATGCTACTATAGGACTCACTGAACGCAGCTATAGGTATGGGGCGATCAAACTTTAAAAAAAAAAAAAAATTTGCATGGAACTCGAGTTCATGGAGCTCAAGTTCCATTTAAAATGCCACTATAGGACTCACTGAATGCAGCTATAGATATGGGGCGATCAAACTTTAAAAAAAAAAAAAAAATTGCATGGAACTCGAGTTCATGGAGCTCGAGTTCCATTTAAAATGCCACTATAGGACTCCCTGAACACAGCTATAGGTATGGAACTCGAGCTCTATGAACTCGAGTTCCACAGTTTTATTTTTGTTTTTTAAGTTTCATTTGGCATAACTCGATTTTAAACTAATCGAGTTTTTGATTGAAACTCGATTTTATTAAAATCGAGTTTCAAAATAGGGGAATAAACCTAAATAGTTTCAAAACAGGGACATATTGCTAAATTTTTTTAAAAATAAGGGCAAAATGCTAGAATTCCCTCCAAAACACACACACACACACACACACACACAACAAGTCTAGCTAATTTTATATTTCAAAAACAAGTCAAGACAATTTAGTGAGCATACATTAACACATATATTTCTTGTGATGGCCAAATCACATTGTACTTGCACATATATCAAAAATAGCAAAGAATATTGCGTGTTGTGTTTGAAAAAAAAAAAAAAAAAACATTGTAAGATTGCATAAGTGTCTACATGTTATGGTGATTTGAGATATGAGAAAATCACGTTAACTCACACATAATCATAATTGCTTGATGGGGACTATCACTTTCGAGGTACATCCTATAACTCCCACATCTCCTAGAAGACACGATTGCAATCATATATAAAACATTTTGATTCTTTTTGCTTTTATTTTTCTTTGCGTATTTTCTTTTGTAAAGCAAACCAAACATGGGCATATAAGAGAGAGAAAAGAAATATCCAATGATATTAAGCTTTTGACATTGCACTTTTGCTATGCCGAAACATACAGATGTTATTTCATGATTGGTGGGCAACAGTGGTGAGATGGTTATTTATGCCTTTCTCTTAGGATTTTCTAGTCCTTCCTGTCAAAAAGAGTGATACGAGTGTTAAGTATAAGTGATTATTTAATCTTACTCATCACAAACACGAGTCACAAATCTCACTTACTTAGTTGTGCATAAAGATGCTCATCTAAGCTACAAAAGATACAAAGTGTAGAAAACTTTGTTTCAATGGCCATCCAAGATACACAAGTACTAATGTACACAAACACACACTGTTTTTGTATTTTTGATTTTTCAAATTTTTTTTTTTTTTTTTATGAAAACAAAATAAAGCAAAACTGAAAACAAACAAACAAAAACGTGTTAAATAAAGCAAAAGCATAAAACTAGACTGACTAAAAAAAAACAAAAACACACAAGTAATGCATACCCAAAAACAAGAAAGGGAGAGAGAGAAAAAAAGTGACTAAATCACTTGGAGTCTTTTCCTTCCACACCTTGGAAGAACCTTTCCGTTTAGCAAACCTTTGATCCGGCGGTGAGGGGGAAGAATTGAAATCGTTCAAGTTCGAAAGGAACATGAGGGCTTTGAGTAGATCTCTAAGAGGAGTAAAAGAGGATGGAAACTGATTCTGGTTTCCCGATGAGATCATACTGTTGCTCTGTTGAGTGGCTAACCACTTATAGCAATTTGGTCGAGTGTATCCAATTGCTCTACAATGATGATAGAGATGTTGCTTCTTCTGTTTAGACTTATGGGTATTGCCTTTCTTAGCCCTAGGGTTTTTAGTCTCTTTCTTATCAAGCTTAGGGGGTGTTCCTAAGATAGATTTACCCTTGTCTATGTTCTCACTAGCTAAAGGAGTTTTCACATTATTGTTCTTAGATTTAACATTATTAGCAGGTGATACAAAAACAGTAGTACTAGAAGAAGCAATACTGGGAGAAGAGAAATCATACTTTAAACCGGTTCGATTAGAAGCAGATTTTTGGAAGCTAAGCATCTCATCAAGCTTTGCACTTGAAGTCTTCTCCAACTGAGCTCTAACTTGGAACAGCTCTGCCTCAAGCTTCTTGGTCTTCTCAGCTAAGAAATTGTTCTCAAACCGCAGTGCTCCATTAGTTTGATTAGCTTCATCAAACTTTATGGAAAGCTCTTCTTGATCAAGTTCCACATCACTCAGTTTCTTAGTGGCCAGCCTATATAGTTTCTCATGCTTCTCAAAAATCTTGTACAATTTTTCATAGGCTGTATGGATATCATCTTGATCATCTATTTTCTCGAACTTAGAATCCACCTAGTCCTTTTCATCATCTACGGTTTCTAAACCCCCATCAGTAGGATCAACTGTAGCAGTGAAGGCATTCAAGATTTCATCATCCTCATTATCCGAGTCATCCTCAGGCTCGGTGTCACCCAAGGTAACAGCAAGGGCGATGGTCGTTCTTGACAACTTTCCGCCGGCACCACGATTAACATCCCCTTTCTTCGAGTCACTAAAGTATCCCTTGAAGCGACATGTATGACTTCTATTATTAAAATTTAATATATCAAGAAGTACCTTAAACTAGGATTCTCCTAAATTCACATTTGTAGATAGCAAAATCAAGAAAATCACTTTTGATCAAATCTAGTTCCTTGGTAACTTCTTTCATCTTCATTCTGTCTTTAGGTGAGTCCATTGAACAGGCAAGTCCAATTTTAAGGATTGATACTAAGCATTTATGCACATTGGGATCCATTTCACACAAGTTTGAAAAAACTTGAGCATCCACGTCTACTTGAATTTCATTGCCATTATAACAGAATTAGAGAGAGAAAACAAGAAAGGAGTTTGGAAAATATTTGAATTGTATTGAATTGCATAAACTTATTTTATATATATATATATAATTTGTAGCAAAAAAAAAAAAAAAAAAAAACGTGTTTTTATTTTATATATATAATTTTTATTTTGAAAATTTGATTTATAAGTGGATAAATCAATTTGAAAATCAACAGGAGAGTGATCCTATTTTTTAGGCAATATTTTAGTGGAAGTTAGAGTTGTATTTTTACCAAATTATCATTTAGTTTTGTCTCTACTTAAATATAGGGGTATATGAGCATTTTTGATGTTTTGAAAGTTGATTTGGATGATAAGAGTCTGTTAAGATTTTGAGTTTCATTGATGATGTGGGATTGAATATTCACTAGCCCTTGTTTGGTTCAAATTTACTTATGAATATTCACGCAAATACAATGTCCATAATGAGGTTTCTGAATATCAAACTATGCTATGATATTCAGAGTATTCGTCTTGGCCCTCGATTTTGCTCATTTTCTCGTAGGTTTTTTATTTTAACCTTTAAAAAAACATCATTCTTGTTCTTCATCTTCATCGTAACAATGGTGCGCACAAGCCATCAAAATCCAATAAGAAGATCGCATACGACTCCAAGCCATGCCAGCTGTTGGACGAGTGCAACCAGATCCTTATTGTGGCGGCCGACCCAGCTACAGAGTATTCGCAAGGGTCTACGTGGCGACTCGGTGGTTCTCATGGGTAAAAACACCATGTTGAAGAGGTCTATCAGGATCCGTGCCGAGAACACTGGCAACAATGCCTTCCTCAATCTCAATCCTCTCCTTGTCGTAAGTTTCGCTCACTCTCTTTTTCATTTTTTGTTTGTTTCATTCATAGTTAAAAATCGTGTTTTGTTTGGATTTTTTTGATTAGGGGCAACGTGGGTCTGATTTTCACCAAGGGTGATTTGAAGGAGGTCAGTGAAGAGGTCGCCAAGTACAAGGTAAATTTTTTTACTTTTAATTATAGGTTTGGTTTCTTAGTTTTATTTATTTATTTGACGAGAAAATTAATTTATGAGCAAGCCCTTGTGAATGACATATATTGTAATATTAAACCAGCCGAGTTCTACATATCAATGATTAATAGATAGCCCACTTTGTTGTTAAGCTACAACCCTTGCAGATAAGATATTAGCCGAAATACTTATGGAAATACTTAACCGTTTAATTGTGACAATTTATTAGCCGAAATACTTATTTTGTAGATAAGATATCAAATTAATATTTATAATTTATTGATAATATAGATGGCCCACTTTGTTGTTAAGCTATAACCTGTTAACAATATATAAATGGAACCTTCTTTTTGATCTAATCTACTCAAATACTGTAATTTTAACTATAACGTAGTTGTGTATCATAAGCATAGATATGTGAAGAGCTAACAACTTGTAAGTCTTGGTCTTTATTTTCTATCTACTGAAAAGAATAAATTAATCAAGTAACTCTTGAATGAGCTTAAGTTATTGGTTGTTCCATTTAACAATTTGCTTAGTGAGCATGGTGATTGTTTTTTTTTTTTTTTTTTATTATTATTTTTTTATCCTTGAAATCTGAATCATTCTTTTTGAGGCTTAGGATGTCTTAGAATTGTGTTCTAAATGCTTTATCCTATTCTGAAGTTTAACTAACTTGGTTGTAACAATTTTGAACTAAACAGGTTGGGGCTCTTGCTCGTGTTGGGTTGGTAGCACCAATTGATGTTGTTGTCCCTCTGGGCAACACCGGTCTGGATCCATCGCAGACGTCCTTTTTCCAAGTTTGTAATCTTGTCTTAAAATTCATTTGGTTTTCTATTTGGATGAAACATTTGTCCTCATGCCATTATCTTTCAGGTTTTGAATATTCCTACAAAAATTAATAAGGGAATCGTTGAAATTATAACACCTGTTGAGTTGATTAAGAAGGGTGACAAGGTTGGGTCCTCTGAGGCTGCCCTTCTTGCAAAGCTTGACATAAAGCCATTCTCTTATGGCCTTGTTGTTCTTCAAGTTTATGATGATGGGTCTGTCTTCAGCCCTGAAGTCCTTGATCTTACGGATGAGGACCTGATAGAGAAGTTCTTCATTGGTGTCTCTATGGTGACGTCACTGTTGCTTGCGATCTCATATCCAACCCTAGCTGCTGCACCACACATGTTCGCCAATGCCTACAAGAACGTTCTTGCTGTTGTTGTTGCTACTGAGTATTTCTTCCATCAGGCAGAGAAAGTTAAGGAGTATCTAAAGGTATTTGATTCTTCAGCATTAGTTAGGCTCTCACTTTTTCACATATAGTTAAGTCCCATCCTTTGTTCAATAGATTAATTGTTTTGATTATAAATGCAGGATCCTAGCAAGTTTGCTGTTGCCGCTGGCCCTGTTGCAGCAGCTGCTTCTGGTGGTGCCCCTGCTGCTGCTGCTGCCAAGGAGGAAGAGAAGAAGGAAAAGCCTGCTGAAGAGTCGGATTATGACATGGGTTTTAGTTTATTTGACTAAAACTTGTGTTAGAGGTTTATTTCTTGATGGTTTTACTTTAGATATGTTTTGTTTTTTGGAGAATTTTGAAGTTTAATATGCCATTTTACTTAGACTTGCAAAATATTTCCTCCAGTTGAGAGGAATTATTAATTTGGATGTCGTTCTGCAGTTTTGTTTTTTCTTGGATGTGCTTAGCTGGTTTTATTTTAGAGTGTTTCTTGAGTTTGTAGTGGTTGTTGACTTAATTGAATTATTTCCCATCTATGTCACCCTCGTGATTCTAGATTTTTCCACATCTGTTTACTTCTCTATAGGATTGGTAGACAGCCGAAAATGCCTTATAAGCACTATACCTTGACTAGGGGTGGACCATTAAGGCAACATCCTATTATTTTACACACCCAAACAATGGAAATAGAATAATATGATATCTATGTCTTATAGTGATACTAAAAAATAATAACAAAAAAAAGTAGTCCTCTAATCTAGGACTGGATTCAAAATTCTCAGTGCCCTACCTTATAAATATTCTGAGAATTTTGGACAATGTCAAATCTTTAATAAACATTCAAATAAAAGAATTATTGTTATATTCAAATAAAAGAATCATAGTTATATTCGGTTTTTGGTAATAGGACTGATTTTCAATAGAAAACAAAATTTGTACACGCTATACTTGAACGTTTAATATGCTTGTACTGTCAGAAAGTGGTGATATGCATACACTAGTAGGAATGCCATATTAGAGAATTTCATGAGATCTGCCCCGAGGCTTATCATGACTAATCCTAGATGGTTCTGGGAAACATACCTAAAGAGAACTCTCTCGATCGCCACACATCCTTCAAGGGTCTACCTGGTGCCTGGTTGATTGATTTTGTTTTTTGGTTGACAAAGCAAGTTAGTTGTTTTGGTTTTCTTGAAAGTTAATGATTTTTCTACTTATAAAAAAAATATCTTTAACCCATTTATATAATCTGTTTAAATAAATAATTAATAACCATTAGGCTAAAGTAAATTAATTTTTTTTTTTCTAAAAAGATTCTAAAAGAGATAATAAAATCTCATACAATTTGCAACACGCGGTAAGTTACCAAGGAAGTCTTGGATTGTTACTCCTTTTTTCCCTTGAATAGACGTGGATAATTATTATTCAATTTTCTACCTTTGAACACAGTTTCATCTGCTCTGGATTCGAGTTTACTCTCATATTTTGATCCCTCTCCATTACTTATGCCAAACAGTTATTAAAACCAAATAGTTATTAAACAATTAATACCTGGATTCGAGTTTCTTTTTGTATGAAACATTTTGTCCTGATGCCATTAACAGTTTCCTTATTAATTTTCGGGGATGCTCAGCACTTGAAAGTCTTCTTAATCAGCTCTAGGGGGTGATGATTTTAACAGTACCTTTATTAATCCTCATGGGGATGTTTAGCACCTGACTTTCAGGTGCTAAACATCCCCATGAGAATTAATAAAGGTACTGTTAAAATCATCACCCCCTTAGAGTTGATTAAGAAGGGTGAGTGGGTGACAAGGTTGGGTCCTCTGAGGCTGCCCTTCTTGCGAAGCATGGCATAAGGCCATTATCTTATGGCCTCGTTGTACTTTTAGTTTATGATGAAGGGTCCGTCTTCAGCCTTGAAGTCCTTGATCTTACGGATGAACAAGTATCGATAATCAAGGAGCTTTTACTCTCTTTTTCTAACTCTTTTTATTTGTTCTTGCTCACAACTCATAAGATTGATTTGTATAATGCAAAACGGTTGAGTAGTTGAGTTTATGTAGAACGGGAGATGGGTGCCACAATTTTTGTGCCATCAAATATATTATATGTGTGATTCACATTAAAAGATTACCAAATTAACCTATAAATGTAAATGTTGTGAATATTTTTGCCGCCCATATTGTTTCTTAGGAAATTATTTGCAAGATCACCGCCCTCAATTTGGAAATCTACAAAAATATACTGCTAAAGTTGGTCAAGATCATTAAATTTTTATTTCCTTTGTTAGTAATTATCACTACAGCAAGAAATGTTTATTACAACAAAAAATTGTTGCAATAATATTAGAGTCATTGCAATAGTTTATGCAAAGTGTTACAATAAAATTTGAGGTAATAGGTTGTGCTACAAAAAATTTCGTTGCAATAAATTTAAATATTTTAATGAAAATTTTGATGTAATAATATATTTGCTGCTGCAATAAACAATTTACTACCTCAAATATCTTGTAACAATAGGCTATTATTTCACAAATTTTATTGCAATAGATTGCAAATAATTGACAAAAATAATTTGGGTCAAATTATTACAAAGATATCTTCATTGTAATAGATAATTGTTTCATATTTTTCATTACAAGAGATTGTAAAATAATTGGTATTAGATTATTATAATAATATATTCGTTGCAACTTCATGTTTGTCATTGCAATAGATTGTAAAATAATTGATATTTAGTTATTGCAATAAGTTGTCACTTTGAAATTTTTGTTGTAATAGATTGCAAAATAATTGGTATCAAGTTATTATAATGAGTTTTTCAATTTAAGTTATTGCAAAAAAATTTCTTAATGCAATTTAGTATTAATGCCTCTATTGCAACTAAAATTTATAAGTCATTGCAACTAATTATTATTAATGTAATAATTTACCACTTTAAAGTTATTTTTGCAATGAATTTTAATTTGTAGATGTGATATTATGTCTAATAATACTATATTAATTTTGTTGTATTAACATTTGATATAATAGACTTATTTGATGTAGTGTTATGATGCCAAAGTTGGTCAAGATCATTGAATTTTCATTTCTTTTGTTATAAATTATGATACACTACATGACAGGAATGCGTAATTTCCAAATTACATAGTAAGGATGGTGGGCATGATCTAAATTTTATTATTTAAAAAGATCAACTATAATAGATTATTAAAGAAACATAAAACTTATTTACATTTATAAATGGTTTGTAATATCTATACAAAAACGGTTGGAAATAGAATTTTGATATGGGTAATAGTTTTAGAATTCTTAAAACTTTGGTAGTAAAATTAGGCTTAGACCAAATTGTGTTACTAATTTTAATATGTTCGTACTATCCCAAATGACACAAGAAGAATAAGAAATCATATAAAGAAGAAAAATAAAGAAGATGTCCACTTGATAAAAAAAATGTTTTATTGTAAATTATATAAAATAATTTAGAGTATGTATGGTCGGTTTACTCGGAATAGGGAACTAAGAAATGTTATTAGTGCTCTAGGAAAAAGATTTATTTAACCGCTGTAATCTCCATGCTTTACAAATTTCCAAAACTATTGGGTTGGAGGAGATTGGTTTGGAGAAAAATTGTCTTATATAATTTTTCTTCCTTATTTCATTTTCTCCCTTTCATCTTGTTTAAATGCTTTAATAATTATGTTTCATGTGTCAAGAGCCTTATAGTTTAGTGACATGTCTTTTCCTCTTTAAGAGAAAAACCTTCAAATCTCTATTTCTCATTATTGTAATTATCGAATTATAAAATAAAAATATTTAGAACCCTTTTTAGAGATTTTAAAAATAAAATAAAATATAGAATAAACAAAATTATTAAAAAACTCTATATTTTGAGAATTTTGGATAGATGTCATATCTTTAATAAACATTCAAATAAAAGCATCGTAGTTGATATTCCCAATACAAAAGGGTTTTCTGTAACTAGATTGATTTTCAATAGAAAACAAAATACATAGACACACTATAGGACTGTCGTATCCCAAATAAGGAAGTAAAAGAAAACCATTCCTTAAACATTTTGGCAAAGGAGATTGAACTAGCACACCTATATTATATGCTCAACAGGGACATGAAATAAGTTTCAGTGACCTCTTCTGATAGTTTCATGCTCTGCAATCCAAGTACAAAGTTAGTTATATTCGCTATGTCCCAGACTATAAGGAAAAACCATGAAAGTAGAAACAAGAACAACTATTGCATTTGCATGAGACCATTTCAAAAAACTGAATATGAAAGAACCTTTTGTAAGGTTTTGGATCTAAAAGTGTGAAAAATTTTAGTCTAACATTTGATTGTTAATGAGAATTCAAAAAAAAAAATAATAATAATAATATAACTATTCATAAATTAAAATCATTTATCAAAATAATAAAAGAAGTCCACAATTTTTTTTTTTTTTTTTTTTTTTTATAAAAAAAATGACGTTCACGATTCCATTTTGGACAGTCTTTGATCATTTTAGGAGATAATTATCATTGATGATTTTATTATATAGGCAAATTAAAATTTGAAATATCGAGATGTACCTTAAACTTGGATTCTTCTAAATTCACATCTGCGGATAGCAGAACCAAGAAAAGCATTTTTGATCAAATGTAGTTCCCTGGCAACTTCCTTCATCTTCATTCTATCTTTTGGTGACTCCATTGAACAAGCAAGTCCAGTTTCAAGGATTGATACTAAGCATTTATGCACATTGGGATCCATTTGGCAAAAGTTTGGAATACCTTGAGCTTCCACGTCTACTTGAATTTCATTGCCATTATTATATTCTCTAGCTGCCACTATTGCTGTTGGAGCTTCATCAACTTCTCTTGGTAGAAGGATTGGATCCACAATTTGAACAAGTTTTTCAGGCAGTGCCATCTTAGTAAAATTGTGGAGATTGAGACCATCTTTAAACATGTCATCAGTGGGTCTCTTTCCTAAGAACGTCTCCAGTAGTAATATGCCATAGCTATACACGTCTGCCTCTATTGATGCCTCACCACTCATGCCATACTCTATAATTTAATTATGACATGTAAGGAAAATTTTTTAGTTTCTTACAATGATATTTGGAATTTAATGCAAGTAAAACTTCATTTGGTTGTAAATTCAAAATAGCAAAACAAATGTTGAACCTAAAGAAGAACATGAAGACAAAAGCCATCATTGCAAACTTTCAAGTTAGAAGCATTGATAATTTGTGCGCGTGTGCATGTTCTAGTTCGATACGTTCATAGATTTTATCTATCAAATATTTGTTGGTGATTCTGCTATTTTATATAAATTTTACAAACTTTTATTTCATGCTTAATATTAAAAAAAAAAAAAAAAAATCATTTCCTTCCATATCAGTATCACAATTCACACTCTACATTAGACTTATAACAAGTAGGCAATATTTGTGATTTATGAGTAGCACGGAAAATGAGTAGCACGGAAAATGTGGCTAATGGTATGGACTAGTTGGACTGGACGCCGTAGTTACAAATGCATCGGCTGCCCCATGTTCAACAAAAATCATGGTTCCATTACTTCAATAATGTCTGTTGACAACTTCTTCAGTACAGGACATGAGTTAATGTCACCAAACTATGACACAAAACTATTTTGAGACCAAATATACCATATTTGCTATAATAAATTGACAAGCTATCATCATTCATCAGTCATCGTAAGCTTTTGTTTGCTTCTTTTTTTTTTCTTCTTTCTTTTTTGTTTGTTTTGAGAATCAGATTTTGTTTCCTTTAAATTCTTCAATTAAAATAAATTGTGAATTGAGTGCCTAGGTGCGTTTCTATGTGTGCAAGAAGAGAGAAAATTTGTGTATCCTCTCTTGATAGTAAGGTAATTTCCAAAAATAAAATAATACAATACATGTAAAGATGTTTTTGAGGGTTTAACTAGAAGAATTCAAAAGAAGTTACCTGGAGCAATGTAACCAATTGATCCTTTTATCCCAATTGTACTAGTTTGCTTTCCAGAAGAATCATTGGTGATTGGGAGGAGCCTTGCTAAACCAAAATCGCTTACATGAGCAACCATGTCATTGTCAAGAAGAACATTGCTTGGTTTTAAATCACAATGAATGATAGGTTGCATAGAATGGTTGTGAAGATAATCTATTGCAAAAGCCACATCAATTGCAACATTTAATCTTTGAAGAAGGCTCAAGTTCCTTGATTGGTTTTCATTGTCTAGCCCTTGATGAAGCCAAAAATCTAAGCTTCCATTTGTCATGAATTCAAATACTAGAGCTTTGAATTGATTCCTACTGTAATCCATGCTAGAGCAACATGTTAGTATCTTAACAAGATTTCTGTGTCGGATATTTCTTAAGACATTACATTCAACCATAAAGCTCTTGGAAGCACCCTTTTGTTGAAGATTAAGGACCTTTACAGCAATTGGCCTTTCTTCCGGATGAATAAGTCCTTTATATACAGAGCCAAAACTGCCAGATCCAATTAAATTACTTGGAGAAAATCCACTAGTTGCTTGATAGAGTTCTTTATATGAAACATTTGGAAGGAGGTCCATTTTTGAAACCGTTGAAGGTGATTTCTTTTTTGATTTTTTCATCCAAACAAGAAAAGATGAAAATAGAAGGAAAATTTGAACAATAGAAATAATTACAATTGCTAGTTTGAATCCATTGGATTTTCTTGGTTTCATAACATTTACAGGGCATTTTGGCAACTGCAATTTTGGTATACCACCACAAAGTCTAGTATTTCCAATCAATGATACAACACTTATGTTTTTGAAAACCCCTTCAATTGGTACCTCACCCTCAAAATTATTGAATGAAAGATTCAATTTTTCTAAGAAAATCAACTTCTCTAAACCCTCTGGAATGGTTCCTGAAAGGTTATTTTGGGAAACATCTAAAAGTTGAAGACCTTTCAAAGAAGCCATAGATGATGGTATGGCTCCATGAAAGGAATTCCCTTGAAGGTAAAGATATTCCAATAACAAACAATTTCCTATAGATATAGGAATTTCACCAGATAAACTGTTGTTAGAGATATCCAATTTGTAGATATTTTTCAAATTACCTACTTCAAATGGTAGCTTGCCTGTGAATGAGTTGTGAGATAAATTGACGTATAATAGTGGTATCAAAGAAGTACCTATAAGCTGTTGGGGTATGGATCCATTAAGGTTATTTTGTGAAATGTCTAAGCGTTGCAAATTTTGGCAGTTTATTAAACTTGGAGGTATGGTTCCTTCGAATCTGTTATCTTGTAAGTTGATTTCAAACAACTGAGTAAGGTTGCCTAAAGAGGCTGGTATTTCTCCTGATAATCTATTTCCTAATAAAGCCAACCTTTGCATCTTCTCAAACTTCCCAAAAGCAGTAGGAATGACGCCTGTGAAGTGATTACCATCTAAGCCCAAGATAATTAAGTTAACGAGATTCGTTAATGATCCAGGAATAGTTCCAGATATTTCATTGTTTCCAAAATATAATTCACTGAGTTCGTTTGACAAGTTTGATACAGAATTGTGCAAAACATCATCAAATTGGTTTACAGCTAAATCCAATGCTTGAAGTCTACTACAGTTTGTCAACGATGTTAAGAAATGGAGGCTCTTTCCTAGATAATTGAAACTCAACCTAATTATTAAAAGATTCAGCAGATTTCCCAAATTTGATGGAACTAATCCCAAAAACTTATTCTCACCTAAATCAATTTGTTGAAACTGAGTTGCATTGAATAATGAAGTAGGGATTGGCCCAGAGAACTCATTTCCACCCAAATATATAACTTGGAGATTTGGAAGATTTAGGCCTATGTTGGCTGGAAGTGTGCCATTAAGTTGGTTGTATGAAATTGAAAAGATTTGGAGAGATGACACATTGTAAAGAGAGGGAGGGATCGTTCCTGACAATTTATTAGACGAAATTGTCAAAATTAATAAGCCATTTAATTGGCCTATGGCATCTGGAATATTTCCCACCAAATTATTGTACGCTACAGCAAATTTTGTGAGTGAAGAAAGATTTCCTAGAGAAGATGGGATCCCTCCTACCAAATTGTTAGCACCAAGCTGAAGTAATTTGAGTTTCGTTAAAGAGCCTACCTCACTTGGAATCTTCCCTTTAAGCTTATTCACACCAAGATTTAAGAACTTGAGATTGGAGCAGTTGGACAAGCTGGATGGTATTTCCCCTCCCACTGTGGTATTGCTGAGATAGAGCCTTTGCAGTCTGAATAGATGACCGATTTCTTGTGGAATTTCGCCATAGAAGCTATTATTCTGGAGGTTGATGGACCTAAGAAAGCTGAGGTTGCCGATGTAAGGTGATAGAGTTCCACGTAACTTGTGGCCTCGTAGGTCTAAGACTGTGACTCTTTGGTGCCGACGGCCGCATTTGACTCCTAGCCAGTTGCAGAAGTGCATAGAGTCATTCCATGAGCTCAATATATTATAGGGATCCTGAGGCACAGATTCTTTGAATTTGAGCAGAGCGAAACGATCAGTCTCATTTGTTGGAGCAGCGGTAGTAACGGTGGGTTGCAAGTAGAGTAGAGAAATGAGAAAGAGAAGAATCATGAGATGAAAGTATATGCAATAAGACGAGGATGCACACAAATTGGTTTGGTGAAGCGTCATTTGGTTTGGAGAAGGATAAAGGAAGCTGGTGATATATTTGGTGTTGTGTAGGCAAACTAGTGGAATGTCGGCTCACTTACAGCATATATACATATATATCAACAAATTGAAATGACCACTATATTCTTATCGATATAAAAATGACAAGTTGGATGGTGGGGTAGTTTTGTTCACATTTTCATTGCCTAATTATATCAACATGACAATTTGGATGGTGGGGTGGTTATATTATATAATTAGGAGCAAATAATTTTCAACCGTGTTTGACACTTCACAAGATATTAAATTTACTTGCCCCGTATTAAATTTACGTTGCCTTTTCCACATTCGATGAACTTTTAATCATGATCATTTTCCACCGTGTTTGACACTACAAATTTTTTTAAATTTCCGCTATGTTTGTTACTTTATTATACCCTTAATTCATGTTTAAATTGAAACTATATTGTCATAAACTTGTTGATCACTCACAATTTGATTTCTTCAAAATTCATGATCCTGCAAAAGTAGTACTTAGTTATGTTTGCCATATGGTAACAAAATTCCTTGATTGAATAAATAAAAACAGTGTGTAATCTATTTTTGTCTAAATGTCTATACTAGCATATTATGTACCTAAGAAAGTGTTGTGATTGTGGTTTGAAAGAATTATTTGGGAATTGAAATGTGTGAAATTTAAGGCCTGTATGCTACTTGGTCAGTCTTTAGTCACTCCATGGGTTGTCTGTTATTGGCTAAACTTCAGTATGACTGTAGGGAAATATGTTGTGGTACCTTGGTCGTTTCCATGAATTCCAATACTAAGAAAAGCATTTTTTATTTGATGCAACTCCCTAGTGACATTTTACATACTCATTCTTTCTTTTGGTGATTCCAATGAACAAGCAAGGCCAATCTTGAAAACTGAAAGTAAGTACTTGCGCTTATTAATGTTAGTTGTGGACCTTGCACGTTGTGCATGATAAATTTTTTGAGTGGTCTTATTAACTTTTTTTTTCTTCCAATTTGGACTAATTTAATAAATAGTAATGTAATTCATAATAATATTCTTATTTATTATTGGGACAATCACAAATGTAGCATATTTAGGTGCGGTTTGGATAGCTGAAACGTAGCGCGTTTTACGTCTGCGTTTAAGTCTTTTTTTTTTTTTCATTGCATGAATAGTGCATTTAGCTTATGAACTATAACTCGCACTGTTTATGCACGCGAATTACACTGTGCAGGAGACATTGTGCACTGTTCACGTACTGTTCGTGGGACCCACAACCACTTTATTAAAAAAAAAAATTAAAAATAGGTCCTATGATACTATTTACACGTTTAAAAATTATTTTACTATAGCGTTTTCAATTTTCAGCGAAATAAGTTGTATCCAAACGGACCCTTAATTTTTGTCGTACCAAAATCAAACCAATAAAATTTTTCTCAAGAATTCAAAAGGTAAGTTAGTGAAAATATTAAATTTTTAATAAAAGTTATTTATAATATTGTGTATGATTAAAAAATATATAAAATTTGGAAATTATTCTTTTAGTTTTAAACAAACTTTCTGAAACCCAATTTTTTCTACCATACAATCAAAAACACCGAGAAATGTATCTAAAAAATTAATAAAACTCAGTAAAAATACAATTTAAAATATTAAAAAAGAAATTGAAATTAAAAGAGTGTAACTCTTTTTCCTTAAAAAAATAAAATAAAAAAAAATAAAAAAAATAAAAACTAAGAGTACAACTCCAAACGGATCAAAGTAGAGATTTTTTTTTTAGCTGATTGGCTGTTAGTCATAATAACATACAAGAAAAAAAAAAACATAGAGGGCAATAAAATAACACAAAGCAACCGTTCTTGTTAAATGCTAATCTTTTGGAAGAAGGTACAAAAACTAAAAGCGAGTGAAGTTATTAATGTAGCATAATAATATGTGGAAATAGATGAGGAAGAAATCATGTGGACTTGCTTTTCAGGTCATTGCACTGCGGAAGACGCTGGGTAAAGTTGTTTGGTGAAGGTAAATAAAGTGGCTTTGTAGAGGTCACAAAGTGAACGGGTTGCTTTTGTTTTATTAAAGTAAATTCAAGATTAATCATGGAAGGGAATCTTTATCCAACTAGCTGAACAATATTACATGGTATAATTGAAATAACATTAGATTTTTTTTTTAATATTCCTAACTTTCTTTCATTCCCTATTACAATCAGTTTCACTGCCTCGCATGAGTTTTTTTCCTCAAAACTTCATTGATATTTGGGCTTTCCATCTATCATAAGTGAAGAAGAAGAGGAAGGAATCATGTGGACTTTCTTTTCAGGTCAATTCGCTGAAGGACAAGAAGGGGACATCAATGGAGTCACCTCTCCTTTAGCGGAAGATGCTGAGAAATTATCATAGTGAGGAAAAGTTGTTTGGTAAATGACTAAATGCAGATAAAGTGGCTTTGTAGAGGTGACAAAGTGAATGGATTGCTTTTGCTTTTGAAATAACATTAGATTTATTTATTTATTTTAATACTCCTATCTTTCTTTCGTTCCTTATTACGATCAGTTTCACTGTCTCACATGAGTTTCTTTCCTCAAAATTTCATTAAGGTTCGGCTTTTCCATGTTACTCATGACTCAAATCATGGTCTCCCTTGGCCTTGTATTAGCCTCATCTTCAACCTCTTTTGTGTATTGTGACCTGTCTTTTTCTCTTCTTCTAGCACAGCAGTCTACACTCTGTTAGTGATAAATCCATAATAAGTAATCAATCAATCAATCAGTTTATCTATCTATATATATTTAAAAGCTAAAGTATAGCATTTATTACTGCTATGTTCTTGTTGAGCCACATCATCCACTCAATTTCAACATTTTCCCTCTTTTTTAAACCTTTTTTTCTTATTAATTTCTCTACATATTATTATACTTTCTCCAACTTTTCCTCTCCCTTTTACCTTTTCATTTTTCTACTACTATATACCTTAATTTCACTTTCCTTCTATCTCTTTATCTTCCTTTATTTTTGACTTTTCTTATCCCCATCTCTTACTATTAATTTACAATTCTCTCTCTCTCTCTCTCTCTCTCTCTCTCTCTCTCTCTCTCTCTCTACGTATTTTCCCACACACAAAAGGATATTTTCTCTCTCTTTCTCTCTCTCTCTCAAAATTTTGATTTTTATTTTTTGGTGGAATATTTTATTTTTCTTGCATCTTTACTTTGGTTGATGGATTTTTGCATTATTTGGGTTGATATGATTAAGTTATGTTTTTAAATTGTTATACTTTTTCTTCTCTTTAATTCATAGATGTTATACTATTGCATTATAAAGATAGTATATAAGAATATAATGTTATTTTATTAGATAATATAACATGACTTGGATAATTTGGTCTTTATCACTATATTTTTTATTTTTACTTTTTTTTTTCTCATATTATTTTCTATAAATTTTTTACTATTCTCTCTCACATTCTCTCTTTAAGAAGTGGTTATTCTCTCTCTCTTGATTTTTTATTCTTTCTTGCAACTCTACTTTATATTGATGAATCATTGTGATTTTTAAAACTCTATTTTGGGTTCATATGCTTTGGTTTTGTATTAGTTCCCCATTACAAGTACTCTCTCTCTCTCTCTCTCTCTCTCTTGTAGTTCCGATATGATTTTTGTTTGATTTGATACTTGATTATTTTAGAAGTAAGAATTTGAGTTTATAGCAAAACCCAATCTTTTCTATGCTAATTACAAATTAGCATTCGGTCCATTTTGGTCCACTTCATCTATTCGATTAGGTTCAGTCTACTACGGTCCAATTTAGTCTATTTCAATTCACTTTAGTTCAATTAGGTCCATTCGGTCTTCTTTGGTTAATTCAGTCCAAGTCGGTCTATTCGGTCCCGTTCGGTCCATTTGGTTCACTCGGAGAAGGATTAAGGAAGCTAGTGATATATATGGTGTTGTATAGGCAAACTTAGGGGTGTGCAGAAAACCCACCGACCCGCCAAACCCGACCCAACCCAACCCGACCCACCGGATTGGGTCGGTTTTTTAGGCTTGGTGGGTTGGGTTGGGTTATAAAAAAAAAAATTTATAGCGGGTCGGGTTGGGTTTGGGTCATAAAATTACAAACCCACCAAACCCAACCCGACCCACCATATTTAATATATATTTTATATTTAATAAATTTTTAAAAGAAAAATCAATTGTAGGGCACTTATATATATATTTAAATATATATTATATATTTAATAATTTTTTTTTAAAAACCAGCTGTAGAGCAACATTTTCTCAATTCCTCCTACTAATACTAATTTAATATATATAAAAAATATATTATATAATTAATAAATTTTTTTAAATAACCAATTCTTCCTATCCTATATAAAAGCCAATTAGTTCACACAAATCCTAATAAATTACTATTATTGTTTAGTCATTAGTGTTGAGTCTTTATGGAGTTACATTGATACTAATCTTTAAGTTTTTTTAATATATTAATATTTATATTTTTTTTTACTCAATTTAATAATAATAATAATAAAAATTTGTCAAACCCATGGGTTCAACCCGACCTAACCCGACCCATGTGGGTTGGGTTGGGTTGGGTTGGACTTATGTGATGGGTTGGGTTGGGTTGAATTTTTTTTGACCCACCATGGTGGGTTGGGTCAAAAAATCCCCTCAACCCGACCCAACCCGACCCATGCACACCCTTAGGCAAACTAGTGGAATGTTGGCTCACTTACAGCATATATACATATATCAACAAATTGAAATGACCACTATATCCCCAATGATATAAAAATGACAAGTTGGATGGTGGGGTGGTTATATTATATAATTAGGAGCAAATAATTTTCAACCGTGTTTGACACTTCACAAGATATTAAATTTACCTGCCCTATATGCTATGTTGCCTTTTCCACATTGGATGAATTTTTAATCATGATCATTTTCCACCGTGTTTGACATTGCAATTTTTTTTTTTAAATTTCCACTCTGTTTGTCACTTTATTATTTCCTTAATTCATGTTCCTGCAAAAATAGTACTTCGTTATGTTTGTCATATGGTAACAAAATTCACTGATTGAAGAAATAAAAACAACTTTTTATTTGGAAACACTGGGGGGGGGGGGGGACAAAAGTAACTTAAATAATCTTTTTATGCTAATAAAAGCACCGGAGAATCTAAGGCTAGTATACACTACTAGGTCAGTTTTTAGTCATACTGTGTAATCTATTATTGTCTAAACATCTGTACTAGCACATTAAGGCCTGTATGCTACTAGGTCAGTCTTTAGTCACTCCATGGGTTATCTGTTATTGGCTAAACTTCAGTATGACTGTAGGGAAATATGTTGTGGTACCTTGGTTGTTTCCATGAATTCCAATACCAAGAAAAGCATTTTTATCTGATGCAACTCCCTAGTGACAATCTACATACTCATTCTTTCTTTTGGTGATTCCAATCAACAAGCAGAAAACTGAAAGTAAGCACTTGTGCTTATTATTGTTAGTCTCCGACCTTGTGCGTTCTGTGTGATAATATTTTTTGAATGGTCTCATTAATTTTTTTTCTTCAATTTGGACTAAATTAATAAATAGTAATGTAATTCATAATAATATTTTCATTTATTATAAGGACAATCACAAATGTAGCATATTTAAATTCTGTCGCACCAAAATCAAACCAATACAATTTTTCTTGAGAATTCAATAGATAAGCTAGTGAAAATATTAAATTTTTAATAAAATTTATTTATGTTATTGTGTATCATTAAAAAGTTTGTAAAATTTGAAAATTATTCTTTTAGTTTTAAACAAACTTTCTGAAACCCAATTTTTTCTTCCATACAATCCAAAACACCAAGAAATGTATCTAAAAATTAATAAAACTCAGTAAAAATACAATTTAAAATAAAAAATTGAAAATAAAAGAGTGTAACTCTTTTTCCTTAAAAAAAGAAAAAACCAAGAGTGCAATTCCAAACGGAACAAAGTAGATTTTTTTTTTTGGCTGATTGGCTATTAGTCATAATGTTAATACGAGGAAAAATAAAAACACAGAGGGCAATAAAATAACACAAAGCAACTGTTCTTGCTAAATGCTAATCTTTTGGAAGAAAGTACAAAACTAAAAGCAAGTGAAGGTACTAATCAGGGACGGAGCCAGAACGTTGAGTTAAGGGGGGCAGCTTTACTGCTAACTGTGTACAGTGATTTCAACTTTTGACTCTGCTATTACTTAGCTACTGAGATTTTTTTTTTTTTTTTTTTTTTTTTGTTGGTAAGAACAAAATTACTTTTGTTTATAATTTTTTAAATGAGAGGGTTGTTTATTCTAAATAAAATTGGTTAATTCAACTTTTTTTTTTTTTTTAAAGTTTTACTATTGGTAATTTTTGTTGTTGAGCTATTTTTTTTTTTTTGGCTTGTATATTTTGTTTTAGATTTTAGATCTACAAATTTTTTTATAGTCACTAGAATGAGGAAAATACTAGCGCTACAAACTTTTTTATAAATTATTGATGTAATAAGTGGTTACTAGTAAGTAAAAAAATGATGTGAGTGGTGAGTCCATGTGCAAGCCAATAAGAATTTGCTACCAAAACAGTTTGTAAAAATGTTGTAAAAAAGTTTGTGAGTATAACATTACTCTTAAAAGAATCAATGATATTGTTTAAAGGAAAAAAAAAAAAAGTAATTTTATAGAACAAAATTAGTACACACATATATATAATAATAATAATATATATTTTAAAAAATTTAGGGGGGGCCATTGCCCCCCTAGTCCAAAGCTAGCTACGTCCCTGGTACTAATGTAGCATAATAATACGTGAAAATAGATGAGGAAGAAATCATGTGGACTTGCTTTTCAGGTCATTGCACTGCGGAAGACGCTGGGTAGAGTTGTTTGGTGAAGGTGGATAAAGTGGTTTTGTAGACGTCACAAAGTGAACGGATTGCTTTTGTTTTATTAAGGTAAATTCAAGATTTATCATGGAAGGGAATTGATGATGCAAAAAATCAACAGTTGAGCTCCTCGTCGAAGCGGATGGACGATGCTATGAATGGGGCTGTCTTTGTAGATGAGAATCTTGCAAAATGAATTGAGCGGAAGAGTAACACGCCGGTGTGGCGTCAGCCAAACCGCCTCCGATGCTTAAGTCAGTAAGGGAGAAAGATTCTAGAAAGAAAATGAGTTGAGGATGATTTCGTAGAGTATTTGTGTGTAATTTCTCAAGAATTCAACGGCTAGTGCATTACAGAATCTTTGTCTGAAGTTCACAGCTCATTCTGTGACCATTGCTCCATCCGTTATGTTTCGTCATCAATGATCGTAATAAATGCGTAACGTCTTCTCTTAGTAAATGACAATCTTCGCGTAGTGACAACCATAAATTTCTGACTCATCAGTTGCCCCTTTGTTCGAATTGTCATCTGTTAGACGAGATAAGAACAAATTCGTCTGACGCTTCGTATTCCATGTATTGCGCATTTATAACGGTTTTGATGTTTGAGCAATTGAATGCCACGTGTATGGCCAGGATGCGTTAGTCGTGCGGACATGTCTTGGTTTTCCCGCGTGTATTTTGGCCACTTGTCTTGCATTTTTCCCTCCTCTTTCCTTTTCTTTGTATTTTTTCCTTATTCAGTTTCTATCCTAGGGTTTGTTTCTTCTCCGAGCTCCCTTTCTCTGTCCTGCGTTTCCTGGTAAGTCCTCCGTGCTCCTGCTTCTTTTTTGGTTCTTCCATGGTAGATTATTCTGTTATTAGGGTGGCTTGACCTTCGATAGCTTTCTTTTTTGCTCATTTAAGCTGTTTACTCGAGTTTGTAGAGGGGGAGTGTCTAGAGAGAGTTAGTTTCTTCATAGGGGAGGACTGTCCAGACATTTTCGTTCTTTCTTCGTTATTCCTTCTGGTTTCCTGTTCTGCTGGGGTAGCCAGGTTCTTAAAGATGTCTGAAGTGAGGTCTAGTGATCAGGAGACGAGGTTATCTTCATCTGATGATCGCGTGATCTTGGAAGCTACTTCTGTTTCCACCCCTTACAAAGCTTGGACTATTTCGTGTTCCCTTACGGGGAAGGACGAGTAACGAATCAAGGATAGATTTCAGTTCCCTGATTCTGTAAAAATTAGGATCCCGAGTGACGAAGAATGGGCTTGTCACTCTTATGTCGCCAAGGTTTGTTTGTGCGAGGCTGATTTTACCAGTGGCCTTCATTTCCCTGTTCATCCCCTTGTTAGGTAACTTTTTTCCTACTTGCATCTTGCTCTGGCACAGTTAGTGCTTAACTCCTAGCAAATCCTCGTCTCTTGCATGGTGGTATGGATGTCCGCCAATGATGGGGATGTCATTAGGAGGGATGAATTCCTCCATTTTTATTGTCTGAGAAAATCCAAAGACCCCGGCTATAATGAGTTTAAGCCGTGGGATAGGGCTTCCAGGTTGATCCTCGATTACTTATAGTCTCTCCAAAATTAGAAGCCAAATTTATTTTTTGTCTCTGGAAGTGGTTAGGAGTTCGTCCTTGGTGAGGACCTGGATGAAGGCCCCTAAGTTTTTTCGTAGTTAGGGATTTCCTGTGTTTGCTGCGTCTTTCTCATCTTTCCCTTGCTTTTCCCCTTTTTTTATGAGTGACGATGATAGGTGACTTACTTGTGTTTTTGTTTGCAGTTTCCTAACATCCTCGTTTGAAGAAGAGGTATCAGCGTCGAGCTAAAAGAGTGAAAGGAGTACTTGGAGTCTGTCAAAGATTTTGACGAGCTCGTTTCTCCTCAATCTTTATTTCTTCACTTTCTGGGTCGGGAAGGACCGGAACCGTCTACTAAGGTTTGGAAGAATTTGGAAGTTGTGAAGAAGAGTGAGCACTCTTCTCCCTTGGAATATTGAGCTTCAGTTTTATTTTTTTATTTTTTTTTATTTTAAATATTGTCTTCTTCCTTCTAGGAATGACGACTAGGTTTAGTAAGCAAAAGTTAGCTGAGGCCCAAGAGAAGAAGGCTAAGGGCGGCTCTGTCAGTGGTCTTTTGTCCAAGAAAAAGATGGGTGACGCTTCCAAGAAAGACTCTGTGGTAATTCCTCCTCCTGCCCATTCGCCTACCAAGCGCCTTGCCTCTCCTACTTTGTCACTGGAGGTGATTGCCTCTGGTGGAGAGGAGGTTAGGAAGAAGAAGAAAGTTGGTGGTAGATCTTTTATTCCTACCTTTTGGGATGATGTTGATGCAGCAGCTTTGAAGGCTTGTGAAGCGCTTTCCGTGGAAGACCTAAATCCTCTAATGGCAAAGTCGTCCAATGAGGTGATGTCGTCCCACATTCAAAAGCTTGTGCAGGTATGCGCCGTAGGTTGTTTTACTTCTTCTTTTTCTTCGTTTTGCTTCTGCTAAAGGAAAATTTCTTTGTAGGCTTTGGGGGAGTCTCTGTTTGTCTCTAGGAAGCTCTTGGACTTAGAAAAGAAAGTGGCCACATTTGAGCCTTTGGTCAACTCTTTGTTCGCTGAGAATGAGATGATGAAGAACAAGGTTGCTATTCTTACTGTCGAAGGTGAATATGACAAGGAGCCTGTGGCGACCTTGGAAAAAAGCGTACAAGTGGAGAAAGACTTCTGCAAGTTGAAGGATAAACAAATTGGTGATCTGGAGTTGAAGTTGCAGAAGGCTGAGGTTGCAGCGGTGAAGGATTTCAAAGATTCTGATGAGTACTCCGATGCCCTGTGCGAGTACTACGTAGAAGGCTTTGACCTTCTTAGGAAATAGATGGCGAAACATCACCCTGACTTGGATCTCTTTGGTCTGGTTATGGGCGATGTTGAGAAAGAGCTTATTTTTTATCGTCCTTCTGAGGCCACAGCGGAGAATGTGACGGAGGAAGCCATAGACATTGCCGGACTGATTACAACCCCTGTTGATCTAGTCCCTGAAAGCAGTAATCTTTATACATACATATATATATATATATATTTTTTTTTTTTTTTCTTTGGGCCCGTTGTTTTGGGCAACTAAACAATTCCTTTGGGGCCCGCTGTTTTGGGCAAGTAAAAAATTACTTTGACAATGACAGGTAGGTTGGTTGCAGCATGCAACTCTTTTTATGTTTGGTTGTACTTGGACAACCTTCTGTGACGATGTGTTGAAGCAACTTTTCATACTTAGCTCATGTTTGAACAGCTTTTTGTTTTTGGCTATGTTGGAACAATCGTGTTTGAATGATAGTGTTGATTGTGTTTGAACACCCTAGTGTTCTTAGTTGTGTCTTGAGTTATCTCTGGATGATGACCTTAGGTGTATTTGAACACTTAGCGTTCTTTAACTGTGTTTGAACAGCTTTTACTGCGTCACGATCTCAATTGTGTTTAGCACTTTGTATTTCAAAGGGTTTTTGTTGAGTCATGCTTGAATGACAATCTTAGTTATGTTTGAACAACTTAGCATTTTTAGCTGTGTTTGAACAGCTTTTTATTGAGTCATGTTTGAATGATGATGCTACTTGTGTTTGAACAACTTAGTATTTTTAGCTGTGTTTGAACAGCTTTTTATTGAGTCATGTTTGAATGATGATATTAGTCGTGTTTGAACAACTTAGCATTTTTGGCTGTGTTTGAACATCTTTCTATTGGGTCATGTTTGAATGACGATATTAGTTGTGTTTGAACAACTTAGTATTTTTAGTTGTATTTTAACAACTTTTTATTGAGTCATGTTTGAATAACGATATTAGTTGTGTTTGAACAACTTAGCATTTTTGGCTGTGTTTGAACAACTTTTTATTGAGTCATGTTTGAATGACGATCTTAGTTGTGTTTGAACAACTTAGTATTTTTAGCTGTGTTTGAATAGCTTTTTATTGAGTTATGTTTGAATGACGATGTTAGTTGTGTTTGAACAACTTAGTATTTTTTAACTGTGTTTGAATAGCTTTTTCTTGAGTCATGTTTGAATGACGATGTTAGTTGTGTTTGAACAACTTAGTATTTTTTAGCTGTGTTTGAACAGCGTTTTCTTGAGTCATGTTTGAATGACAATGTTGCGCTCTACTCTTGACTTAGAGTTGTGGTATTGGAGCGTCTTTTAGGTTAACCATTTTTTTTTTTGTCTTGAATGACGATTATATTGGTTGTGTTTGAACAACTCTAATTTAGCCAACTTTGGTAGTTGTGTATCAACAACTTCGATGGCTATGATGCCGTTGGCTATGCGTGAATAGCTTTTGATTTGAAATTTTAATGACGGAGGTCCTTGAGATGTCTCCCAAGGACGACTCCTAAACGTTGCACACATTTTGATAGTGGTAGATCATGGATAATCATTGATAAATATGTATTGCACATGACAGATCATGGATAATCATTGATGAATATGCATGGATAATGCTTTCATGTATTATTGATCTTATGAATGACTAACCTTATGAATGACGAAAGTGATGGTTGTCATACATACTAATATGAAGATTAGGCAACTTGAAATGTAAAACATTCCTTATTGGTAGTATTTCTTCAAGTGTTCTATGTTCCATGGTCAAGGTAGTTCCTGGCCGTCTAGAGACTTTAGGTGGTAGGAGCCTTCTCTGGAATGACGGATTACTTCATAAGGTCTTCCTAGGTTGGTCCTAGTTTTCCTTGGGATGGGTCCTTTGTTGCATGTGACACCTTCCTAAGGACAAGGTCTCTTGTATTGAACCTTCTCACCTTAACCGTTCTGTTATAGTATCTGGCCATTACTTCCTTATGCTTGGCCATTCGCTTTATAGCTTCTTCTCTGACTTCGTCAATTAGGTCCAGATTGCTGTTAAGCTCCTACTGATTCTTCTGGACTTCATATGTTTTAACTTGGTAGCTCGTCAGTCCTACTTCCACCGGTATGACAGCCTCAGTGCCAAATGTTAGTCTGAATGGTATTTCTCCTGTTGGAACTCTTGTGGTCGTCCTATATGCCCAAAGGACATTTTGCAATTCTTCAGGCCATACCCCCTTTGCCCCCTTAAGCCTAGTTTTGATGATTTTGAGCAAGCTTTTGTTCATCACTTCTGTCTGGTCGTTGGTCTGAGGGTGTCTTAGAGAAGAATAGTAATTCTTGACTCCTAAGTCTTGGCAGAATTTTCAAAACTTGGGGTTGTCAAACTACTTTCCATTGTCTGATATTATGACATGTGGGACTCCAAACCTGCAAATGATGTTTTTCCACATAAAGCTTGTGACTTTAGCCTCTGTTATTGTCGTCACTGGCTTTGCTTCTACCCATTTTGTTAAGTAATCAATTGCGACAATTAGAAATCTGAGTTGCTTTTTCCCTAGAGGGAATGGATCCATAATATCAATTCCCCATTGGGCGAAGGGCCATGGTGAGGAGATGGGCGTCATCGTCTCACTTGGTCTCGTCTGGACATTTGTGAAGCGTTGACACTTGTCGCATGCTCTGACGATGCTGTATGCATCTTTTTGTAGGGTTGGCCAGTAATATCTTGCTCTGAGCGCTTTTCCTGCTAAGGATCTTGCCCCAGCATGGTTTCCACAGGTTTCATTGTGTATCTTGCGGAGCATATAATCTGCTTCTTCTGAACTAGCGCATCTTAGATATGGGAGAGAATATCCTCGTCCATACAGCACGTCGTCAATAATGACGAAGTGAGCTACTCTGATTTGTATCTTTCTTGCTTTCGTCTTATCTTCAGGGAGCCATTCTTCTTTCAAGTAACGGACAATGGGAGCCATCCACTTGTCATGTTCTTTTATCGTCAGGACTTGTTCACCTTTTGTGCTTGGCTACCCCTTTATCTCTAAACATAGTTCGGAGGTCGCATTATAATCGTCTGATGAGGCCAATCTTGCTAGAAAATCAGCTTCTACATTTTTGGCTCGAGGGATTTGCACAAAGTTTAGACTGTTAAAGTGCTGTGAGAGTCGTTGGACGATCTTTAAGTACTTTGGCATCCTTTCTTCTTTGGCTTCATAATCTCCCTTCACCTGTCCAATTATTAGTTGGGGAATTAGCTTGGACGATAAGATTCTTTGCTCCTAAAGCCTTTGCAAGACTTAGCCCTGTTAGCAATGCTTCATACTTTGCCTCATTATTTGTTGCTGCGAATTGTAATCTGACTGCATACTTCAATGATTCTTTTTCTGGAGATATGAACACCACTCCTACTCCTCCTATTTTCCTCGTTGCAGACCCATCCATTTGGACTGTCCGTGTTTCCATAGGAGGTTCTTCTTCCTTACAAGGGTAAGTGAATTCTGCAATGAAGTCTGCTAGCACTTGGGCTTTGATTACTGCTTAGGGCTAATATTCAATGTCGAATTGGCCTAATTCAATTGCCCATTGAATGAGTCGTCCTACTGCATCTATCTTGTTCATCGTCTTTCTTATGGGTTGGTTTGTCATGATGATGATAGGGTGTGCTTGGAAATAAGGATGGAGTTTTCTGGAGGCGATCAATAATGCAAAAGCTATCTTTTCCATCCTTGGGTTATTTGCCTTTGCACCTTGAAATGCCTAGCTAGTGTAATAGATAGGCTTTTGTACGTTCCCTTCTTCTCTGATCAGTGCTGAACTTACTGTAGTGTTGGATACTACTAAGTAGAGGTACAACTTCTCTCCCATCACCGAGGGGCTTAGTAGAGGTGACTTCGCCAGGTACTTTTTTAACTTGGCAAGGGCTTCCTCGCATTCGTCAATCCACTGAAAAGCTTTTTTCAATACCTTGAAGAATGGCATGCACTTGTCTGTTGCCCTAGAGACGAATTTGTTTAGGGCTACAACCTTTCCTGTCAAGCTCTGCACCTCCTTCACTGTCTTTGGTGATTTGACCTCGATTATTGCCTTTACTTTATTTGGATTTGCCTCTATACCTTGTTGGGGCACCATGAATCCCAATAATTTTCCTAAAGTAATAGTGAAAACGTACTTTCCAGGGTTTAACTTCATATTGTACTTTCTTAGCGTGCTGAAGGTCTCTTTTAAATAGTCCAAGTGGTTGGCTTCATCCTTTCTTTTCACCAGCAAATCATCCACGTACACCTCCACATTCCTCCCAATCTGGTGAGAGAACATGCAGTTCACCAATCTTTGGTAGGTGGCTCTTGTGTTCTTCAGTCCAAAGGGCATAACTTTGTAGCAATACAACCCTTGGCTGGTAACAAACAAGGTCTTCTCTTAATCGTCTTCGTCCATAAGAATCTGGTTGTATCCAGAAAATGTGTCCATGAAACTTAAGAGCTTGTATCCAGCAGTTGAGTCTACTAGCTGATCAATCCTCGACAAGGGGAAGCTATCTTTTGGGCAGGCTTTATTCAAGTCTGTGAAATTGACGCACATTCTCTACTTGCCCTTACTCTTCTTTAACATGACCACGTTTGCTAGCCAATTTGGATAGAAGACCTCTCTGATGAAGTCGGCTTCTAACAGTTTCTCTACTTCTTCAGTTACAGCTTTATTGCACTCTGGTGCAAATATTCTTCGCTTTTACTGTACAGGTTTGCATTCTGGGTTGACGCTTAGATGATGCTGTATGATCTTCCTATCAATCCCGGGCATATCCTCGTATTTCCAGGTGAAAACATCTTGGTTTGCCCTTAAGAAGGAGATAATTTTCTTTTTCTCTAAAGTTGGGAGTGCTGTTCCGATCTTCAATACCTTCGTCGAATCTCCTGGGATGATCTCAACTTCTTGTGGTGTTTCTGATGGTTCGGGAATGGGTTCTAGTTCATTAATCACCCATGTGTGGTTCTCTCCCGATGCTAGGGTAGCTTAATAGCATTCTTTTGCCAAAACTTGGTCTCCTCTGATTTCTCCTACTCCATGGGCTGTTGGAAATTTCACCTTTAAGTGATATGTTGATGTCACTATCCTTAGTCTGTTGAGTGCAGGTCTTCCCAAGATGATGTTGTATGTCGAAGGGCAATCAATTATGAGGAAATCAATTTCCTTGGTGACTTGTGCTGGGTAAGTTCCTGCTATCACAGATAGAGCGACGATGCCTCTAGGGACAATTCTAGCCCTTGTGAAGCTTATTAGAGGCGAGGTGAAAGACTTGATCCTTTTCTTATCCAGCTTCATCTGCTGAAATGCGGGTAAGTAGATGATATCTGCTGAGCTTTCGTTGTCAATGAGCACCCAGTGGATTCTGAATTCTTCTACTCTAGCATGATTACCAGCGGATTGTCATAGGGTTGCCTGATACCGTGATTGTCTCTCTCTGAGAAGACAGTATTCGACTCGTCATTCTTTGGCATCTTCATTGGAGGGAGCAGCGAATGGATGTTGCATATTTCTCTCCCCTGTGCTTTTTTCAGGGACTTCAGCGTTCCGCCTGTCGTTAGTCCTCCCGAGATCGTCTTTATTTCTCCTGCAGGGGGTTTGCTATCCCTTACCTCCAAAGTTCTTTCTGACGTACTTCTGTAGCTTCCCTTGTCAAATTAAAGTTTCCACTTGGTCTTTCAAATGCCTACACTTATCGGTGCGATGCTCGTGATCCTGGTGGAACCTACAGTATTTGTTCTTGTCTCTCCTTTCTATTGGAGTGCTAATTAGCTTCGGCCATTTTAGGGAGGGATCGTCTTTTATCTGCATAAGGACCTGCTTAATTGCCATTATTAGAGGAGTGAAGTAAGTGAACCTGGATTTCCTGTCTGGAAGTTCCTTCTTTTTTCCTGTAGTTTGCCCAACATTTCGTGTCTCCTTCTTCTTGTCGCGATTGCTACTTGTTCCTTCATCTCTCTTCCTTTTTCCTTTCATTTCTTTTGCAAGCATTGCATCTTCTGCATTCATGTACTTCTGAGCTTTACGAAGCAACTCCGCGATTGTTTTTGGTGGACCTTTAGTGATTAAGAAAAAGAAATCTCCTAGCAGCAACCCTACTTGGAAGGTTGTTAAGATGACTTGATCTTCAGCTTCATCTACTTGCAGCAGCTCCTTATTGAACCGAGTGACGTACTCTCTTAGTGATTCTCCTTCTGCTTGCTGGGTGTTGAGAAGATGGCCAGTTGGTTTTTTGTGTCTTTGCCCCCCAATGAAATGATGAACAAAACCCTTGCTGAGTTGTTTGAAATCTGCAATAGTTCCTAGGAGTATTTTGCTAAACCATACTCTGGCCGCTCCTTTCAGTGTTTTTGGGAATGCCATACACAACACTTCGTCTGGGGTCATCTACAGCAGCATCAGCGTCTTGAATGATTCGATGTGATCCAAGGGATCCTTGGAACCGTCATATGACTCCAATTGTGGGAGATAGAATTTTGGTGGGAAGGGACGATTTAGCACTTCATTGGTGAATGGTGAGTCCGTCCTTCGAATCATCCCATCTAGATTCTCTCTGTCTTTTTCCTTCGTGCTTTTTAGTTCGTCCACCTCCTTTCTCATGTTGCGGAGCTCATTCTCCACCCTAGTGGAATCTTCTCATAAAGTTTTGTCTCTCCTATTGGCTTGAGAGTTTGATTCTTCTTTGTTTTGGTTTTCACCTATCCACTGATGTTTTGCGTTTTGAGACTCCATTGTTTTTCGCAGTTCTTCATTCTGGCGAGTCAGCTCTTCCACATTGGCCAAAAGGGCTTGGATTTGTTGTTGTTGCACAACATCTGGCTGAGGTCTAGTTTCTGCTTCTATCTCATACTTCAAGGAACTCTTTTATTATAGGGAAAGATGGCTCGAATGATTAGCATTTCCCACAGACGGTGCCAAACTAATGATGCAAAAAATCAACAGTTGAGCTTCTCGTCGTAGCGGATGGACGATACTGTGAATGGAGTCATCTCTGTAGATGAGAATCCTGCAAAATGAACTGAGGGGAAGAGTAACACATCGGTGTGGCATCAGCCAAATCGCCTCTGACACTTTAGTTAATAAGAGAGAAAGATTCTAGAGAGAGTATTTGTATGTAATTAGTTGTACCTTGGGTTTCTAGCGCTTTCTCTTTTATAGTTGAATGCCTCGTCAGGAATCTTTATCCAACTAGTTGAACATGATTACATGGTATAATTGAAATAACATTAGATTTTTATTTTTTTAATATTCCTAACTTTCTTTCATTTACTATTACAATCAGTTTCATTGCCTCGCATGAGTTTCTTTCCTCAAAACTTCATTGATGTTTGGGCTTTCCATGTAGCATAAGTGAAGAAGACGAGGAAGGAATCATGTGGACTTTCTTTTCAGGTCAATTCACTGAAGGACAAGAAGGGGACATCAATGGAGTCACCTCTCCTTTAGCGGAAGATGCTAAGAAATTATCACAGTGACGAAAAGTTGTTTGGTAAATGACTAAATGCAGAGAAAGTGGTTTTGTCGAGGTCACAAAGTGAATGGATTGCTTTTGCTTTTAAAATAAAATTAGATTTATTTATTTATTTTAATACTCCTATCTTTCTTTTGTTCCTTATTACGATCAGTTTCACTGTCTCACATGAGTTTCTTTCCTCATAACTTCATTGAGGTTCGGCTTTTCCATGTTACTCGTGACTCAAATCATGGTCTCCCTTGGCCTTGTATTAGCCTCATCTTCAACCTCTTTTGTGTATTGTGACCTGTCTTTTTCTCTTCTTCTAGCACAGTAGTTAGTGATAAATCCATAATAAGTAATCAATCAATCAATCAATTTATCTATCTATATATATTTAAAAGCTGAAGCATATCATTTATTGTTGCTACGCTCTTATTGAGCCACATCAGCAGCCACATCATTCACTCAATTTCAACACTTTCTCTCTTTTTTCAAATTTTTTTTCTTATTAATTTCTCAACTTATTATTATACTTTCTCCAACTTTTCTCTTCCTTTTACCTTTTCATTTTTCTACTACTATATACCTTAATTTCACTTTTCTTCTATCTCTTTATCTTTCTTTATTTTTGACTTTTCTTATCCCCATCTCTTACTATTAATTTACAATTCTCTCTCTCTCTCTATACGTATTTTCCCACACACAAAAAGTTATTTTCTCTCTCTTTCTCTCTCTCAAAATTTATATTTTCATTTTTTGGTGGAATATTTTATTTTTCTTACATCTCTACTTTGGTTGATGAATTTTTGCATTATTTGGGTTGATATAATTAAGTTATGTTTTTAAATTGTTATACTTTTTCTTCTCTTTAATTCATAGATGTTATACTATTGCATTATAAAGATAGTATTGTGAGAGACCGGAAAATTAGGCCTCTCAAAAAAGAGAGAGATTTTTGAGTGCTTTTTAGGGCACCTCTCTTTTTGGGTAAATGGTGTAGAGTCGTCACTTATTTTTTATACAAAAAAAATAAGAAAAACTAAATACAAAAAATACATGACTGAATTGTACCATTCTCATTGATTGAATAAAAAAATACATGTTTGAAAAATTGAAAATTACATGGCTTTGGGTCCTAGTAACAAACTACCAAAAAATTACATGGCTTCTTGTCCTAGTTACATTCTACCAAAAATAAAACAAAGATAAGACCTAGGTCTACCTATCTAAAGACACTAAATTTGGAGGCTAGGTTACGGAATGGGAAGTTATTAGGGGCCCATTCCACCCAGATAGAGTCTGGTCTTCTAAACTCTTGTGACCAATGTACCCCTTTTATGCATGCTATGAATGATATGTTGAACATGTGAAATAAACTAAATCACACAAATTTATTTATGAATGTATCCACTTCTTTGTTAAAAAAAATTCAGATCTGTTTTAGAGATAAAAAAAAAATTGTTTTGGTTTAGAAAAAAAAAAATCAGGTCTGTTTTTGTTGTGTAAAAAAATGGTTTTTCGAGAGAAAATTCAAATATGTGTTTATTTAATTAAAACAAAGTCTTTTTATTTTTTTTTAAAAAAATCAGATCTATTTTTGAGAACTTAAAAAAAATGGTTTTGGTTTATAAAAGATCAGATCTATTTTTTAAGAACTAGAAAAAATGATTTTTGGTTGACAAAAAATCAGATTTGTTTTTATACGTTCAAAAAACTATGAAAAAAAATTTTTGAGTAGAGAATTTCATTCATGAAATAAATTCATGCTACATGTATTAATTAAAACAAATACAACCATTCATGATCTTTTTTTATTTCAAAATCTGCTATGTTAAAAAATCAGATCTGTATCTGAGGAAGATACAAATCTGTTTTTATTTAAAAAAAATTCAGATATGCATTTAAGGAAGATACAGATCCGTTTTTATTTTGAAAAAAATTCAGATCTACACCTAAAGAAGATGCAGATCCATTGTTGTTTGAAGAAAAATTCAGATCTACATCTAAGGAAGATGCGATTCGTTTTATTGAAGAAAAATTCAAATCTACATCTAAGAAAGATGCATATCCGTTTTTGTTTGAAGAAAAAGAATTAATTACATGCAGTTCTTTAAAATTAAGGAAAATATCATAACAATTATAAATGATTCAAGATCATGCTTTAAACAAAACAATAATTAAAAATTCGTGTTATAGATATTTGAAACAACTAAACTAAAAAACATGCATGCATCATCACAAAAGAGAAGCATATGGAAAAAGGGTTATCAAAAACAACCTCTTGCATGGAGCACTTCTTCTTCTTGAGAGGATGTTTTAGGGTTCAAAGAAATTTATTCAATTATCTTTGAAGCCTAAAAACCCTAGTTTAAGAGAGAATACCAGAAAAAGGGGGTGAAAAATTTGAGAGTGTGAAAAGGCGTCTCTCCTTGAGTGTAAAAGAGTGTCTTGAATTTTGAGAACTAGTCTCTATTTATAGAGATTAGAATGCTTAAAAAATAAGCAACGACGGGTAGAATACGAATCAGGACGCGTCTTTTTGCGAAAAAGTTGAAAAGGGTGTGCCTTATTGGCACCCGAAGAGAGTTGGGCCAAAGCCCAAAAGAGTGCAATTCAGCACTCCAAAAAGTGCTGAATGGTACTCGTGGGTGCTGATCGTACTTTCGTGTTTGGGTGCATTTTGGACTCCTTTTTTAGGTTTTCTTGAGCCAATCCTTGCACTTAGACGTGTTTTCAATCCGTGTTCTAAGATTTTTATCTCTTTTCTTTGATAATTCAGGTCTTTTCAGCAATAATTATCTTGTAGATAAATACCCTAAAATAAATCTTGATAAAGTTCAGATTATCTACAATTTTATTGTTATCCAATTATCCCATTTTATTCCTATGCAAGCAATCTTATTTTAGACACTAATTATCAACCAATCACAAAATTATTTAATAAAATTTAATTGTTTAATGAATTAGAATTAATTTAAATTAATTGTGCGTGGTCGACTCTACCTTGACACAATGCATGCTGACCGTGCAAACTTGATCATGCAATATCTTTCGATTTGACGGTCCGATTTGGAAACCAGACACACCGTTGTGACCGTTAGAATCTCAAGATCATTTTTATGATATTAAATGAATGAATTAATGCATGTAATGTAATCATTTTTTTTTGGGTACATGTATGGTCATTCCAGTCATCTTCCTTGATTAAATTATGGGTGCAAAATTGAGTGTCTACAGAATGCCCCTCATTGACAGATCTTGGAAAGTGAATGTCAATGTAAAACAAAGACATTGATTTTAGTGGCCATGATTTAATTGAGGTTGAATTTTCAAAGATTTCCTAGCCCTCGAATTTAAAACTTTGGAACAAAGAACTAGTAGCTTACCTTTGATAGAAACAAAAAATCCTGACCTAGCTGATAGCTGATGAACTTTGGAAATGATTCTTGACAATTGATGCGACCAAGAGGCTTATCAATCTTGGTCTTGATAATGGAGTTGTCTGCGACCAAGGGGCTTTTCAACTTCAATCTTGACGAAAGGTAATTGTCTGGGACCTTGATCTTGACGAAGGAAGTGTTTGCGACCAAAGGACTTGATCTTGATGAAAGTAGTGTCTGTGACCAAAGGACTTGATCTTGATGAAAGTAGTGTCTACGACCAAAGGACTTGATCTTGACGAAGGTAAGGACTTGATCTTGACAAAGGTAGTGTCTGCGACCGAAGGACTTGATCTTGACGAAAGTGTCTGCGACCAAAGGACTTGGTCTTGATGAAAGTAGTGTCTGTGACCAAAGGACTTGGTCTTGACGAAAGTAGTATCTGCGACCAAAGGACTTGATCTTGACGAAAGTAATGCCTGCGACCACGATCTTGATCTTGACTAAGAAAATGTTTGTGACCAAAGGACCTTGATCTTGACTAAGGAAATGTTTGCGACCATGATCTTGATCTTGACGAAGGAAATGTCTGCCCATGATCTTGATCTTGATGAAGAAAATGTTTGCGACCAAAGGACCTTGATCTTGACTAAGGAAATGTTTGCGACCACGATCTCGATCTTGATGAAGGAAATGTCTGCAACCATGATCTTGATCTCGACGAAGGAAATGTCGACGTCCACGATCTTGATCTTGACGAAGGAAATGTCTACGACCACGATCTTGATCTTGACTAAGAAAATCAAGGGCTTCTCATCTTTGAAACCAAGTTGTTGCCTGCAAAAGTCAAAATTTGGAATTAGTCTCTAATTGATGAGTGTTTTGTTGTTCCCTTGCTTTTTTGAAATGTGTGATTTTCATTTGTCTCTTCTTGATTTGAACTTTATCAAGAAGACTTTGAAAGATTTATTTTTGAAACTTGAAGCTTGGAAATGGAAATTGGAAATTTTGAATTTTGAGACTTTGAAAATTGAAAATTTGGAATTTTATACTTGAGATTTTGGATTGAGATTTGGAATTTGGAAACCTTGAGATTTTGAAATTTTAAAACTGAGATTTTGAAAATTTTGAAATTTGAAAATTTGAAACTTAAGGCTTGGGCTTTAAAACTTGGAATTTTGAAAAATTGAAACTTGGAATTTTGAAAATTTGTGACTTGAAATTTTAAGCATGAAATCTGAGGTTTGAAATTCGTGCAATTTGAAATTTTGGAAATTGAAGGTTTGAATTTAAAAATTGGGCATTGAGAAGGTGGAATTTTTAAACTTGGGAATGAAAATTTTGAATTGAAAATTTGGGATTTGGAGTTTGAAAAAAAAAAAAAAAAAAAAAAAAAAACCTTGAAAATTTGAACTTGAAGTTTTATCCTTAATCCACCCCAAAAATTTTTTCCTTTCTTTTTTTTTTTTTTTTGAAAATTTGATTTTTTTGATTTTTCTCTTTTCATGATGTGATTGATTTTTTTTTTTTTTTTTTTAAGGAATGGGAAAGAAACGGAAATAAAAAGAAAAGAAAAAAAGTAATTTTTTTTTGGGAGTTGATTGAGTCAACTCAGCTAATACTTTGATGTGGGGGCCAAACTTGTCTCCCTTTTCTTCTTTTTTGCTTCCTCCTTCATCACCTTCTCTTCCTCTATTAACACTATTCACCTTCTTCTTCCACATTATATTTCTTCTAAAAAAAAACACTTTTCTAAGCTTCTCAACGTTCCTTCATCCATCCTCCTCAATATTTCTTTAGATCCTTGTGTTTTTGAGCACTTTTGCCACACACCCATTTTTCTTTGCATCAAAATGTTTTCTTCTTCCAATGAATTCTCTTTTCTTACTTTTCATGGTAAGAAATATGATCCAACATTTGATTGGCATGATGAGGAGGGGCTTCTTCAAGACCCTAAGACCTATGCTCCATATTCTCATATAGACATCAAGGTGAGTTTTTCTTTGGTTTCTTTGCTTGGAAAAATGTTGTTTCATATTTCATTGAAAGTTTCATGGTGAGATATTGTCATTTGGTTGTTGTAATTTGGTGCATTGTATGATTGATCATGTTGGAAAGTTGGCTTTGGAGCATTCTTGAAGTGCTATTTTTGGTCATGGTGCAATTTGGACAATGTTGGTGGCTTATGGAATTTTGATAATGTGGGTAGATTGTGATGTTGTTGGGTGAATTTTGGTTTGGATTTTGGGAGTATTGGCATTGTGAAAAATTTGTGTTGTGAGCTTATATGAATATGCTCATGATGTATGTGGAAAAGTTTGTTAGCATGTGTAAACTTTGTTCTATGAACATGGCAAAATTTTGTGGGTATGGACAAATTTTGTGGACATGAAATTTTGACTTATGGAAAAATTTTGTTGGGTATGTGATGTTGGTTCATGGAAAATTTTGTGGTTATGATTTTGGCTATGTGAGAATTTACTTGTTGTGCATGGACATGTAGGACATTATTTGTTGGCTATCTTGGTCATGTAGGAATTTTTGTGTATGGTTATGGAAAAAATTTGGTAGTTGTGTATGGACATGTGAAAAATTTTGATTATGGTAAAATTTTTGGTGGGGCATTGATTATTATTATTTTTTTTTTGTTGTGGGAATTTTTTTTGACATGGGGTTTTTTATTGGCATGGGAATGTTGAGCTAAACTTTTGTGTTGCAGAGCCTCAAGAGTCGAGGTAGTCTCCAAATGTTGAAAAACACGTGGGAAACATTGTTTCCTAACATCAAAAATATCATCAACGATGCGGGCTTTGGTACTTTCTTTGAAGCTTTGTTAAATCAAGAGACACATGAATACAAGGTTCTTTAGTTACTCCTTGCCTTAGCAGAGCGCTTCTGGGACACTACATGTACCTTCCATTTTCCAAGCATTGGTGAGGTGATGTTAACACCTTATGACTTTTCTGTTATCATCGGTCTAAGGTTGAGTGGTGAAAGAATTCGTGTCAATGACTCCCTTACTTCAACTGAAATCAAGAAACTTCTAGGTGTAGTGCCTTCCAGAATGAAGAGTAAAAATATTCCTTTGTCCTGGCTATGCGAGAATATTCCCCAATGTGATACTGTGGCAAAGGGTGCTCGCATGTTCATGCTTCTTTTTATTGGGACTTTCTTGTGTCTGGATTTAGGCAGTACAGTGAATCTACGTTACTTGTGGAGCTTGAGAAAAATTGAGCAAATCCAGAATTATGATTAGGGCGATATGGCTTATGCTACTCTGTTGCATTTCATGACCGAACTTTCAAGATGGAGCCTTTCAAGCTTGGGTGGGGTTCCATTTGTATGGCAGCTGAGGTTTGAAATTTTTTGCTATGTGTAGGTTTTGGAAAGTTATTTTTTTTGGCTAGATTGTAATGGAAGGTTATCTTGTCTATGTGTGGTAATGGTGTTGTGAATTTTTTTCGGGTTTGGATGTATGAATACTTTGGGGTTGGTCCTGAAATCCGAGAGGTTACTGGCATTTTTCTTAGATTTCTCCGTTGGTTGCCCAAACACCGTTTATCTACACCTTCCAGGCATTCTTTGGAAATTTGGCGCTTGGTGATTGACAATTTGACTGCTGATGATGTGAGTTCTTTCTCCCCCTTTCTTTTTTTTTGGAATCTTTGGTACTTGGTTATGGCTTGGTCTTTTCTCATTCTAGGTTCCTTTGTGATTTTTTAGATGTCTTTAGATCCTTGGGTTGGATGTGAGGGGTATGCAGAATGTAAGCGGGCTTTGGAGCTAAATGGCCGTCAGGTATTGTTTGAATGTGGGCATGGAAGATATTGGTATCTTGGTGATCAGGTGTTACCCTAAGTTCAACATTGCACGTTTTTAGACCCCTTAAATACAAACAGATTAACCTAGTTATTTAGCCAAGCAATTAACTTAGGTAAATTATTCAGATCTAGGTTAACACAAGTAAAACATATCATTGAAACAGTGCGGAAAGATAAAGAACATAACGATATGATAACCCAGGAAAACCAAACCTGTAAAAAACCTGGGGAGGATTTAACCTAGCTATCCTCAAGATAAAACAAATCCACTATGAAAGAATTGAAGTTTTACAATAGTGACTTAGACCACTAACATCCTATTGCTACCTCGAGTAGAAAACTTACTACCACGACCACGTGATAGCTTCGAGTCCACGGACTACTTTTTTCTTGGATTCACAACAACCACAAGAACTCCTACTTGTGTTTTTCTTTAAGCTCTTTATGTAGCAAATGAAGTGATCACCAAGCTCTCGACATCAATCTTGATCTTGATAACCCTAAGTATGTATGAAGGCAAATACCTCTAGATCTCACAAGAGATTCATACACACAACATAAACAACAACAATAAAACATGGCCAGGGTTTTTCCTTTTATACTTAAGCCAAAACATAAAAACCTACACGTCATATGGGCTTGGGCTTGGGCTTGAGTTGGAAAAATCTGCAGAAAAACATTCTACACAAGCTTCAATTGATCGAGTCTAATTTTCGCTCGATCGAGCCTTGCAGAAAGTGAATAGTAATTTTCTGCAATTACTCGATTCTAACTTCACAATAAACATACTTTGAGCAGCCTAATTCTACACTCTAAGTTTTGATCATGGTTTGCCAACATTACACATTGAAGTTCTAATACATTTAGATCCTAAATCCTTAGAACCTAACAAACATGAGTATCCTCCTACAACAATTCCAATTCGTCCTTGTTCCATTGTCCGGTTGGTTGACCTTCTGACTAATGAAGAGATTGCTCGGGCTTGTGATGGCTATATCGTTGCAGGAGTAGAAGGGGATTATTCTGAATTCATTTGAGTTCATCTGCAAGGTTGCTTGGCTGGCATAACGGTACTTTTCTTCCCTTCTGAAGTCAAACTTTCATCTTGCATATTCCTTTTCCATATTTCTGCTTGGTAACAATATTTGCATGTTGGATTTTCTGCCTCCATCTTTTGAAGGAGAGGAAAGGGGAGGGGAAGAGAAAGAGATTCCCTCTCCTCACCATGCCAGTAGCTTTTCTAGTTCCTTCATGGAGACTTATCCCCATTTTCCGGCATGGCGATATGATGTGATGAATCCTAATGGAACGTATAGTTCCATGCCTTTGAATAGACCAGAGCACACACCGAATGTTCCTTGGCCTGATCTAGTATGTTCTTGAATTTTTATTTCTTTGTCCTTATTTCTTCTTGGCTTATTGAATGGCTCTTAATCTGGTAAATTTGTGCTTTAGGTTGATGTGGATCTTGTGGAGGAAAGCACACAGATGATTGGAGACTTGCAATCATTGGCTCGTACCCAGTCCTCCCAATATGCGCTTAACGAGGCGAGCTGGGTATGCCATTTTGCTTTTTGAGTATCTTCAGCTTGAACTTTTATTGATGAGGAAATTAACAATTGATTTTGCTGACTTTTCAGACACATCGAATGAAAGCTGCTGATGCTACCAGAAGAACTTTAGAGGAAAGGATCAGGAGCCTCGAACTTGAAAACCGTCAGTACGATCTTTGCTTTTTCACAAGTCAAGAAGGAAATACTGAACGTAGCTCCTCTAGAGGTGGGTCAAGGAGATCCTCAGGCAAGCGGACTAGGAGTCCCAATGATGTTTGACTTGTATTTTTCATTTTTCTTGCAAAACAAAAGGAAGTGTTCCTTAGACAATCTTGCACTAATTTCCATGTTTAGCTCTTTGCCCCTTGGGTCATGTAGAAACTTTAACTGAGACAAGTTTAGAATTCACCTGATGAGGTCTTGTAGCACCAATTTAAACTTATCTTGATTGGCTCTGATGGAATCTGCACTTACTTGAATGAGACGGAGCCGAATGCCCCTAGTTTAAAATGAATGCATGATTGATTTTTTTTTTTTTTTGGAACTCTTGATGATGATTTTTTTTTTGGAAAAAAAATTGATGATGGTGGTCTCTTTTGAAAATGAATGGGATATGGGCAAATGCGCCTAGTTTGGAACATGAATCCATGAGTCTTGAAAAAAAAACTTGATTTGATCAATTTTGAAAATAATGATGCAAGTGATGATTTTTGAAAACAAATGAGTTAGGCACGTTGGGATGCCCCATTTTGACCTAAAAAAATCTTTTTGAGTGTTAAATGATCCTAAAAAAAAAGTTTGAGAACGCAAAATTGCATGGATGTACGATGGCCGGAGTGGGTGCCACTTGGCACATGAGGAGTGCCATTTGGCACTTTTAAAGTGCCGTTCAGCACTTTGAAACTGCTGATTGGCACTTTTAAAGTGTCGAATGGCACTTGGCCACGCCATGACGCTCACGACATGGTGGGCCAACTCCTTACGCTTTTCCAATGCGTGTTTTGCATTTTCGTGTTTTTTGAAAAATATTTCGTTCATTTGTGATCATGAAACACTTTCCGACTCAGCTACAAACTCCCTGAAACCTATTTCAACCTGTTTTAGGAACTGATGTAGCTTATATTGATGATTTCTCCTGTGACAAATCTTTGCATCAAGGTTAGCAAAATACAATAATCACAAGCAAAAGTCATCCATGGCTAGCAATCATAACTTTTCTCATTCAACAATTCATGATATCAATAGATGGGTTCGTAACTTTGATTTTAGTACCAAGACCAATTTTACAGCCTACAAATTAGAGGGAATTAAGGCTCTGAGGAATGTCAAAATCAAATGGGATTTCCTTTGTGCTGCTGTGAAATTCTAGGATCCCAAAGATCATGTGTTCTGGTTTAAACTACTGAACTTTGTCCGACAATTGAAGAGTTCTCCGCTATCCTGGGCTATGATCCAAGCAAACAATCTGTAGTGGTTTCTTGTGATCCCAGGCATAAGGAATCTTTGTCTGATGCTCTGGATCTTCTTACTTCCATTATCGATAGTATGATTGAAGGACATATGGTGAATCTTCATGTAATTGTTTTCAGGCTGATTAACAAACGCATCTATGGAGTGACTAACAATATGCAAAAAAAATTTGGCTTGGCCCTATGCTTCGTGGGAGAATTTTTGCTTTGCTCTGGAAGGCACGATTTTGTGGATGCTCGAGCCATAAGTGTTGTGAGTCAAATTAAGGATGGTGATAATCCTGTTTCTTTGATCTTGGCAGAAACTCTTCTAGGATTGGATACTATATTTCATGGTGGAGAGTCTCAAAACTTCCTAGAGAGTCCCTTGGTTTTGCAGATATGGCTGTTGGAGCGATTGGATATGATTGCTAGGCCTACAATTGGTAATTATGGGCCTAGCAGTTTTCTTAGTAGGTCTGTTATCAAAACTGAGTGCCAAATTGAGAGTGACTGGGTGAAGTTCTTGAACAAGAAATCCAGTACCTCAATCCAATGGAACTGTTATTGGTGGAAGTGCCCACCCCCTTTACTGCGGTCTCTAGGATCAGATCACATCTTCATTGTTAGGTTGTGGAGGGCAACTTTCTACAAGGCAGATAGACTCTTAAGGCAGTTTCAATATGAGCAAGGAATGCCTGGTGGAAAAAGAAGAAGACCTTTCACTCCTGTGGACACAAATCCTACTTCTATAAAAAACATGCTATTGGGTTTGGAGACGGCTAACCGAGTGGACCAATCTTTTGTCAAAGTTCACTTTCACAAGATGACTAGAGAATACTCTAACTGGTTGGTGGACAAGATTGCTGACAAGGAAGCTGAGATGGTTGCTATGAGAAAGCAGTTTCTCCGAGACAACCGGGAAAGACACGATGAAGACAACTATGAATTCAAAAGAAGGGACAAGAATGATGAAGTACCTAACACAAAAGAAATCAATGATCAACAAAAAGAGAAAAGACTAAAGACAAAGTGACCTTCTTATTTTTTGGCTTTGAACATGTTTATTCAAAAGTTGATGTAAAAACTCTTATATTTAGGAATTATTTAGGATTTGCAGGATAAGGGTTTTGTTTAAAGTGTACACTTTTGGGGTTTGGTTTTTTATGATTTGGTTTAGGGTTTGGGTTCTTGAGGTTTGGTTTTATTTATTTATTTTTTATGGTTTGATTTAGGGTTTGGGTTTCTGGATTTTGTGTAATGACACGGTTTAATGGAATAGTTGAATTTTTTTGAAAAAGTTTGGTTAATGGGCAAATGGTGGTTTTGGGAAATTGTGACCGGACCAATGCATGGTTGCCTACGTACCCCCTTTATAGAAGGATCAGGTCATCACGTAGTTCATTGATATTTTATTTGCCTTAATTTTTGCCTAGGTTGCCCTTTCGGGTTTCCAACCTAGCTGGCTTTCTCTCTCTTTCTTTTTTTTTTTTTTTTTTTTTTTTTTTAATCAAGCCTAGGAAGGGAAATAACATAATTTACAACCACTTCAGACGTGGTGCTTTTAGACTACCACCTCAGACATGGTATTTCTTCAATTGATCAATGTTGGTTGGCTCAGTGAAAGGGTTTGCATCTAAGTCCATCAATCTTATTGCTCCCTCAGAGTATATTTGTTTGATAATGTATAGGCCTACCCTATTTTGCTTGAACTTCTTGTTTGCATCCTGAATCGGTGCTCGGATTTCCTTCAACACTAAATCCCCTAATTTCAAATCTTTGGTTCTCACTTTCTTGTCAAAAGCTTTCTTAAGCCTCCTTTGATAACCTTGAATATGATACAAGGCCTTGAGTCTTTTCTCATCTAGCATGCACAACTGATCATATCTGCTTTGCAACCAATCTATTTTAGGGATTTCACTTTCCAATACTGTCCTTAGTGAACGGACACCCATCTCAATGGGAAGAACTGCTTCCATCCCATTTATCAATGAATAAGGAGTGGCTCTTGTGGAAGATCGAATTGATGTTCTATACCCCCAAAGCGCATAGGGCAATTGTAGGTGTCAGTCCTTGTAGTCCTTTGTGCTCTTCTTCAAGATTCACCCTATATTTTTATTAGCAGCCTCAACTGCTCCATTGGTTTGAGGACGGTAAGGTGAAGACTTGTGATGTTGAATGTTGAACTGTCGTATTAGCTTTTTTGTTTCTCCCTTGAAATGCTGCCCATTGTCAGAGATAATTTTATGTGGTACCCTATATTTGCAGATGATATTGGTCTGGATGAATTGAGCAACTTTCTTTGAATTCAGAACTTTGTATGAGGCAGCTTCTACCCATTTAGTGAAGTAATCAATGGCTACGAGTATGAATTCATGGCCATTGGATGTTGTTGGGTGAATCTTCCCAATAATATCTTTCCCCTATGTGGAGAATGGCCAGGGTGATGTCATAGTATGTAGTGGCATGGGTGGCATGTGTTTCAGATCTCCATGGACTTGGCATTGATGACATTTTCGAACATGAGCCACACAGTCGGCTTCCATAGTAGTCCAGTAATAGCCTTGTCTCATTATCTTCCTTGACCGCATGTATGCATTCATATGTGGCCCATAACTTGACTCATGAACCTCTTCAATTATTTGCTGTGCTTCCTTAGTGGTTACAAAAAGGAGATGAATTCCATCTTATGATCTTCTGTGAAGCCTTTAACCACAAATGATGTAATTAGTAGACAATCTCTAGATGGTTAATTGATCATTCTTGTCTGCAGACTTTGGGTATGTTCCATCCTTGACGTATTGTAGAATATCTTAATACCATTCACTTTCCCCATTCTTTTCCTCACCCTTTTCTATTGTCATGCAATAGGTTGGCTCTTCTTTTTGTTTTAACACTATCGATCTAGCTTCATCTTCTTTTGGCCCATCCATCATGGATGCCATGGTTGCTAAAGCATCTGAAATTTGATTCTGCATCCTTGGCACATATTGATGTTGAATCTTGCTGAATTTTGATACCCACTTCTGAAGACATTCATGATAAGGCATAAGCCTTTCTTCTTTAATCTTCCATTTATTCTGAATTTGGGAGATTATTAAAGCTGAGTCTCTGTATACCTCAAACTCTCTCACTCCTAGGCTTAAGGCTGCTCGTAATCCCATAATGCAAGCTTCATATTCTGTGGCATTGTTGGCGGCAGGAAAGTTGAGTTTGCCAAAAAATGGAATGTGTGTTCCTTTTGGAGAAATTAAGAGAACTCCAATTCCATTTCCATTTTGATTTGTTGCTCCATCAAAATGCATCTTCCATGATTCTACTTCAAACCCCATGATGTCTTCATTCGGAAAGTCTCCTTGAATCTCTTTAGCTTCTTCTGGTGAACAATGGGCTAAGTGATAAGTGATTGCTCTCCCCTTCACATATTTCTGGGTCACATACTTAATATCAAATTTTGACAAAAGGAAGACCCATTTAGCAGTCTTCCCATCTTGCACAGGTTTTTTCATTAAGTACTTCAAAGGATTCATTCTTGCAATCAACAAAACCTTGTAAGCAAGCATATAATGTTTGAGTTTGCGAGTTGCCCATACAAGTGCTACACGTGTCTTTTCTAATAGTGAATACTTCTCTTCATATGGCAACATCTTCTTCCTGATATAGTATATTGCATTCTCCTTTCTAGTCTCCTCTAGATATTAAGCAAGTAGAGCCCCTATTGCTGTATCTGTAGTGGTGAGATACAACAACAATGGCTTTTCGAGTACCAGTGGGACAAGTATTGGTGGTTTCATTAGATAACTCTTAATCTTCTCAAAGGCTTCTTGGCATTGTTCATTTCACACTGTAGGGACTTCTTTCTTAAGCAGTCAGAAGATTGGTTCACATGTCATAGTGAGTTGAGCTATGAATCTGCTGATGTACTGTATCCTCCCTAGAAATCCTCGAATCTCCTTTTTAGTTCTTGGGGGCTTCATCTCTACAATTGCCTTGATTTTGTCAGGATCAACTTCTATCCCCCTCTGGCTTGCCATAAACCCTAACAATTTTCCGGATGTAACTTCGACAGTGCATTTCTTTGGATTCAACTGTAACTTGTAGAACTAGATTCTTTCAAAGAACTTCCTCAAAGCTGGTATGTGCCCTTCACGATCTTTGGACTTCACTATCATGTAATCGATATAAACCTCTACTTCTTTATGGATCAAGTCATGCAACAAAGTGGTGGTTGCACGTTGGTAAGTTGCACCAGCATTTTTAAGGCCAAATGGCATGACCTTAAAGCAGTATGTCCCCCATGGTGTAATAAAGGAGGTTTTCTCCATATCTTCTGAAGCCATCTTAATTTGATTGTACACTGAAAATCCATCCATAAACGATAGCAAAGCATGACTTGCTGTGTTGTTAACCAGGATGTCAATGTGAGGCAAAGGGAAATCATCTTTTGGGCTGGCCTTATTCAGATCTCGAAAATCTACACACATTCAGACCTTCCCATCCTTCTTTGGTATCGGAACCACATTAGCTAACCATTCTAGATAGTTGACCACTCTCAAGAATCTTGCATTGTACTATTTCTCCACTTCTTCCTTGATCTTGAGAGTCCATTCTGATTTCATCCTCCTCAATTTTTGCTTGACCGGCTTCATGGTCGGATCTGTTGGAATGCAGCGCTGTACTATATTTGTATCAATCCTAGGCATATCTTCGTATGACCATGCAAAGACTTCCTTGAACTCTGTTAGCAGTGCCACTAATGCATCTTTCTTAGAAGTGGTTACGGTATTGCCCACTTGTATCAATTTGGGTTCATCATCAGTTTCCAAGTTAATGGGTTGGGTTTCTTCTTTTATGCGTTCTAGGTTTCCATGTTTTAATTCCTTATTATTAAGAGTTTCTTTACCAATTTCAGAAATAAAAACATTCAAAGCCAACAAATAAGCAGAATCAGAAATCATATTAAAAGGAAAAGAGTTCTCAACAGACTCAATAGACTTAACCAAATCAGACTCAACTGGAAAACTATCACAAACAGACTTAACAGGAATAGAAATACTAGCAGAAATAGACTCAATAGGGACATAAACAATGTTCTTGATAGGGGTGACTGACTTAACGGTCTTGATCTTCTTGCAAGAGTGACTGATTTTACAGTCTTGATCTTCTTCACAGAGTCCTCCATGGGGTGGGCGGCTCCCTCCCATTCCCAGTTCCTCAACTCAGTAGTAGCTTCGACGATGGCAGGTGGCTCCCAGTAAGTTCTTTCTTCCCTCAGCATCAGTACTGTGGGATCTTCATCCATATGATCCGTGGCTTTTTCGTTAACCCTCATGTATGTAGGCTTGTTGGTCACAAAAGCATCCAGGCACTCTATGCTATCCATCCACTCATCAAACAGATTGTGCTTGCCTTTGTTGCCCAAGTAGGTGTGTTGAGGGAGATGCTCTGAATCGTCTCTTTCCATCCCCTCATCATTACATTCAGCATTCTCAAGTGTCATGATTCTGAGACTGTGGACCATCAGTTTTTGGTCTAGAGCGGCCAACCTAGCATCTATGTCATCCTCATCTTTGGTATGTGGGGTTAGTGAACCAGGTTCTAAATCGTAATACGACCCCAATTCCAGAATCTCTCTTCCATGCTTGTTATATCAAGGTCCAAACCTTGAACTGAGATCTGTGATACAACTCCAATCTAAAAGGTGCCCATGGAGGTATTCATCATAGTAAATTTCATTGGCTTGTTCGTTCTCCTCTTTTGCATTCTCTAACACATTTATTAGCCTGTATTAGTCACTATCAGTGTCACTCCACCTGTTAGCTTCGGCATCATCTTCAATGTCTTCATCATAATAGTCCACATCATCATCATATTCTTCATAGAATAGATCTGCGTCTTCATGTTCTCTATCACTAGGGGGTTTACCCCAATCACTACCACTATACGGGCTATCATAACTTCTGTTGTTGTTGCCTCACTATCGGTGCTGCTATCATCATCATCATGTCCTCTATTACTGCTACTACTATCACTACTACTATCACTCTCGTCATTACTTCCATCATCATCATCACTAGGGGCTGCTCCCCCTTCCTTGTCTTCATCATTGTCTCTTAGCTCATATGGGCTCTTCAATGTATGCTGGTAAGCCTTCCAGTATTCTTCTTCTTCTATAATGCAAATAGCATCTCCAGTAGGAACCCAAGTTGCATCTTCTTTCTTCAATTCTAGAACCTTGTTATGGCAATCAAGTAGTATCTCAAACCCAGGCACCATTGCCTTTGTCACATAATCAAATCTCGGTTCAGGGAATCCCCAATAGCGTTGACTTTCTCTAGCTTTGACAAACTTTTCGTTCAAGGTAGGAGTATAGGGCTTCAGAGGTTTTGGAGGGCAAGGAAGTCCCTTTGCTTTGGCATTGGCTCGAGCCATCTTTCTCACTTCCATCTCTAACAAGTCATCATAAGTGGGCTTATAGCCTATCCTAAAAGGTGGTGTGGCAGTAGGAATCATTGGGACTTGAACAGTAGGCTTCTTCACAATTCTGGATCTTCTCCACTTCTTCTTCTCTCCTTTCGAAGCCAGGCCTTTCGATCTCAAAGCCATCGAAGGTGAATGGCTCTTTCTCAGAATCAATACTGAAAATAGGCTTAGGCACAATCAAAGTATCCCTATATATGGTTACAATATCTCTTTCATGTGGAAATCAAACATTTTGATATAGGGAAGAAGGTACGGCTTGTGTGTCATGGATCCATGGTCGCCCAAGGAGCATATTGAAGCATGAGGCTATGTAAAGGACTTGAAAATCCACCTTCTTAACCATAGGTCCTATGGTGAGCTCTAATGTTATGGTTCCCAAGACCTCTCTTCTACTGTTGTCGTAGACCCTCACATGCTGATCGGTAGGTACAAAGTCTTCAATGCTTAGACCCAAGCAACTTGTGGTCTTTAAAGGACACACGTTTAATGCACTACCATCATCTATCAAGACCATCGGTATCCTTTTCCCTTTGGCATCTACGGTGATATGCAACGGGTCATTGTGGTGCTTCCTCTTCTTGGTCAGATCCTTGTCAGAATAGGAAATTGTGAGTTCCCTATTTATGGACCCAATCATAGCATTCAGATCTTGGGAAGTTGTGGTTGTAGGGACTTGGATTTGGTTGAGAAGGTCTACTAGGTTTTGTCAGTGTTTGTATGAGGCCATGAGTAAACCCCATAAGGATATGTTGGCTTGTGTCCTCTGTAGTTGCTTGAGGACTTCATCTTCTTCAGCAGGTGTTTGCTTGGTAGATCTATTCAAGGCTTTTACCCGGTTGTCTATCTCCAAAAGTGAGGGTTTGAAGTGTCTCCCCCCCTCGTGATGTTGGCATTTTTTTGTTGGGTCATTGGGATTGGTGTCTTGGGGTTTGAAGTGTCTCCCCCCATTTGTGGGTGTCTAGCTATTCACTTGGGGTTTGAAGTGTCTCCCCCCGTTTATGGGTGTTGGGTAACTGGATTGGGGTTCGAAGTGTCTCCCCCCATTTGTGGGTGTTTGGTAATTCTCAGGTTCTAGTACTTCTTCATTCCATATATCATATCCTGTGGTGGTGGTAGATGTCCTATCCATTAGGTCCAAAATTGCATGACGAAGGCCAAAACAACGATCAGTACCATGGCCAGGGCCTTGGTGGTAAGCACATCTCTTATTCACATCAAACTTTGAGGGCAAGGGGTTTAGAATTGGTCTTGGTGCTAAGGGTTTCAGTAACCCTTTTGCTTTTAGCTTGTCAAACACTTGGCTTATAGGCATATACAACTCATGAAATTCCCTCCTAGGTCTAGGCCCTTGTGGTACTTGCACAAGTGCAATGGGTGCAATCAATTGATAAGGATAATTTTTATGGATATTAGAAATTTCTGCAGCCTTAGAATTAGATCCTACATTCTTTTTAAACCTTGGTGGGTTATCATTCTTTATAGTGCCATTGTTTATTGCATCCTCAATTTGGGTTTTAACAGCAATCAAAGTTTTAAAATTAGGAAAGTATTGTGCAAACAAGTACTTATGGTATACAGGTAATAAATTATTTACAACCATAGCTAACTATTCTTCTTCACTTGGCCTATTCATCATCAGTGCTGCCTTGGCTCTCCACTTGGTAATGAAAGTAGAGAAGGATTCTTTTGGCTCTTGCTTGGTGGTTTCGAGATCTCTTCTTGTTATGTCCACTTCTATATTCTACTTATATTGCTTGTGAAATTCTTGGCAGATGTCCTCCCAACTTCTTGCTCTTGCATCATACAGGTTGAGGAATCACCTAAGAGCGGCTCCAGTTAGTGTGTTTTGGAACATCTGAGCAAGTACTTCTTCGGTCGCGACTAAGGGCTGCATAGCCCTTATATACATCTTCATATGGTACTTTGGGTAACCGGTCCCATCAAACTTGTCCAAGGTTGGCATCTTGAACTTGGGAGGCAGTCTCACATTAGGGAAAAGTGAGAGGGAATCATAGTTCATAAGGTCTTCCATCTTACGGGCTCTTCTAATCATCTCCTCCATTTTATTCATTCTCTCATTGATCTTTTTCTCATTCTCTATGGCTGGTGGATCATGATCATCCTTGTTCTCCTCTTGATTACTCTTCAGGTTCTTAAATTGTTACACTATACGGTTCATGTCCTCCCTCAGCTGGATTTGACTAGCTACCATGGTGTTGAGTAGCTCTTGAGTGTTCATGGGTTCTTCGGTGTTTGGGTGTTCTCCCTCTTCTGCCATAGTGCTAGGAGCTTCAGACTTCTTGTGGCTTAAACTATCTTATAAGTCGAAGATGGGGGTTGACGTTGCAACAACAGAGTTTCTTCTATGCTTAAGGGCTTTAGTACTGTAATGGGAGTGACGAGCTTGGAACTGGAGCTACTGGCTTGAGTGTCGGGCTTAGGTTCTCTTTGTAGCCTTTCTTCAAATCTTGACCAAATTCTCCCTTAATGACAGGCTTGGTCGGGTTAATCAAAGCCAAGTCCCCATCCATATCAATCAATCAACCAAACAAACACACACAATATGCAATGCAATTTTAACCGGGACCGACCTAAAGGTAGGTTCTAAGTCATTATGTTTTAGGGTGGGTTTGTTGTTTCATTGTTTCTCATAGCTAGGACATTACACCTCCCAACTTGTAATGTAATGAACATTGTGTTGGTCCGAACGGCATGGTTTGCCCTTTACAATCAACAGGAAATGATCTAGTGACTTTAGGCTATGAGTTGGTGAGTTCACCACTGAGTAACCGAATCTAATGAAGACCGATGATCCATGGTTACTACCACCACAAGTTGTTGAAAGGGGTGCATACATATTGTTTGGATGGCACACACATGACAGTTAGGGAAAACTCTTAACAAACAATACACACAACAAATATCATACAACATCTCAACAAACATAAATAAACAAACAAACAACAATATCATGCAAGACCATGCAAAACAAGGGTACACATTTGGTCACTTAAGTCTAATACAAAACTTAGCCCTTGACATCCCAGCGGAGTCGCCACTGTGAGAGACTGGAAAATTAGACCTTTCAAAAAAGAGAGAGATTTTTGAGTGCTTTTTAGGACACCTCTCTTTTTCGGGAAGTGGTGTGGAGTCGCCACTTATTTTTTATACAAAATAAATAAATAAATAAGAAAAACTAAATAAAAAAAAATACATGACTAAATTGTACCATTCTCATTGATTTTTAAAAAATACATGTTTGAAAAATTGAAAATTACATGGCTTTGGGTCCTATTTTCAAACTACCAAAAAATTACATGACTTCTTGTCCTAGTTACATTCTACAAAAAAAAAAACAAAGATAAGACCTAGGTCTACCTATCCAAAGACACTAAATTTAGAGGCTAGGTTACGGAATGGGAAGGTGTTAGGCACCCATTCTGCCTAGACAGAGTCTGGTCTTCTAGACTCTTGTGATCAATGTACCCCTTTTATGCATGCTATGAATGATATGTTGAACATGTGAAATAAACTAAATCACACAAATTTATTTATGAATGTATCATCTTTTTTGTTAAAAAAAATTCAGATCTATTTTAGTGATAAAAAAAATGATTTTGGTTTAGAAAAAAAAATCAGATCTGTTTTTGTTGTGTAAAAAAATGATTTTTGGAGAGAAAATTTAGATCTATGTTTATTTAATTAAAACAAAGTCTTTTAATTTTTTTTAAAAAAATCAGATTTGTTTTTGAGAACTAAAAAAAAAAAAAGGGTTTTGGTTTACAAAAGATCAAATCTGTTTTTTAAGAACTAGAAAAGATGATTTTTTGTTGACAAAAAATCAGATATGTTTTTATATGTTCAAAAAACTGTGAAAAAGATTTTTTGAGAAGAGAATTTCATTCATGAAATAACTTCATGCTACATGTATTAAATAAAATAAACACAACAAACACAACCATTCATGATCCTTTTTTATTACAAAATCTGTTATGTTAAAAAATTAGATCTGTATCTAAGGAAGATACAAATCAGTTTTTATTTAAAAAAATTCAGATATGCATCTAAGGAAGATACAGATCCATTTTTATTTTGAAAAAAAATTCAAATCTACACCTAAGGAAGATGTAAATCCGTTTTTATTTGAAGAAAAATTCAAATCTACATTTAAGGAAGATGCAGATCTGTTTTATTGAAGAAAAATTCAAATCTACATCTAAGGAAGATGCAGATCCATTTTATTTTGAAGAAAAATTCAGATCTACATCTAATGAAGATGCAAATCCATTTTTGTTTGAAGAAAAAGAATTAATTACATGCAGATCTTTAAAATTAAGAAAAAGACCATAACAATTATAATAGATTCAAGATCATGCTTTAAACAAAACAATAATTAACAATTCGTGTTATAGATATTTGAAACAACTAAACTAAAAAACATACATGCATCATCACAAAAGAGAAGCATAAGGAAAAAGGGTTATCAGAAACAACCTCTTGCATGGAGCACTTGTTCTTCTTGAGAGGATGTTTTAGGGTTCAAAGAAATTTATTCAATTATCTTTGAAGCCTAAAAACCCTAGTTTAAGAGAGAATACCAGATAAAGGGGGTGAGAAATTTGAGAGTGTGAAAAGGTGTCTCTCCTTGAGCATAAAAGAGTGTCCTGAATTTTGAGATCCAGTCTCTATTTATAAAGATTGGAATGCTTAAAAAATAAGCAACGATGGGTAGAATGCGAATCGGGACGCGTATTTCTGTGAAAAAGGCGAAAAGGGTGTGCCTTATCGGCACCTGAAGAGAGTTGGGCCAAAGCCCAAAAGAGTGCAATTCGGCACTTTTAAAGTGCCGATCGGCACTCCGAAAGTGCCAAATGGTACTCTTGGGTGTTGATCGCACTTTCGTGTTCGGGTGCATTTTGGACTCCTTTTTTAGGTTTTCTTGAATCGGTACGTGCACTTAGACGTGTTTTCAATCCGTATTCTAAGATTTTTATCTCTTTTCTTGGATAATTCAGGTCTTTTCAGCAACAATTATTTTGTAGATAAATACCCTAAAATAAATCTTGATAAAGTTCAGATTATCCACAATTTTATTGTTATCCAATTATCCCCTTTTATTCCTATGTAAGCAATCCTATTTTAGACACTAATTATCAACCAATCACAAAATTACTTAATTAATTTTAATTTTTTAACCAATCAGAATTAATTTAAATTAATCGTGCGTGGTTGACTCTACCTAGACACAATGCATGCTGACCGTACAAACTTGATCATGCAATATCTTTCGATCTGACGGTCTGATTTGGAAACCGAACACACCGTTGTGGCCATTAGAATCTCAAGATCATTTTTATGATATGCAATGAATGAATTAATGCATATAATGCAATCATGATTTTTAGGGTACATGGATGGTCATTGCAGTCATCTTCCTTGATTAAATCATGGGTGCAAAATCGAGTGTCTACAAGTATATAAGAAAATATTGTCATTTTATTACATAATATAACATGACTTGGATAATTTGGTCTTTATGACTATATTTTTTATTTTTACTTTTTTCTTCTCATATTATTTTCTATAAATTTCTTACTATTCTCTCTCACATTCTCTCTTAAAGAAGTGGTTATTCTCTCTCTCTTGATTTTTTATTCTTTCTTGCAACTCTACTTTGTATTGATGAATCATTGTCATTTTTAAAGCTCTATTTTGGATTCATATGCTTTGGTGTTGTATTAGTTCCCCATTATAAGTAATCTCTCTGTATTCGTCTCTCTCTCTCTCTCTCTCTCTCTCTTATAGTTTTGATTTGATTTTTGTTTGATTTAATACTTGATTATTTTAGAAGTTAGAATTTTAGTTTATAGCAAAACCCAATCTTTGCTATATGCTAATAACAAATTAGCATTCGGTCCATTTTGGTCCACTTCATCTATTCGATTTGTTTCAGTCTACTACGGTCCAATTCGGTTTATTTCAATTCACTTTAGTTCAATTAGGTCCATTCGGTCTTCTTTGGTTAATTCAGTCCAAGTCGGTCTATTCGGTCCCGTTCGGTCCATTTGGTTCACTTTGTTCTATTTCTGTCCACTCGGACAATTTAGTCCTGTTCAGTCCACTTTGGTCCATTCCGTCAATTCGGTCCATTTGGTCTATTTTGTATCACTTCAATCCAATTTAGTGTACCTACTTAAGACTGAGAAAATACAAGTTTGGGTTAAGAGTACTATAAATTATTTGAGTAATAGCTATTGTAATTATATGATAAGTTTTGGTTATTATAATAATCTCCTTAAGAGAACGAGAATTTGAATAATAATTTTGAAACATAAAAATTTTAGTTGTACCAAAAAGAAACTAGGAAAATATAATGCATAATAATAACAGTTAGAAGAATATGGATCATTTCAAAAAAAAAAAAATATCAATCATAAACAACAAAAATGCTAAAATTATATATGTGTAAAAATAGAGTGTTGGAAATTACTTTTTGAAATTGTTTAAGTTTTAGGGAGAAAAAATTATATTCAATAAAATTTAGATAATAAACTATACATATTCAGTATGATAACCAAAACTTATCATATAATTAGAGAATAAAATTTTAATTATCATAATAATCTCTTTTAAGAGAATGAAGAAATGGACGGTGTAGATTTCATCATCTGAAGACTCATCAGTATCACTGCTTTTGGCTTTTAGTGCCATGCTCTTTCCTTTACTCGATTTCCCAATCCTTGTCAAACCCAACTCACAGGTCTGTAGTTTGCCAACCAGCTCTGTCAAAGGAATTTTGTCAATATCCTTTGATTCCTCAATTGCGGTGATCTTGGCATGAAATCTCTAGTAGAGATCTGAGCACCTTTCTAACAATCTTGGGTTCGGGAATGGTTTCCCCAAGATTAAAGGCTTAGTTCACTATGTCCTTGAGATTGGCATAGAACTCATTGAACGACTCATCCTCCTCCATCTTGATCTCTTCAAAGCTTGTAGTAAGCCTCTGAAACTTCAAATCCTTGACAGCCTTGGTTCCTTCATAGGTTGTCTAGAGGATGGTCCATGCTTCCTTGGCAGTTTCGGTAGAGGATAATTTCTTAAACTTCTCATTTGTGACCGCACTGAATAAAGCATTCAATGCCCTGCTGTTGAAGTTAGTCGCCTTGATCTTAGCATTATCCCAATCGGCCAGCGCTTCCTTTGGCTTGGTCCAACCTATCTCCATAGCTTGCCACACTTTTTCATCTAATGACTGCAAGAAAACTTTCATGCGTACTTTCTAGTATGCATAGTTAGTGCCATCAAGTAAAGGAGGTATAATCAACAATTGTCCTCTATCCATGACAACAGGGGTCAATGGATCACACAGCAAAGATTAACCCTAATCAGAGTGTGCCTGCTCTGATACCACTTGATAGACCATGAATGTATTGACCCCTTGTGATGAATTAACCAATTAATTAGTCAAGTGAATTAATTAGATTCAATTACATGCAATAAGCGTGATATCACAAATAAATCACCAATTAAGTTAATATGTAGTGGAAAATAAAGTTAACACGGTGATTTGTTTACGAATGGGGAAACCCTCCAAGGCAAAAACCCCACTGGGTGAATTTAAGGTCACCACTCCCAAGAATCCACTATTATCACAACAAGCGGTTACAAGTAAAGATATCCCAGTACCTTATACCAACCTACAGTTGAACCCTTACCCTAATACACAATTGGACTTGTTCTATAGTGATAATCTCTCCTTTTCAATGCACGGCTCCCAGTACGTGACTAACCAATCAATGCACGGATCCAAGTACGTGACTAACCACCAACTTGAGAAGGATGTTGGCTGTAAAGTTCTTCAGTTCATCAACATGATGAAGATCACGAAGCTCCTTGGTTACAAAACCCTACGGCGTACAAACGCAGTAGCTTCGTCAAGAGAAAGATGAACTAGTGCATATGTCTCCGGTCACAATATGCTTGTGAAAAACCTTTGCATCGAGTTGCACTGACTTGCATCTTCTGTGACGGTCCTTAAAATAATCCTTATATATATTTAAGGTTGTGAGAAAAAAAAAACCTAAACATGTATAAATGGATATGTGTGAAATCAGATTTGGAAAACTAACTTTCATAAATCTCAATAGATAGGTTATCTATCGAGCAGCTGTTGAGCATCGGGCTCAGCATGCCTTTTGAACCTCGATAGATGCTATCTTCGAGCTAGCTGTCGAGCTTTAAAATCCAACACTTCTTCACTTGTTTCTTGGACAAATTTGCATGGTTTTAACACTTGGACTTGAACTCTTGTTCCTTGAAGTATTAAACACATCCTAGATTACCCAATTACAAGTAAAGTGCGTTTTGTCAAAGGATTAGCCAATTATAAATGACATATGTTCATAACATGATTCACATATGTCCTAACAACAATCTCTGCCATGTGAATCATGTACAACCTGCTCACACAAAAACCCTCTAGAAACGCATATGGAAATTATCGCTGCCTAGTAAAATTAAAAATTTTCTATGGAGAGCAAGCCGTACGTAATGCACTTCGTATCATGTCCAATTTGTCTCGCTTTTGTGTCATTGATGATCCAACATGAAGATGTGCTGCATGTGCTTTGGAACTACCCAAGATTATTTTCAATTTGGGGCGAAGACCCTCAATGGAGTTTTAAGAGAAATATGAGTTTTTCGAACTTTCCACAACTGCTGTCCTTTGTTTTGGAATCAGATTGCAACGCAGAATTTTTTTCAATGCTCACTTGGACCATCTAGTTTAGGTGCAACAAGGTCATATTTTCTCCACCAGGTTTTCCTCTTGATCAAGTGTCACAATGAGCATTAACTTCTCTTATGGAGTTTTGGGCTGCACAACCAAAGAAGCAGTCCACAATAGCTAGACCGAGAACAAGGTGGACAGTGCTATGTGAGATGTACAAAAAAAATTTTGATGGGGTAGTGTTCACTAATGAAGACAGAGCAGGGATTGGGGTTGTTATACGAAATAGTCAAGATATGATTATGGCTTCCATCTCTCATAATGCTCATCTTCCCATATCAGTAGTGGAACTCAAAACATTGGCAATAGCTAAGGTTCTTGATTTTTCCATAGACCTGGGTTTTGTTTATGTGATTTTAGAGGGAGATTCGCAAATAGTTATGAATGCTTTGAAGGATGATTTGGCCTCTTTTGGATTTCTAATCCGGGATGTAAAAACTTATGTGGAATAGTTTCAATGTATTAGTTTTTCACATGTTGGTAGAGAGGGTAATTTTGTTGCTCACAACCTAGTTAGGCATGCACGACATGTTATTGGTTTTTCTGTGTGGATGGAAGATGTCCCATTGCACACCTTTGATGTTTATCAGGTAGATTTGTCTTTGCTTTAATAAGAATTTCAGTCTTTTTTCTCCCAAAAAAAAAAAAAAAAAAAACTAAGAGTGACAATCAAGTATTTATAGGGAACTAGCTCTAATCTAATCTAATTGGTCCACATGGCTCATGATGATTGGATAACTATTTTATCATGTGCTCTAAGAATTAATCATGTGTTAAATGTGCTTAATTTCTAATTAACTAACTGACTCAAAAGATGGAACAATTGTTAGAAGATTACAAGAATAATATCTATATGTCTCTAGCATAATTTGGGGTTCCTAACAATATATTTATACCTACACACACAAATAAATATCAACCTAAATAAATTTTCATTAATGTAAAAAAGAGTTATTAACATATTATTACAACAAAAATAAGATTCCTAACATCTTCTCTCTCTCTCTCTCTCTCTCTCTCTCTCTCTCTCTCTCTCTCTCTCTCTCTCTTTGGTTGAGAATAGAATTTCCTATCATCTTGATTGCCTATTCATGGTGTAGCAAAATGAGACATGAAAACTAATGCACAAATGAATATTGAAATGAGGATAGAAATATTCTAGTAGATTATATCAAATAATATTTGTCTATACATAAAAAAACCAAGAATGGTGACAAAATATTCACAGTACCAAAAGTGATAGAAATGATTACTGAGTGTTGCACCATATGCTAGTACTAACAAAAAAAAAAAAAAAAAAAAAATCTTAATTCCTAACTTTTGAAAGCAGCAAGTATCTAAATAAGATTGAGAAATTTTATCTCACAGGATAAGATAGAGAGAAGATTTCTATATCTTATAGAAACTCAATTACAAAATGTTTGTGGTCCATCTTATGGACTTGTACAGGATGGCTACAATCAAGTAAATATACAACAAATATGGAATAATGCATCTTAGCTTTCCTAGAATAGATAGAGTGATATGTGCCTCTATTTAATAATGCTAGAGTAATGGAGGAGCCTTTTTTACTACAGTTGCAATCATAGTGCATGATTTGCTGGTCTGCTCATTGCTAGAATTATTGCTAGGATCATGCTCTATGGGTGTAATTCTATCAGTATCCTATACAATACTGTCGCAAATTACAATTACCAAAAATGCATTATTTTATTTAAAATCCAATGAGTCTTACAAGTTTATGTTTAATATGTTTATAAATAACAATTATTATGTTTATATTCACCAAATTCAGTTAATTGGAGGTTTTCAACAGATCAATAATAATAACCATAAAACATTATGTTTGTTGTTATTGTTGTAGTTATCTTTTTTTTTTTTCTTCAAAAACATAACAAAAAAAAAATTTCATACTCTTATTCTTATTGTTATTGATAATAACAACAACAACAACATTATTATTATTATTATCTCTCTCTCTCTCTCTCTCTCTCTCTCTCTCTCTCTCTCTCTCTCTCTCTCTCTCTCTCTCTCTCTCTCTCTCTCAAAATAAGAAAATTTACTATCAAAATAACAAGTGATTAAACAATACTTGGAACATTAGCATTTTAGCTAAAGCCCTTAGGTTTAATGTAACTCTTGACATAAAAAGAGATTAGCATTCAAACTTGCAATATTTTAAATATTTAATACAACAATCATACCAATGGTAACCCGAAAAGAGAAAAAAAAAAATTTGTAACATCTCTGTATGTATGTCATGTTAATAGATTTCTTTTTTGTGTCTATTTTGTAAGTATTCCCTCCTAAGTTTGGTGTTTAAAAAAAAAAATTATATCATACCTCTTGTTCCTATATAGAACTGCCCATATACAAACAAGAAATATGGAGATTATGGAAACTACAAAAAGGATTGCCTAAAGCAATATTTCTAATGCAAGAACTTTGTGAGAGTGCTTTTTTCTTTACCACACAGGCCCAAGGATCCTGGGCCAAATAGTTGTATTTTGGTGGACTGGGCTTGGTTCACCGCAGCTAAATGGGGGTTGATTACGAACCAAGTTGTGCGCAAGTCACATAAATCTCCTCAAGGCAAAAATGCGATTCCTCCTAAGCAATAAAATACCATTATAAGTGTTTTAGTATCATAAAATGACCCTTTACTCTTACAAAATAAGTAAAATATATGTTCATAATATTCACAATGAGAAAGAGATTGAAATAGAATATTTAAGGCTTATCTTTTATCGTATAAACATTTTAAAGAATTCCTTCACTTGGTACCCCGGGCGTACTGTCGTGGGATCCCGGGACGTACTGTCGTGGGATCCCGGGGCGTATTAGGCCTGTAAGAACCCAGAATCTCTGGTTCTCTGCACTATACAATCTTTCTCCATGCTTGTTATGCAATGGAGTTTTGTCCTTTCCTTTTACCTCTATAGGTCCTACACAAGAACAACTATACAATGCACATATCTTCAAATAATTGTTAGTTTCTTAGATTAGGATATATATATATATATATTAATACATATACATATATGTAAATGAATTTCATGAGAATGATTCAGCCACGAGGATCCTGGCCCCAATTCTCACAAACTTATGCTTTTGCACAAGACTTGTGGGATTTGGAACTCAAGTCTGAGTGGCTTTGCTTGGGCAGGGACTCAGCTTTACAAGCAAGAATATATATGTATTGAGCAGCAAGAAGCAGTAAAGAAATATGCAAAGTAATTGTTAGAAATTCTCAAATCAATATGAGATATTTCATTATTTTTCTTGATTGTGGATTACAAATGTGCTCACTAAGACATGATACAAGGTTCAAATAAGCTCAAAAATTACAGACTTTGATGGCTATTGAAGCCTCTAAGACTTGCAAAGTTTGAATCCTTTTGAATCCAAGTATGTGCTATAGTGGCTGTTTCTGGGATACCGGGAGACATTCCTCTGTTTTTCTTAAATTTTACAGAGTTCTAATGACTCTGTTATGATATTCTTCCTACTGAAAATCCCCCCCCCCTTTCAACATGGGTTTTCTTTTCCTTTTATAGTGTATTTTCTAGGGCTCCATGGTACTAGTGATTTCTCTCTTTTGCCCCTCAGAGCTTGTGCTGTGACAGTTGCTCAAGGGCTGGTCTCTTCCCTTTTTTCTCATAGTTTTCATCTTTTATTACTGTTTCTCTAAAAGTCATTTGCTGACTTTCCATTCCGGGGCGTCCTCAGCAATTAGCCTTCAATCTCTCTTCTTTCAAGGTTTCTCATTTTTCAGACTTAGCTGTCGGTGTTATTTCCTTGTTGTCATTATTCCCAAATAGTTGGAATCTTTTACTGCTGGGTTGAAAGTTCTCTTCCAGTTGCTTCTACGTATGATTTTCTCATTCTTGGTTCATTGTGGTACAGCTCATTTGTTCATGAATGTTTGCTTTATACTTTCTGATTCTTTGCTGCACTAGTGGGTACTTGAGAAGGACATCTCTGTTCTGCATTTCTTGTATTTCGTGGTACCTTTCTTGAGTTGTCTCAATCCTACAGTAGCTGTCCTGCGTTACCTGAGGATCCCGGGCCTCTGGCAGCCTCTGGGTATCCCAGCCCAGTTCTTTCACTGAATTTTGCTGGACTTTTTAATGACATTTTTTGTTGGAAATCTGAACATAAATAGGGCCTTAATGTTGATTCTTCTTGCTGCTTGAATTGGGCCTTCTTTACTTTTCATGGAATGGGCATTCTTGTGAAATTTTGGCCTTCAACATTAGCCCCCCGAGCTCGTGGGTTACCTGTAGCCCACGCGCGAGAAAATAAATTGTTTTTGGACACTTTTCTGGTTTGTAGAATCAATGTGTAGATCAAATAATTCTTTGAGGGAAACTCCAAAGGAATTGCTACACTTCCTTCATGGGATGTATTAACATGTTGCGAAAGATTAGAATTCACCTTCATATTAGTATTAGGCTGTAGATTGGTATTCGATAAATCAACTTTGTCAAACTATCAATAATATATGCAGATATATATGTATAACCAAATTATATTGGTATCGCATTTGATACTAAGAGTATATTTCTAGCACTAATGTTTTTTGCTAGCAATTCTAGGATATGCTTACAATCTGCACTGGTATGTGCTACAGCTTGTACCCATAAACTTTTGCTTTTGACCATTTTCTTGGTCGTACTTGGAAACTTTTGCTCTCGGCCAATTTCTGGGCCATGTATTTAGAAAAATTGTTCTAGGCCAAGTCTTGAGGCAGGTACATGGAAAATTTGCTATTACCAAGTCCTAGGCCATGTTGCTTGGAAAAATATGTTTTGGTCAAGTCCTGGGCTAGGTACATGGAAAGTTTTCCTTTTCCCAAGTCCTAGGCCATGCCACTTGGAAAATTTCTGTTTTGCTCAAGTCCTGGGCTAGGTACATGGAAAATTTGCCTTTTCCCAAGTCCTAGGCCATGCCACTTGGAAAATTTCTATTTTGCTCAAGTCCTGGGCTAGGTACATGGAAAATTTGCCTTTTCCCAAGTCCTAGGCCATGCCACTTGGAAAATTCTGTTCTGCTCAAGTTCTGGGCTAGGTACATGGAAAATTTGCCTTTTCCCAAGTCCTAGGCCATGCCACTTGGAAAATTTGTGTTTTGCTCAAGTCCTGGGCTAGGTACATGGAAAATTTGCCTTTTCCCAAATCCTAGGCCATGCCACTTGGAAAATTTGTTCATGACCATTGAATTTTTCGATCTTCAGAAAAAGTTCCTTCATAGCCCCTCGTTTTCAAGTGGGCTTACTGAACTGATTCTTTTCTTTTCTTTAAAGGGTTGAGGATTTGTTTTCTTCTCCGAAGATCTTCTAAAATATCCTCTCTTAGTTGTGAACAAATCCTTTATGGAAATAATCTTCTTTTATGAGTCATCTAAGGTTGCTCTCACTGGTGGACTGATGGCCAGGAGCTCCACCAAGATGATTCTGTCATGGTGTTTTCTTCAAGTGAGGGATCTTCTTACGGGGATCCTAGAAGAGGATGGCTTCCTCTAGGCATGCTCGTTGAAGGCTGTCTTCACAAACCTCATAGTCTGTTTCTTTACAAGGATCTCTGCCGCTACTACTTTTTCAGAGATCTTCTCATTTAATAGGTATTTCTCATCTTCGGGGAACTGGGTCAGTGAGTTTGTTACAGCTTAGCTCTTGATAGCTCTGGGGATCCTTCAGACCTATGTTGTATTGGAAAATTAATATTAACCACCGGGCTACTCTTCAAGATTGCAGGAGTTGATTGAGGAGGGCTTTTATTGGATGAGAGCTTGTCACCAATAGGATTTGGTGGGATGAAAAGTAATGATTTAGTTGTTGAGATGCATGACTGCCATACACGCCCTTTCTATGTTGGGATACCTCATTTCAGTGTCCTTCAATGCTTTGTATGCTTGGGATCAAGATCCCAGGTACAACAATAGTGATTTTGCCATGGACTAGTACCCATATAGTAGGCAAATGACTCATGATCTGTTGAAGTTTTATGAAAGACATTTGGTTGCTTAACTCCCCATATAAAAATATTCTGCTTTTTCAACAGTTTGGATAGTCCACTAATGACTGTTGAGGTCTAAAAAAAAGGGGGTCATAATAAAATAAGCCCAAAAACAGCAGAACAAGTCAAGTCCAAAAGGAAAAATCCAGGCTAAGCCCAAAGCAATAGATACGGATGACCCATGGGGGAATAAAAGGAAGGCCCAGAGGATCCTGAAGCCCAGAAAAGAAAGAAGCATCCAAAAAAAAAAGACCACGGCAAGGAATAAAGAAGCAAGGATTCTCAATAAGCGCAGATCCCTTCGAGCACAAATAAAAAGGAAGACTGGGACAGATCGATAAAAAAGAAGACAGGAGAAGAAAAAAACAAGAAACGCGAGCGACCTCTCATGGCACAGACAGCAAAAGGGCCTCGGGGAACCAGGACAGGGAAGAAGAATGGCAACGAATGACTTTCAAAAATGGCAGAACAGGATTCCGCCCAAATAGGAAAGAAAGGGAAAAGAGGAATACGCCAGAAATGGGGATGCCGAGAAGGGCATACCTCAGCACGTCCCAAAGAGGATGGCCAACCAGAAGCTTTCGAAGGAATCAGAACCAAGAGAAGGAAAGAATGAGAGAAAACGGTAAAGGGACTTACCGAGACGACAGGGACAGAACATGCTCTGTTTGCAAAAGAACAAAACAGGGGAACCCGGGACACCCAGAAAAACTCCATTATAAAAGGAAGGGACGGGTTGTGAAGAAAGCAGCGAAAAAGAAGAAGAAAGAAACACAAGAAAGAAGAAATTCTCTAGGAAGAACCATCAGAAAATCTATGCAGAAAGAAAAATACTGAAGGAAGAACAAATACTGCTTCCCGATATCCTGTAAAGGCCACTATTACACATACTCGGATTCAACGAGAATCAAACTTTGCAAGTTTTGAAGGCTGAAATAGCCATTCAAGACTGCAATTTTTGAGCTTGATTGGACCTTGTATCACGTCCTAGTGAGCTTTCTGTAATCAAACAGATAATTTATTAATGAAACACTGCTTCATAATTCCCAGGATCCCCACAGCACTTTTTTTTATCGTCTTACTAATCCTGTTTTTTCTTTCCTTCTGAACTTACGTCGTTAATTTTTGCCACTCTTCGATATCCTTGTTTGTTGTCTTTCTGTATATTGTCAGGAGTATTCTCTGCATTCACTTGATTCTTAAACAGCTCGTTAGCTGCGGTGAATCAAGGTCCGGTCCACCAAATCCTTCCTTTTCATTCAGGCTCGGGATCCTTGGGCTTGAGTATCCCGAAAAAGGCACTCTCATATTTTGGCGACTCCACTGGGGACTGGGCAAAGAAGAAGGAAGAATCAACCCTTCACAGAGAATGCCTCCAAGACAAAGAAACAGCAAAGGAACTAATGTGCCACCTACGGCCTCTGAGCCCGTAGGAGAAAACGAGGAAGTCTCCAGGCAAGGAGGTGGGATACCCTTGATAGAACAGGAGGTTGTGTCAGAACAAAGACACGCAAGGCAGGAACCAGACCTAATGGCCAGGATGACAGCAATGTTAAAGGATCTGGAGTAAGAAGTTCGTCTTCTCAAAGAAGGCAGGACACAGGAAATCAGAGACAATATTCCCCCTACTGGCCACCAAGATGGGACACAGCCAGAAGGAGGGTCAGCAGTGGGAGGAAGAGCCAACCCTCAGTACTTGACACTAGCAGACGTCAATGCCCTCCTGGAACAAGAAAAGGAAAAACTCTTAGGGATCCCCAAGCAATTCTCTCGGGATCCCCCGTTCCCTCCAGAACTTTTTGGCAAACCATACCCTAAGGGGTATGAACCCCCAAAGTTCCATCCTTTCGATGAGAGGAATGGAAGTGCCGTGGAACATGTGAGTAGGTTTGTCCACACTATGGGCCCCTATGCAGGAGACAGAGAACTATGTCTAAGGAAATTCGCCAAATCCTTAGTGGATAGGGCATACACTTGGTACACCACGCTGAGACCCGGGTCCATCAAGACCTGGGATGAGATGATGGAAAAATTCTGCGCCAAATATTACCCTGGTGAAGACAAAATCACTTTCCAGAACCTGCAAATGGTGAGGCAGAGACCTGGAGAAGATCCTGTTCAATTCATTAAAAGATTCGAAGATGTGTCCCTAGACTGCTATGGAGACCATGAAGAAAAGGAGCTCGTGGAAACCTGTATAGCCAACATGCTTTTTGATTATAGGCTCAACCTTGAAAATCTATGCATCACACAGTTTGCTGATCTGCTACAGAGAACCAGAAGGACGGCGCAAACCATGAGAACGAAAAGGCTGCTCGCGTCCCAAGCTATGACAGCATCAGTAGGAGAGAAAAGAAAGAGACCAGATGGGAAGGTGTTTGAGGAACCACCAGTGATCCCATGTACAGCTGAGGAGCTAAGCCATGTCCTAGAAAAATGGATTGGAGATGGGGTTGTTAGGCCATTCACTGTATCCAGGCCACCAACAGAAGAAGAAAGGAAGAACCCTTTATTTTGCAGAATCCATAATTATGTCAAGCACTCCACCAAGGATTGCTGGACCCTTCGCAGACTCTTCCACAAAAAGTTGAGAGAAGGAACCTTGGAGCTCACTCAGAAGGAGCCGGAAGTGCAGAGGAACCCCTTGCCTAACCACAAAGGAAAAGGGGTGGTAGCAGTAGTAATACATGGGAACCCGGCAGAAGCAGGAGAATCTGAAGGATCCTTCCACCCGAGCACAGTCAGGACCCTCCAGAAGAATCCCAAGTTCAGGTCACTATTCAATCAATTAGGATTCGGACCAGAAGTAAGAAGGGTGGCCACAGAGTCTCTCATGAGCATAGCAGTAGATTTAGGGATGGAATACTTTACAGCTGAGTCACATGCTAGTCGAGCTTTCCTGGAAACAACCAATGCAATAACCTTCACTGATGAAGACATGGAGATTGAGCACCCAGACCACCGTAGACCCCTTTATCTAATGGCCACCATAAACGGTGCTCAAGTCAGAAGAGCACTGGTGGATACGGGGGTATCACTCAACCTCATAGCCTTAAGTACCCTGGAAGCTGTTGGCTTGGTTGACAGAAGGATCCTGGGGACTCCCATGGAGATAACAGGATTTGAAGGATCGGTAGAGTCAACAGAAGGATACGTGCAGTTAGCCTTAAGGGTGGGGCCAATAGTAGCTCTGACAAGGTTTCATGTGATTAATGCAGAAGTTTCTTATCACGTGTTGCTGGGACGCCCGTGGCTTCATAAACATCGCCTTATTCCATCCACGTTCCATCAATGCATTAAAGGGAGACTAAATGGGAGGCCCATAAGGATCCCTGCCAATCATAATCCTTTCAGCCAGGGAGAAGTGAACTTTGCAGAAACGATGTTTTATGATGAGTTGGAGCCAGATGATGAGAACCCCGCCCTGGGGACCCCGGGGGCACCTATCCTAGAAGAAGAAAAAGGAGGAAGGGGCACCCGTGACCTGAGAAACCTTCTAGAGAGAAAAAGACAAAAGAGGGAGCCCAGCTCTTCAGGATCCCGAGAATGTGTGGTGGTGCGGGAACCTGGGGGAAGGCTAATTTATCGTTTGTGAAGGTGCGCGGGACCCGAATGCATTGTGCAGGAAGGTCCCGGACCACCAAGTTGCATGATGGCCCAAGAAGAAATCCCAGAAGAACCAGTTAAGGAGACCCAGATTCAGCCTGAGGAAGAATTAAAGGAAGTAGACCTGGGAACAGAACCAGGATCCCGAAAATCTGTCTTCATTAGCAGTCAATTGGTGGCTCAAGAAAGAGAACAACTGATAACCTTGCTTCAAAAATACAGAGATGTGTTTGCATGGACCTATGATGAGATGCCAGGTCTAGACCCAGAGTTGGTAGTCCATTTTCTTAATGTGGACCTAGGGATGAGGCCAGTAGTCCAACCAGCTAGGGTCTTCCACACTGAGGTAGAAGCTCAAATAGTCCAAGAGGTCAAGAAATTACTAACAGCTGGTTTTATCAAACCCATCCAACACCCAAAATGGCTTTCCAACATTGTACCTGTGAAGAAGAAAAATGGTCAAATCCGTTGCTGTGTAGACTTTCGCAACTTGAACAAGGCATGTCCTAAAGATGAGTTCCCCTTGCCCAATATCGACCTCCTTATAGATTCAGCTGCAGGAAATTCAATGTTCTCGTTTATGGATGGGTACAGTGGATACAACCAAATCCGCATGGCAGCCAAAGATGCAGAGAAGACGGCATTCAGAACTCCGATTGGGAACTTTTACTACACTGTAATGCCCTTTGGCCTCAAAAATGAGGGGGCTACGTATCAACAGACCATGACAGCCATTTTCCATGACATGATGCATGAGGAGATGGAAGATTATGTAGATGATATTGTGGTCAAGTCAAAAACCAGAACAGGACATTTCCAAGTACTTGAGCAAGTCTTTGAAAGATGCAGGAAATACAAGTTACGTATGAACCCCATGAAGTGCGCCTTTGGAGTGTCTGCTGGAAAGTTCCTTGGGTTCCTGGTACATCACAAAGGCATAAGCGTGGACCCAGCCAAGGCCACAGCTATTGCCACGATGAGAAGACCAACTACTGTTAGGGAACTCAAAAACTTCCTGGGAAGAGTCTCCTATATCAGGAGGTTTGTGCTTGGTTTAGCCTCAGCTACAGCAGGCCTTTCCAAACTATTGAAAAAAGGAAATGAATTTACCTGGGGAACAAAGCAGCAGGAAGCTTTTCAAAGAATTCAGGGCATTATGAATCATTTGCCCACCCTCCAGGCACCAGTACGTGGGCGACCTCTGTTGCTATACTTAGCATCAAACTCTCAGGCAATAGGAGCTTTGCTGGCACAAGAAGATGACCAAGGAAATGAGCAGCCCATATATTATGTAAGCAGAACACTCAAGGATACCGAGACCAGGTACCTCAGAATAGAGAAAGCCTGCCTAGTGATCGTTTATGCATCCCAAAGGTTGAAGAGGTACTTCTCAGCTCACCAAATCCTTTTGGTAACCAAGTCCCACCCCATAAAAGCGCTCCTGCACCAGCCCCTTCTCACGGGAAGGATAGCACAATGACTAGTGTTGCTGTCACAATATGATATAGGTGTAAGAACTCCCAAGGCTGTCAAGAGCCAGGCCATAGCAGATTTGCTAGCTCAATTCCCAGGAAAGGAAGAAGGCCCGCTGAGCGAGGAAATCCCTGGTGAGGTAGCAGTGATGGAGATCCCAGGGCAGAAATGGACCATGAGGTTTGACGGGTCAGCTACAGCAACTTCAAATGGGGTAGGAATTGTACTAAGCTGCGAAAATGGGGATATCATGCCCCTGTCCTTCAAGCTTGGTTTCTCATGCTCTAATAATGCAGCTGAATATGAGGCATACTTAACTGGGTTGACTATAGCACTCAGCATAGGAGTGAAACATATGAGAGTGCTGGGAGATTCTAATCTTGTAGTCTCCCAAGTGAAAGGTGACTTTGCATTACGGGAACAAAGCTTAGCAGCCTACAGGACTTGGGCACAAAGGCTGGAGATGGAATTTCAAACCTTCAGCATAGAATACACTCAAAGAAGTGAAAACAGGTTTGCAGATGCTCTCGCCACCCTGGGATCCCAAATACCATTTAATGGGAGGGATACGCTGATAAAAATAGGAAGGCAGGAACATTCCATTGTAAGGATCCTCCAAGGGATGTACCCCGGGGAATCCCAACAGTGGGACTGGAGGGACGAAATCAAAGAAAGGATGAAAGAGGCAAGCCCTAGAGGGAACATCAAAGAACTAATGGATTACACTCAGATAGAAGGAGAATTGTATAAAAGACTGCCATGAGGAATACTGTCCAGATGTATCACCGAGAAGGAAGGAAAGGCAAAACTAGAAGAATTACACGCCCAAGCATGTGGAGTTGCAGAAAAAGTCAGCCTATACAGAAGGATGCAACGCATGGGGTATTACTGGCCAGATATGGACAAGGAAGCAGCAATCATACAGGGGAAATGCCAGGAATGTCGTTTGGCAATTGATAAAGAAGAAAGCTACGCGGTGTTTATTGCAGAAGATTGGCGGGTTCCTTTCATAGGATACCTGGCTCGGGGGATCTTGCCAACCGACAGGGAACTGGCCCACAAGCTCAAAAAACTAGCATGTAGGTATTTCTTGCAGAACGACATTTTATTCAAAAAAGGATACCATGGGGATCCCCTCAGGTGCCTGGGACCAAAGGAAGCTAGAGAAGTAGTCAGAAAGGTGCACTCTGGAGATTGTGGAAGTCACCCAGGAAAGAGAAGGCTGTACAAGCAGTTACTGTTGTTGGGATACTACTGGCCAACGATGAAAAGAGACTCTGAGGAACTGGTCAAAACATGTCATGCTTGCCAAGTCTTAGGAGATGCAATTCACACTCACCCAAATGTTCTACAGGATATGACGACGCCATGGCCTTTTCATACTTGGGGGCTCGATCTCATAGGGCCCATAAATCCTCCATCCAATGGTTATATATGGATCCTGGCAGCCACGGAGTACTTTACAAAATGGGTAGAGGCCATCCCTTTGAAAAAAGCTACTGGAGCAGCTGTAGCAAATTTCATTCGAGACCACATCATTACAAGGTTCGGGATCCCCAGAAGATTGATCAGCGACAATGGAACCCCATTCATAAACAAAGATATGAAGGGATTAACTGAAACATACCACATCAAGCATGGAAGATCTACCCCATACTACCCACAAGGAAACGGCCAAGCTGAAGCTACTAATAGGGTAATATTAAAAATCCTTAGGAAAATGAAGCATGAGTATGGAGGAAAATGGAGTGACCATCTGGCAGATGTGCTTTGGGCATGCAGAAGCTCTGTAAAGACAGCCACAGGATTCTCCCCATTCTCCCTGATTTATGGAACAGAAGCCATCAGCCCTGTGGAGTTAGTCATTCCTACACCAAGGATAGTTCTGGAGGAAAACCAGGGAGAAAGTGAGGACGCAAGCAATGAAAAGAGGCTAGCAGATCTGGAAGGAGTAGAAGAAGAAAGAGAGCTGACCAAGAAAAGGAGCCAGAGATACCAGCAAAGAATGACCAGAGCATATGCACAAGCAGTACGCCCAAGAGTGTTCACTAAAGGGCAATTAGTGCTAAGGATGGCGGAGCATGTGAGGAGGAACCTGCCAGGGCCTTCCAAGTTCACCCCAAAATGGGAAGGACCCTACATCATCAATGCAGCTCATGAAAGTGGGTATTATTACCTTGCCAAAGAAGATGGAACAGTCCTGACAGAGCCCATACACGGGAAATGGCTGAAGCAATACTATGCATAAGGACAAGGGGATCCCGGTACCTCAGGATCCTTTCACCAGCTTCACTATCTGCTAAGTTCTTTTTATTTTTGTCTTTTTTATTTTTCAGCCTTTATCATGAATTCCGGTCTAAGTTTATTTTGTTCAGGAACATGTGACAGATTGACACTTTGTGGTCAATACTGCACCAAAAGACTCTTTCTTTGTTCCTTAAAAAATGACCATGTTTTAATGAAATTCCTGTTTCTTCAACACTTAAGTTTTTCTTTAAATACTGCAAAGACCAAATTTGGATAAATTTAAGGAAGAATACCTGAGTCAAAAAAAAGGGGGGAGAGTATGTAATACCCTTTTACATATGGCCTAGGATCCACCTCACAAATAATTTCAGATATCCCACAAATAGTTCCAAGTGCATAGGTCTAGGATCACAGAATAAAAGTAAAATATCTAGGATACCTAGCCTAGCACTTGGCAAAAGGGGAACCTGTTAAAGTTCATGAACTGGGACTGTATCTCAAAAAAAATATATACATAGGGAAGGATACCAGTGTACCCAGTTCAGTACTTGCATAATAGATTACCAGGTACCTGGACCAGAATTTACAGTGAAGCCTGTGGAAACCATGGTCCAGGACTCAGGAAAGAAAAGAGCCATAGGAAAGAAAAGGCAATATACCAAAGAAAAAGGCAGATTCACATACTAAGAAATAAGAAGTAGTTTTGAAACACAAAAGAGAAAGCAAAGAGCAGAGCAATGTTCAAAAAAAAAAAAAAAAACTTATACAACCCCAAATTGTTTATGTAAATCTGAAGAAAAAATAAGCTAAGGAATGAGGCCGGCCAACAGGGAGGGATCCGGAGAAATAACAGGCACAGCCAAAGTAGAAAGGATCCTCTACCGCTTGACCTTCAAGTCTTGTAAAACCTTGTGAGCATGAGCCAAAACTTCCTCAGCAGCAGCTATTTCAGTATCTATACTCTTGAATGATTGCCTCTGAAACAGCGTATGAGCCAGCAGACGCAAGTGATCCAGCAGAAAAGACAAATTGAACTTGGCCTCTAGAAGGTCTTGCACCACCCCTCTCCACTCCAGAAGCTTTTCTTCAGACAAGGAATCTACAGAGGAATTCCTTAGGGAAATCAGCACAGCACACAGCAACTCCATCAAAATATTGCCTAGAAAAACGCCTCCCCTGAAGCCGCTGGTAAAATCCCCGTGACACTTGAGCAGACTCTTTAGCAGCGGCAGGCCTTCCACAGGAACAGAGAAGCGCAGGAAGCTGCCATAAGAAGACTCAAAAACATGGAAGTGGCTGGCAGGAAGACTGTTGAATTCCAAGAGATCAAAGCGAGCCAGGAAAGAGGAAAGCCTTGAATCAAGATCTGAGGCAGCCATCTTCGAGGCATCCCCCATCACTGTGTCACCACTTGCAGAGACAGGAGGACTTGTAGCCTTTTGCACTGGATGAAGGTCAGCAACTTGAACAAGTCTCACAATTCCTTCAGGGATAACAGGCTCAGAACCTGCAAAGCCTGTATCAATATTCAAAAAAAAAAAAAAGAAGAAAAGAAAAGGAAGAACAGATTTAGTCTAAAAAAAAAAGAAAAGGAGAAAAAGAAGAACAAACCGGTTCCAGCTTCTTGGGGCAGAGCCTCTTCTTCCTGATCTCCTGACTTCCCCGAAGATTCTGGGAAGGAACATAAGGCAAGTTGAAGAAAAGGTGAAGGACCAACGGCAAAGTGGCTAAAAGAAGGGATAGATGCAAGGGGCTTCGCCATATATAAAAAAAAAAGGGGGGGGGAAGAAAAGGAAATACGATGGGAGTAGCCTGCACTCACCTTCTGAGCTTTCTGATTCTAAAGAAGAGGCAACACTGGGAGCGGATTTCTCACTGGTTTGACCTAAAAGGAAAAGGAAAAGGAGGAACTCAAGAAAAACTGGAAAAGAAAGTAAAATATAACGCTATTTCAAGGAAACAAGGTTTACCTGTTTGTTTGGATAAAGGAGTGTCTCCCAAAGCACCTTTATCTGACAAGGATTGAGGAAACACAGTCCTGATAGGACTAGGAGTGCGCTCAAGATGGGGACTTTGAGATGACGGGATCCTAGAAGCTTTAGGATCCTGAGAATCCTGGGAACCTTGCATCGGTTGCCCGGTTTCCTCAGCTGGATCATCGGTAGGGGGCTCCTCCCCCATAACAGGAAAAACAACAGAAAGAGATATGATAGTTTCCTCCCCCAGAGCTTTTTCAGTCATAGGAGGGGATACCTCCACCTAAAGGAAGAAGAAGCGGAGAAGGCAGTGTCAAGTAAAAAAAAAGAGAAAAAAACACAACAGCAGGAAATGCAAACAACACAATGTCAGGACAAAAGGGAAAGAACAAAAGAAAAAGGGGAACACACATACCACGTCGTCTCCAGAAGATTGGCTCTTACCCTTCTTGTGATCAGACTTGCGCTTGGACTGCAAAGGAAATCACCACTCGTCAGCAAAATAGAAACAAGTGCAACAAGGTGAAAACAAAAAAAAAAAAAAAGAGAAGAAGGAAAGAAGTCTTGCCCTTCTCTCTCTCTCTACAGATTCTCTGGAAGTCTTTTGCTTACTACGAGTACGCCTAGAGGGTCCTAAAGGAGGCTGGGATACCAAACCAGAAGATTCTAAAGAACCATGGACTGAAGCAGTCACAGGAACCTGGGGAAAAGAAGACTCTACCTTGGTCTTCTTCCGGGTCCTTGAAACCAAAGTTTCCCTGACATCCTTGCCTTCCCGAGATGCCAAGTGTGCTTGAGTTTTCCCCGTTTTCCTTCTTTTCGCCTCAGAGCCTATCTCCACACCCCCTGTACTTTCGCCAACATCAGCAGCTTTCATTTTCTTCGACTTGACATCTTTACCTTTACTCGAAGCAGTGGCAGCACTTATTGTCTCTGTTGCACCCTTTTTGATGGGCACCCCAGAGGAAGCACCAATGATGAGACTATCACCCAGCCAGGTCTCAGGAAAATCCTGTCCATAAGCCACCCAACCTCCCCTGGAGGCATGCCACTCTGCAAACCCAGTCTTGCTGCTTGCAGCAGCAGAAACAATCCCAGCAGTAGGAAGGGATAAACGTCTATTGGATGTCGGAGCGGAAATAATGCTAGGATTCGGGGCATCCCGAACTGTACCAGTGCCAACATAATCAACAAAGGACTTTTGTACTCTTCTCCAATAACTGGTATAGCCACTAGAAGCAAAGACTCCTCTCTGGGAGTTAGGCACTGCAAATTGGGGGCTCCTCTGTTACCAATAAGAAAAGGCCTGCAGCCTCAAGAAAGGATCCAAGGAAGGAAGGGATGGCACCACATCCTTAAAAACTGGAGGAATGTCCTGATCAAAACCAAATTGTCGGAGCACCTGGTGTGCTGAATAATGAGTATATTTTGGGTCACTTGAAGAAGGCACAGGAAGCCAGGAGGGGCTAATGCAGGCAAGATAAGCCAGACTGCCCTCATCACCACGGAGCAAGTCAAAGGTATTACCTGTAGAAGATAAAAAAGAAGACAACACAGAATCACATGCAAAACCAGGACCAAACTCACGAGGGGATCTCCAATATAAGCTCCCTGCTTGGTCAAACAACTCCACAAGATTGAGACCACCACCTTTCAAGCTAATCCAACGAAAAATAATGGGAAAGGCATCGGTAGAATTGCCACAAAGACCCTTCACTATGTCGGGGGATCCTTGGAACTTGTCCTTCACAAACTTCAAATTCCTGCACTTAGCCAAAGTAGCTGCAGAATGGTCCCACATGAAAATCTGAAGAGTAGCACAGTGAAGAGATGAAGTGATCACATAACAAGAATCACCTTCAGCCTCATCTCCATGAAGCTGGTCCAATTGAGAATAAACATGACCCAAAAACAGAGGGGCCAAAGGATACTGGGTACCTCGAGCCAACTTGATTGCCAACGGAAAAAACGAAGACTTAACTCCGTACCCAGGGAACTCACTAAACAAAAACTTGCTAAGCCAAAAAGCCAGGAAACCGGCCCACCTCACTTCCTTATCCTTTTCACGAGAGAGGGTCATCACCCATCTCCCCATCCTAGCCGGCTTACCACCAGAAGAGGCGGCGTGACCACCAAAATGACCAAATAATTTTTCTTCTACCACGAGATCCTCACCAGAAAGGTTAATATCAAAGGGATTCTCTTCACCAAACACCGGGAGGAGGAAGTTATTAACCACATCCTCCAAGGTGATTTTCAATTCACCAGTAGAAAAGAAAAAAGTATGAAGGGAAGGGCACCAACGACGTACCAGATGCCTGAGCCCTTTGGCGTCTCTAAAGCCCTCAAGATTTCTGGAAATAGCCACTGCCTTTAGGATACCGGCGCGCTCCAAACGACCCACAAATTCAGCATCAGACAGTTCCTTGTCTACCCATATAGGCCAGCCCTGAATCTTTCCTGGAACAAAATCAAAGAAAATAGGAACCGCCTCTCGGATTCCTTGTCTGATCTGGAGATCAAAAATCTCTCTAGGGTAAGGAACTTGGGCGGAACCAGCGAAACCCGCTTGACCAGAAAACATCCAAACGTAAGGGGATGGAAGAGCCTCACCATGAGATATATGAGGGAAAAATAAACTGAGAGAATACCATGGATCCCGTAAAGGGAAGGCCGGACGTTCAGTAACCTCGTGAGAATCACTCGGAGCAGAACCAGAAGAACCTTCATCCTCAGAAGGACTGGGAGTACGCTCTCTCCTCTTTCGAGAAGAAGAAGAAGCCATCGAAACAACACGCACTATGAGAAGAAAAGAGATTGAAAGTGCGAAAGGGAGGAAAACCAGAGTAACAGAGAAGAAGAGAAAAAAGAAAGAGAAACACAAAGAGTAAAAAACTCAGAGAAGCAAAGTGATAAGATGAAACGGCTACAATAAATGCGCAAATAGCAGTTGGGGCAAACAGTTTATGGAAAAACGCGCCAGTTGCCAAGAAATTTAATTTGAAGTAATCAGCAGTTATTAATGAGAAATAACGGGAAACGAGAAAAGTGGGTAGAGGAGTTTTACCTCAAATACCCAACTGCCACGTCCCGTATAAAGAGGAAGCTGCAAAAGGTAATAATTATAAGGGAATGCAACACGCAAAAAGAAGGTGACTAAAAGCAGCAGAAAAGGGCCGGGATCCTAAGTAAAAAGGAAGGGAACCCGGTAGAAGTTGAAAAAAGGGGGATACCACGAAAATCTTAGGAAACCTAAAATCACTCACGCGTGGGTTTCAGGCAACCCACGAGCTCGGGGGGCTAAATGTTGAGGTCTAAAAAAAAGGGGGTCATAATAAAATAAGCCCAAAAATAGCAGAACAAGTCAAGCCCAAAAGGAAAAATCCAGGCTAAGCCCAAAGCAATAGATACGGATGACCCATGGGGGAATAAGAGGAAGGCCCAGAGGATCCTGAAGCCCAGAAAAGAAAGAAGCATCCAAAAAAAAAAAAAGACCACGACAAGGAATAAAGAAGCAAGGATTCTCAATAAGCGCAGATCCCTTCGAGCACAAATAAAAAGGAAGACTGGGACAGATCGATAAAAAAGAAGACAGGAGAAGAAAAAAACAAGAAACACGAGCGACCTCTCATGGCACAGACAGCAAAAGGGCCTCGGGGAACCAGGACATGGAAGAAGAATGGCAACGAATGACTTTCAAAAATGGCAGAACAGGATTCAGCCCAAATAGGAAAGAAAGGGAAAAGAGGAATACGCCAGAAATGGGGATGCCGAGAAGGGCATACCTCAGCACGTCCCAAAGAGGATGGCCAACCAGAAGCTTTCGAAGGAATCAGAACCAAGAGAAGGAAAGAATGAGAGAAAACGGTAAAGGGACTTACCGAGACGACAGGGACAGAACATGCTCTGTTTGCAAAAGAACAAAACAGGGGAACCCGGGACACCCAGAAAAACTCCATTATAAAAGGAAGGGATGGGTTGTGAAGAAAGCAGCGAAAAAAAAAAGAAAGAAACACAAGAAAGAAGAAATTCTCTAGGAAGAACCATCAGAAAATCTATGCAGAAAGAAAAATACTGAAGGAAGAACAAATACTGCTTCCCGATATCCTGTAAAGGCTACTATTGCACATACTCGGATTCAACGAGAATCAAACTTTGCAAGTTTTGAAGGCTGAAATAGCCATTCAAGACTGCAATTTTTGAGCTTGATTGGACCTTGTATCACGTTCTAGTGAGCTTTCTGTAATCAAACAGATAATTTATTAATGAAACACTGCTTCATAATTCCCAGGATCCCCACAGCACTTTTTTTTTATCGTCTTACTAATCCTGTTTTTTCTTTCCTTCTGAACTTACGTCGTTAATTTTTGCCACTCTTCGATATCCTTGTTTGTTGTCTTTCTGTATATTGTCAGGAGTATTCTCTGCATTCACTTGATTCTTAAACAGCTCGTTAGCTGCGGTGAATCAAGGCCCGGTCCACCAAATCCTTCCTTTTCATTCAGGCCCGGGATCCTTGGGCTTGAGTATCCCGTAAAAGGCACTCTCACAATGACCAAGGTTGGTCTTGGTGTGAACTTCCTAATGTAAGAAACTCTTTCTAAGAAGCTCTTAAGTTCCCTGATCGTGGTATGCCTCTTCATGGTTGATATTGTTGTTGCCTTAGTTGGATCTATGAGGAGATCGATGTTAGGCAAAGGAAATTTATCCTTTGGACGTGCCTTATTTAATTTGAAGGAGTTCACGCTAATAAATCTTCATATTTTTTCAATAGCTCCACCAGTTGCTCTTTTTTCTGTACTGACTGCTGATTAGGATGGGCCCTGGGTTCCTTGCGTTAGCCCCCAAGTTCACCTCTTCTAGTTTTTCCTTTGGTAGGATTTATGTCTTCCTTTCCATATCTATAAGTTTCTCCAGGATCTTCGTAAACAGTATATTAGCCTTCCTCCTTCTTTCTTTTTCTATCCAAGAGATCCCTCAAACCATGGGCATTACTTCCTTCTTCTAGGATGGGAACCCCTCGGGATCCTGGAGATGGGAAATTCTGACTCATCGTATCCCCAGGTTCCTCCAGGATCTCTTCTTGGGCTATCATGTAAGATGGTGGTCCGAGATCCTCTTGTAGGCTACAATCAGGTCCCGCGTGCCTTCATAAGCAATATTCTGCTTTCCCTCCATGTTTCTTCTTCTTCTGCGATAGGAACCCCCGGGATCCCAAATATGGGAGCTCCCCGGGATCCTAACAATGAGATATTCTTCAGCAGGAGCCGATTCATCATAAAGTATATTTTTCACAAAATTTACTTTGTGCTGGATGAAATGACTAAGATTGGCAGTGACTTTTGTGGGGTTCCCATTCAATCCCTCTTTCACGTACTAGTGATACATTGAGAGGATTAGGCAATAGTTGTGATGTCATGGTTGGCCTTTAGAGCTAGTTGTAGGTGTCTTCCAGTGGTCTCTGTATCTCCTCCAAATCTTGTTATTTCCATAGGTGAGCCCAATTATTGAGCTGTAAGAAATGATAGATGTATTGTATAGTTGTTGAACTTTCAATAAAGTTGATTTTGCTACTGACTTGCAATATAGTGTTTCTATTGATTTTCTTCAAAATATATTTAAGGTCCACTGCATAATAGGCTTTAGCCCCCAAGACATGAAGCGGTTGTTGAATCATGCTTGATCCACCTTCTCTTGATGCTATTACGGAACTTCTATCCATTTTTCGGATGCCTCCATTTTTTTTTTTTCACAACCATTTTACTTTGCTGGATTCGTGAAAATACTTCGCATTTGCTGGAACTAACGATCTTTTAGGCTCTGTTGAAATTGAGGGTGTACTTAGCCTTGCTGGAATTAAGGATCTCCTCAACTTTGTTGGGATCAAGGATCTCCCAGGCTTTACTTTCCTGGAGTTAAGGATCTCTTAGACTTTGCTGGAATTAAGGATGTACTCAGCCTTGCTGGAATAAAGGATCTCCTCAGCTTTGCTAGGATCAAGGATCTCCTCAGTTTTGTTGGGATCAAGGATCTCCTAGACTTTGTTGGGATCAAGGATCTCCCAAGCTTTGCTTTCCTGGAGTCAAGGATCTCCTAGACTTTGCTGGAATTAAGGATGTGCTCAGCCTTGCTGGAATAAAGGATCTCCTCAGATTTGTTGGAACCAAGGATTTCTTAGGCTTTGCTGGGATCAAGGATCTCCCAGGCTTTGCTTTCCTGGAGTTAAGGATCTCTTAGACTTTGCTGGAATTAAGAATGTACTCAGCCTTGTTGGAATAAAGGATCTCCTCAGCTTTGTTGGAACCAAGGATTTCTTAGGCTTTGCTGGGATCAAGGATCTCCCAGGCTTTGCTTTCCTGGAGTCAAGGATCTCTTAGACTTTGCTGGAATTAAGGATGTACTCAGCCTTGCTGGAATAAAGGATCTCCTCAGCTTTGCTAGGATCAAGGATCTCCTTAGTTTTATTGGGATCAAGGATCTCCTAGGCTTTGTTGGGATCAAGGATCTCCCAAACTTTGCTTTCTTGGAGTCAAGGATCTCCTAGACTTCGCTGGAATTAAGGATGTGCTCAGCCTTGCTGGAATAAAGGATCTCCACAGATTTGTTGGAACCAAGGATTTCTTAGGCTTTGCTGGGATCAAGGATCTCCCAGGCTTTGCTTTCCTGGAGTTAAGGATCTCTTAGACTTTGCTGGAATTAAGAATGTACTCAGTCTTGTTGGAATAAAGGATCTCCTCAGCTTTGTTGGAACCAAGGATTTCTTAGGCTTTGCTGGGATCAAGGATCTCCCAGGCTTTGCTTTCCTGGAGTCAAGGATCTCTTAGACTTTGCTGGAATTAAGGATGTACTCAGCCTTGCTGGAATAAAGGATCTCCTCAGCTTTGCTAGGATCAAGGATCTCCTCAGTTTTGTTGGGATCAAGGATCTCCTAGGCTTTGTTGGGATCAAGGATCTCCCAAGCTTTGCTTTCCTGGAGTCAAGGATCTCCTAGACTTTGCTGGAATTAAGGATGTGCTCAGCCTTTCTGGAATAAAGGATCTCCTCAGATTTGTTGGAACCAAGGATTTCTTAGGCTTTGCTGGGATCAAGGATCTCCCAGGCTTTGCTTTCCTGGAGTTAAGGATCTTTTAGATTTTGCTGGAATTAAGAATGTACTCAGCCTTGTTGGAATAAAGGATCTCCTCAACTTTGTTGGAACCAAGGATTTCTTAGGCTTTGCTGAGATTAAGGATCTCCCAGGCTTTGCTTTCCTAGGGTCAAGGATCTCTTAGATTTTGCTGGAATTAAGAATGTACTCAGCCTTGCTGGAATAAAGGATCTCCTCAGCTTTGCTAGGATCAAGGATCTCCTCAGTTTTGTTGGGATCAAGGATCTCCTAGACTTTGTTGGGATCAAGGATCTCCCAAGCTTTGCTTTCCTGGAGTCAAGGATCTCCTAGACTTTGCTGGAATTAAGGATGTGCTCAGCCTTTCTGGAATAAAGGATCTCCTCAGATTTGTTGGAACCAAGGATTTCTTAGGCTTTGCTGGGATCAAGGATCTCCCAGGCTTTGCTTTCCTGGAGTTAAGGATCTCTTAGACTTTGCTGGAATTAAGAATGTACTCAGCCTTGTTGGAATAAAGGATCTCCTCAACTTTGTTGGAACCAAGGATTTCTTAGGCTTTGCTGAGATTAAGGATCTCCCAGGCTTTGCTTTCCTAGGGTCAAGGATCTCTTAGACTTTGCTGGAATTAAGAATGTACTCAGCCTTGCTGGAATAAATGATCTCCTCAGCTTTGTTGGGATCAAGGATCTCCCAGGCTTTGCTTTCCTGGAGTCAAGGATCTCCTAGACTTTGCTGGAATTAAGGATGTACTCAGCCTTGTTAGAATAAAGGATCTCCTCAGCTTTGTTGGGATCAAGGATCTCCCAGGCTTTACTTTCCTGGAGTCAAGGATCTCCTAGACTTTACTGGAATTAAGGATGTACTCAGCCTTGCTGGAATTAAGGATGTACTCAGCCTTGCTGGAATAAAGGATCTCCTCAGATTTGTTGGAACCAAGGATTTCTTAGGCTTTGCTGGGATCGAGGATCTCCCAGGCTTTACTTTCCTGGAGTCAAGGATCTCTTAAACTTTGCTGGAATTAAGAATGTACTCAGCCTTGCTGGAATAAAAGATCTTCTCAGTTTTGTTGGGATCAAGGATCTCCTAGGCTTTGCTTTCCTGGAGTCAAGGATCTCCTAGACTTTGCTAGGATCATGGAGCCAAGGAACTTGTCCATTTTGTTAACTTGCGCCATATGTTATTATTATCAAGTTGCTGCAAAATTATTTAGCCCCACAACGTGAGGAAATTGCTTTGCTATGTGATTTACATTTCATCAAATCTCTTTGATTCACTTACTTCTCTTTCTTCTTTTTCTTTTTAAACAAATGAAACAATATCATGAATTTTTTTTTTTTAAAAGAAAGAATACATTAGCCCCCAAATGTGGGGCCATTTCTCTATTATGTAGCTCATACAATCTTCATTTCATCAATATATTTTATTTGTTCACTTCTCCATTTCTCTTTAAAGCAATGAGACAATATTATAATTGTTTAAGTATTACTTCATGACCCCTTGTTTTTCTTTTAAAAAGCAGGGTAATGATCTATTATGTTCAAATTGTAAAGCAGAGAAAATAATAATGCATAAAACTTATCTTGTGTTGGGAAATTCCCCAAAATTCCATATAGAGTCTTTCGGTAGAACATTCGTTGGAGGAACCTACACTTTTGGGATCTTGATGTTGAATGCACTAAGAGGAACTTTCCTTCCTCTAGGTGTTTCCTAGCTTTGGAGCCATGCTTGCGAAGGGACTACTTTTTCCCTCTCCTTTTTTCCCAGTCCCCAGTGGAGTCTCCAAAATGTGAGAGTGCTTTTTTCTTTAGCACACAGGCCTAAGGATCCTGGGCCAAATAGTTGTATTTTGGTGGACTGGGCTTGGTTCACCGTAGCTAAATGGGGGTTGATTACGAACCAAGTTGTGCGCAAGTTACATAAATCTCCTCAAGGCAAAAATGCGATTCCTCCTAAGCAATAAAATACCATTATAAGTGTTTTAGTATCATAAAATGACCCTTTACTCTTACAAAATAAGTAAAATAGATGTTCATAATATTCACAATGAGAAAGAGATTGAAATAGAATATTTAAGGCTTATCTTTTATCGTATAAACATTTTAAAGAATTCCTTCACTTAGTACCCCGGGCGTACTGTCGTGGGATCCCGGGACGTACTGTCGTGGGATCCCGGGGCGTATTAGGCCTGTAAGAACTCAGAATCTCTGGTTCTCTGCACTATACAATCTTTCTCCATGCTTGTTATGCAATGGAGTTTTGTCCTTTCCTTTTACCTCTATAGGTCCTACACAAGAACAACTATACAAGGCACATATCTTCAAATAATTGTTAGTTTCTTAGATTAGGATATATATATATATATATATATATATATATTAATACATATACATATATGTAAATGAATTTTATGAGAATGATTCAGCCACGAGGATCCTGGCCCCAATTCTCACAGACTTAGTGCTTTTGCACAAGACTTGTGGGATTTGGAACTCAAGTCTGAGTGGCTTTGCTTGGGCAGGGACTCAGCTTTACAAGTAAGAATATATATGTATTGAGCAGCAAAAAGCAGTAAAGGAAGATAATATGATAAATAAATATGCAAAGTAATTGTTAGAAATTCTCAAATCAATATGAGATATTTCATTATTTTTCTTGATTGTGGATTACAAATGTGCTCACTAAGACGTGATACAAGGTTCAAATAAGCTCAAAAATTACAGACTTTGATGGCTATTCAAGCCTCTAAGACTTGCAAAGTTTGAATCCTTTTGAATCCAAGTATGTGCTATAGTGGCTGTTTCTGGGATACCGGGAGACATTCCTTTGTTTTTCTTAAATTTTACAGAGTTCTAATGACACTGTTATGATATTCTTCCTACTGAAAATCCCCCCCCCCTTTCAACATGGGTTTTCTCTTCCTTTTATAGTGTATTTTCTAGGGCTCTATGGTACTAGTGATTTCTCTCTTTTGCCCCTCAGAGCTCGTGCTGTGACAGTTGCTCAAGGGCTGATCTCTTCCCTTTTTTCTCATAGTTTTCATCTTTTATTGCTGTTTCTCTAAAAGTCATTTGCTGACTTTCCATTCCGGGGCGTCCTCAGCAATTAGCCTTCAATCTTTCTTCTTTCAAGGTTTCTCATTTTTCAGACTTAGCTGTCGGTGTTATTTCCTTGTTGTCATTATTCCCAAATAGTTGGAATCTTTTACTGCTGGGTTGAAAGTTCTCTTCCAATTGCTTCTATGTATGATTTTCTCATTCTTGGTTCCTTGTGGTACAGCTCCTTTGTTCATGAATGTTTGCTTTATACTTTCTGATTCTTTGCTGCACTAGTGGGTACTTGAGAAGGACATCTATGTTCTTCATTTCTTGTATTTCGTGGTACCTTTCTTGAGTTGTCTCAATCCTACAGTAGCTGTCCTGCATTACCTGAGGATCCCGGGCGTTTGGCAGCCTCTGGGTATCCCAGCCCAGTTCTTTCACTGAATTTTGCTAGACTTTTTAATGACATTTTTTGCTGGAAATCTGAACATAAATAGGGCCTTAATGTTGATTCTTCTTGCTGCTTGAATTGGGCCTTCTTTACTTTTCATGGAATGGGCATTCTTGTGAAATTTTGGCCTTCAACAAACTTCTATAGCAATATGTTCCTATGCTACAACTTGAACAATTTTTGATCAATTCTTTCTTGTAGATTGCAGCCATAATAAGAACTTTAAAAATGAACGACCATATGAGAATTCTTAGTTTTAAAAGAGTATAGAGATTAGAAAAAAAAAATCACTAATTTGATAATAATGAAGGCTAATTAAAGTTGGTTCCCCTTGATGAAAGCCTATAATGATAGAGGACCAAAAGATTAAACAAGTAGATTTTATTTGAAAATTGTTATAATGTAGTAATAAATAATAAGAAAAATAATAAGGTTAATAATAAGGGAAAAACTATTATGTGGTTGATCAAGGGTTGGGGATTTTTTTTTCAACCATTAGTGAACACACTAACAATGGTGGTTTGGGGCCTAAAGAAGCAAAACCAGTAATAAGTAATCATCACCTAGCCAATTATTGAAATAAACGAAACTTTAATCACAGTTTGTGTTGTTTCTTCTTCCCTCTGCGGTGCAGCCATCGGTGGTATATTAAACAACAAGAGAAGTCCAAAATACACGCTTTTCGTCAATGATTTCTTCAGCATTTTTCGGGTTTTTCTTGTATATATGTGAATCAATGCCCAGAATTCAGCTCGTTGGTCAGATGTTCCTCTCATTGGGCTTGAGAAAGTCACTAATGACAGTCCCTCATTTTATCAAAAAGGGGTCACCCCCCCCATTGAGAGGAATGTTCTTGATCGTTGAATTTTTGATGAAGCTTCCCCCGTACATACACTTTTATATGAAAATGAGATCGACGCGGTTAGCAACTGCTTTTACTGTCATTCTTTGTCTCATTCATCTCGGGTTCCTTCGTTTCTAAAAGATAGCCCCATTCAGCTTCTCGCTCAGAGAAACATGTGGGGGCACAACATCGCAACATCGGTTAAAGAAGTTATTTCTGGTTGAAGATGCAGAAGTGGAGCTTGTTGATCTTAAAGAATGGTTAAGGTCTAAGAGATTGATATCTTTTTATCATGTCTTGAAAAGGCACCCCGCTGCAAATTATTTAGATGAAGGATTTTAGGAGGAATCTTTTTGGTCGTAATTTCGCAGCTTGTGGGTATATAGACTGTTAGAGATATATTAGACATATTAATCCAATGTAATAGGCTCAAGCCCAATCTACTTGTACTAGTAGTGTAGGGTTTAGTTGCCTATATATACTCATGTTAGGGTTTATTGTAACACAGGTTTTGTACTACACTCTTATATAATAAAAATGTAGCCCTTAAGGGATTCCTTCGTTGATGTAGGCCGACCAAGGCTGAACCATGTAATCCTCGTTTTCTCGGTGTTCCTATTACATTGGGTTAATATGTCTAATATATCTTTAACACAGACAATAGCTTATAGTTAGAAGAAAGTGATTGACGAGGAAAATATTTCAAAGGAAATGGAAACCGTAATATCAATGATATCATCGATTACCAGCTTGCTGCTTGATGCATTTCCCCTTTTCTTTTTTTTCTTTTTTTTTTTTTTTTGCTCGATGCATTTCTTCTCAAGAAGATAAGTAAAAAGCATTTAATGTCTTTTTCGCTTCTAATCATTTGCCTTGACCTGTCAAAATTTATTTTCGTTTATACAATGGAACTATCTAGGGAGTGCATTGTCATAGAAATTATCCTTATTCAGGTTTACCTCATAACACATCAAGCCGGCATTGGTCCAATCCCTCTTATACTAAATACGGAATTATATGAGAAGTTTCTTAGTCTTGGAGGCGCTGCTGTTTCTGTTTTTACAAAATTGAGTTACACCTTTGCATTTTTGGTCTTTCCCTTTGGTGAAGAGAAAAAAAAAAAAAAAAAAAAAAAAAAAAAAAAAAAAATTGAACACACTAACGAGTGACACAAGAAACTTTAAAGAGTTTGAATTTAAGGATCCACACTCACTTATTTGGCCAAAGCTGTCGCAAGCCATTGATGTTGATTCAATGTTGATCATCATTGCAACAAAATGCCGACAAATGTCATGAAAGTGATATAATAATAACAATAATAATAAAAATAATAACAACAACCTAAATTTTTTTAATAAATATAAAATTTTAATTATGTCTATTATCACTGTTAAACCTATTCTAACTGACCTCGGTGAGAATTAATATATATAGAATAATTATTAAGAACAAACATATAAAATACAAACTTGCTATATTTTGAAAGATTCAAAATGATACTATAATAAGAAAGAATAAACATATATAATAATTATTATGTATATTTTGACATTTTCTGAACAAGCCATGTTGTGATTTGCAACAATATTATAAAGAGTGTTGTATAGGCGCTGCTTATCTTTTTGTACATAGTTAGAGATCAAAAAGATGCAAAAGACTTTTTCAAAATGAATCTATTGTCCTTGGGTGAAGCTTATGCTTTTCCCTCATACTTCCAACTTCAAATATTAGCCATCTAATAATAATCAATGAATATATATGGTGTATTTTAATTTGTGCTTAGCCCAATTCGAATTGTAACATATTGATTTATATATTTTATTGTAGTAACTCTCTCCCGTGGAGTTCTCTCTCTCGTGCATACGAGTCTTCTTCCTCCCTTGACCTACGTCTGGGGCATCTTTTCTTTTTCAGTGCTTAGTCGTGTGAGTGTTACTAGTTTACCATGGCTGATGATGTTGTTAATAGTATGGAAAACATGAAGTTGATTACGGAAGAGGAGGAAGTGATTACCATCTTTGATGAAGGAAGATTGGAAGCCATTGAGGATTGCACTCTAAGTTTGATGGGTAAATTCTTGACGTGCAAATCTTTTAACAAGAGAGCAACAAAGAATACTATGAGACAGGCTTGGGGTTTGGAGGACAGCCTACGTATCACAGAGGTAGGGCTGAATCTTTTTCAATTCAAATTCACACCTAAATTTGATCTGAACAGTTTACAAGGAGGTCCATGGTCCTTTGATAATCAATTATTGTTGCTTAAGCATTGGAGGAAAGGTATGACAGTTGAGAATATTAGGATGGAGACGGCCACTCTTTGGGTTCAGATCTGGGGGGCGCTGTTGGACATGTTTTCTCCACAGGTTGCTAAGGAAGTGGGGAGTAGACTTGGGGCTGTTGAGGAAGTAGAGCAGAGAAGATGGCGGGATGAGTTACACTATTTTATGAGGGTTAGGGTTGCTTTACCTATCTCGAAGCCAACTCGCAGGAGAAGTTTTATTGCGGGGTCTGATAGGGAAAGACATTGGGTGAAGTTTAAATACGAACGATTGTCGTTGTTTTGTCATTATTGTGGCATACTTGGTCATGATGTCAAGAACTGTGCTAAACACTTTGCTGTGACTAAGAATGGAGGTACGACAGATTACCAATATGGAGACTTTCTTAAAGCTATGGGGGGATGACCAAGAATGGATCCATTTGTAGGGAAACAAGGGGGGTCGAAATACAGTTCAGAGGGTGGTGGCGAATAGTCTGGTGCTGGTTTTTACAGGTCCGAGGAGGGTCCGATCAGGTCTGAAGCATTGTTGCAATGGAATAAGGCTGTGACGACGGAGGAAGGGCAGTGTAGAAACCCTAGGATTGACGAAGAAGGACAGTCCGAATTTTCAGGATCCATGCCACAAGTTCAGGAACGTGAATGGGAGGATCTCGCCTATGCAGATTACGTGGTGACCTGTCCTACTGACGTGCACAAGTCAGTTTCTAAGCTGATGGAAATTTCAGTACAAAAGGGGGATGGGTTATCTAGTGGGCTGGATGGTAAGGCAAGTGTGAGCCATGTGATGGGTTTAAGTGCCTCTGGTGAAATTAAAGAAGTACCTACAGTTGGGCCGAATGCTATAAAGCCCAAGTCATCTTGGACTAGATTCAATAGGATGGATTTTGGGCTGGGGGGCTTGCAAAAGGTGTTGTTGCCGTCCATGGGTAAAAGGCAACTCCCATTAGATTTTGAAGGCAACCAGAATAATCAGGGAGAGGAAGGAAGAATTAAGAGGGGGAAATTAGAGACTGAGGAAGCTATTGTTGTTGAGAAAGTGGTGGGGGTGGATGACCACCCTTGCCGGTAGCAATGAGGCTATTATGTTGGAACTACCAAGGGCTTGGGAACCCTTGGACAGGTCAAAGCCTTCGCAAACTTGTGAGGGAACAAGCTCCCACTGTGTGTTTTCTTATGGAAACACACCTGGACAAAGAAGGATTTGATAGTTTGTATGGAGATTTGCAGTTTCAGAATAAAATTATAGTAAAACAGCCAAATGCAGGGGGTGGTTTGGCTATATTATGGAAGAATGATGTGGTGATGGAATTGATTAATTATTCGCCGAATCACATTTTGATGAAGGTGACTAAAGAGGATGGTTTTATTTGGTTTTTTACTGGATTTTATGGTTAGCCTGAGTCTCAGCATAAAGAAAAGTCTTGGCAGCTGCTAGAACATCTGAGAAGCTTTGTTAATGGGGCATGGCTTTGTGCAGGAGATTTCAATGCAATTCTAAATAGTGCAGAGAAATTAAGTTTAAGGCCACCTAATTCAGCTGAGATTGATGCCTTCAGAAGTGTTTTAGACTCTTGTAAGTTTGAGGATTTAGGGTACAGAGGTTATACCTACACATGGTCTAATAAAAGGCCTGGTGAGGCTAATACTAAATTGAGACTTGATACGGCTGTGGCAACTATGGAGTGGCTAGCTAAATTTCAGCTATCTATAGTTTCTCATCTTCCACCCCATGCTTCGGATCACTTGCCAATTTTGGTGCATGTGAAGAGTGTTCAGAGGTTTCAGTAGAAATTTAAAAAGGGGTTTAAATTTGAAGAAGCTTGGCTACTATGGGAGGATTGTGGTGCAGTGGTCAAAGATGCTTGGGATATGCTGGGAAGGGGGGAGTCAGGTTTGGCTTCAATCAAGGAGAAGATTAAGTTCTATGGTGAGGAATTGCAAGCATGGGGTTCTTCCAAATCAGAGCCGAATGAAACAGCCATTAAAACTCTTCAAAATCGACTGGAGGTACTAAACAGTGTTGAAGTGGTCACTGAAAACTCCAAGGCTGAATATTTGAGTGTCAGCAAACAGTTAGATGACTTGCTTTTAAAGTAGGAAATTTACTGGGCACAACGGTCTCAAATTCCGTGGCTTAAACATGGTGATAAGAACACTAAATACTTTCACTCAAAAGCCTCCCAGAGAAGAAGGCAGAACTTCATTAAGGGGATTCAATGTGCACAAGGGAATTGGGTGGAAGAGGTGGAAGATATAGCTAATGTGGCCACTGGTTATTTTGACAATTTGTTTTGTGCAGGTACATGTGATCAGATGGAGGAATGTCTCGATGCAGTCCCAAGGAAGGTGACACTTGAGATGCATGATACCCTGTCCAGTGAGTTTAGTGCTGAAGAAGTTAAAGTAGCGTTGTTCCAAATAAGACTAACAAAGGCACCTGGACCTGATTGTATGAATGCTCTTTTTTACCAAAGATTTTGGCATGTTGTGGGTGATACTGTAGTTGATGCTATGTTGGATTTCTGAATAATGGTCATATGTTGCCTGATATAAATCATACTTACATTGTGTTGATTCCTAAAGTGAAGAACCCAGAGAAAATGTCTGATTTTAGGCCCACTAGCCTTTGTAATGTGATTTACAAAATAATCTCTAAGGTGTTAGCCAATAGACTAAAGCAGGTGTTATCGAATTTCATATCTCCCACTCAGAGTGCTTTTGTTCCTGGTCGTCTCATTACTGATAATGTATTGCTAGCATATGAAACATTGCACACTATGCACTGCAGGGAGAAAAGGAAGAAAGGGTATATAGCTTTAAAACTCGATGTTAGTAAAGCATATGATAGGGTGGAGTGGCCTTTCCTTCAGGGGGTTATGCAGCGATTGAGTTTTCCTTAAACATGGATAGAAAGGGTGATGAGTTGTGTCACTATGACTTCAATCTCTATTCTTGTGAATGGGAGACCGTATAGTAATGTATTGCCATCTAGGGGAATTCGTCAGGGTGACCCTCTTTCACCATACTTGTTTCTGTTATGCACAGAGGGGTTTACTTCGTTACTGGATAGGGCAGAGATAGGAGGGACTTTGCATGGGGTGGCTATTTGTAGAAATGCACCAAAGATTACTAATCTTCTCTTTGCAGATGATTCATTGATTTTTAGCAGGGCTTCACCAACTGAAATTCATACTATTGTTGAGATCCTTCAAGTTTATGCTAAAGCTTCTGGGCAGTGCATAAATTTGGAAAAGTCTTCAGTGTATTTCAGTAATAACACCACTAACCGCCAAAAGCAGGAGGCTTTGGGGATTCTTGGAGTGAAGGAAGTGTCTCGGTTTGAATCATATTTGGGCTTGCCTACTTTAGTTGGTAGGGCAAAATACCATACTTTTTCTTTCATTAAAGATAGGGTGTGGAAAAAAATTACAGGGTTGGAAGGGGATGATGCTTTCTAGAGCTGGGAAAGAAGTTCTCATCAAGGCGGTTGCTCAGTCTATACCGACGTATACAATGAGTGTTTTTCAACTCCCATCAAAATTATGTGATGAGTTGGATGCTTTATGTGCTAGGTTTTGGTGGGGTCAAGTTGGGAATGAAAGGAAAATTCATTGGAAAAGTTAGGATAAACTGACTTTGTCAAAGAAGGATGGTGGAATGGGATTTCGGGACCTTAGATCATTTAATTTAGCCATGTTGGCCAAACAAGGGTGGAGGCTGTTAAAAGATACAAATTCTCTTCTCTATCAGTGCTTTAAAGCAAGGTTTTTTCCTAAAACTACAATACTTGAGGCCACAGAGTCACCCAATTGTTCGTTTGTGTGAAGGAGTTTAGTGGCGGCCCTACCTATTGTAAGAGCTGGACACTGTTGGCGTATGGGGATGGATTTTCTATAAATGTCTATCGAGATAGGTGGATTCCAAATTACCCTACAAATAAGCCTTTCTTGTTGGTGAGTGATGATGAAGAGGAAGTATGGGTGTCAAGCTTGATTAACCAAGACCTCCATGTGTGGCGAAGAGATTTTATTATGGCTAACTTCAATCGGGAAGAGGAGGAAGCTATATGTGATATTCCTCTAAGTTGAAGGCAAGTACCTAACTCTGTTTATTGGAAGCATAACAAGGATGGCTACTTCTCAGTAAGATCGGCATACAAGGTTGCAAGGGCTCTCTTGAAAAAGGATGATTGGGCTGAACCATCATTAGAAAGTGGAGGTAGTAGGGTGTGGGCTGCTATATGGAAGCTATGGATCCCTAACAAGATTAAGGTGTTTGGGTGGAGGCCGTGTCATGATATTCTCCCAACCAGAAGGAACCTCAAGAAGAAATGGGTTTTGTTGGATGAGTCGTGTCCGTTCTGTGCCAGATTTCAGGAATCAACCATTCATGTTTTATGGGAATGTACAGCAGCTTAGGATATTTGGCATGGTAGTGTTAGGGCCTTGCAGAAGTGTGGGACGGGGCAATCTGACTTTGTAGCTCTATTGGAGTACCTGCTAGATTGGATGGACAAAACAGAGGTGGAGTTGATGTTAGTGCAGGCTTGGTTGATTTGGAACTAGCGGAACAGAGTGGTGCATGGAGGCAAATTTCTGGAATCGGGCTAGTTGAATAGGCGTGCTGCTGAATTGCTTGAGGAGTTCTAGTAGTCACAAGACAATTTACAAGCTGATGATGTGCAGGGTGCGACTCGTTAGGTAATGTAGAATGCTAGAATGAGCTGGCAACCTCCACCACAGTCCGTGTATAAGCTAAATTACAATGCAGCAGTTTTCGCAGGTAATGCCAGTTCTGGGTTTGGTGCTGTGATCAGAAACTCTAGTAGAGAAGTCATGGCAGCGATGACAGCCAAAGGTCAGGCAGTCCAGTGCAGTGAGGAGGCAGAACTGCTCATGTGTCGGAAGGCGTTGGAATTTGTAATAGATGCTGGCTTCACAGTGCTGATAGTGGAAGGCGATAGTGCCAATGTTACGAGGAGTATTGCTTCAGGCAAGGACAACCAGTTAGCTATTGGGCATGTTGTTGGTGACATTAGGCATCTGATGGGAGCTTTGGAGTGGATTTCTGTGAGCTGCACTAAGAGAAATGGTAATAGGGTGGCACATGTGCTAGCTAGATATGCCCAACATGTAATTTCTGATTTATTTTGGATGGAAGAGGTTCCATCAGTTGCGTTTGAATCTGTAAACTCTGATGCTTCTTTGATTTAATGAAAGTTTGAATCCAGTTTCAAATATATATATATATATATATATATATTACTGTAGTAATCAGTTTAGCAATCATTAGGTATTTATGCTTCATTGTTTAATGAGTTTCATTATAATATGTAAAAATAATTTTTATTCTTTAAATTTATATGGTTGCTTTGAATTATGTTTTTTTAATGATATATTTTCTTGCACTTTAAAACTAAATATTTCCTGATTTAATTTTACTATTTGGAGGTGGCGGCTAATTAAAATGTTGAGTGAAGGAGGGAAAAGAGATGAATGTTTGGTTCTTAAATTTGGACGTTATTAATTCATCTTAAATGAGTAAATTTCCATTAAAAAGAAATAGTACAATGAAGTCATATTGCTCAAAGGTTTAAGATTTCATGTTAAGTTTTATTGCTTGTTGGTTTCAAAGTGTCCTCTAAAAAATAGAAACAAAGCTATATTTATTGAGTAAAGAATTTGTTTAATATGTGTACTTTGAATCTAATTTTATTTATAAATTAAGTATAAACATTCCTTATATATATTTTTTGTGTAGGAATGACATTTACAGATAATTTTAACCATTAATAACCCAAACTAAATTTTTGATTATGGAATTTTTTATTGAAAAAAATGACAAATATATGTTTACGTTTACGATTCATGTAAAGCATACACAATTGTATATATTTGCATGAATAATGTATCGTTCAGGCAAATATGTACAATGTACATTGGCATAGAGTTTAGGAATGAATTGTCCCGATGATAAGCTAAATGGAAAATGTCTAGTTCAGTAGAGTAATAGTCGGGATGTATTTAATTATAGTCTTATATGCTCGGAAAACTGAGAACGGTCAAATTCTATTAGGCAACTAGCAACTAAGAAAGCACTGTCTTATGTAAAGCTCTGGCATCCATTTTGTTTTAATTAAAATAGTAAAACGACGTGTAGGGTGCGAACCATAACCTGTCGCAGACGAATGCAGTAGAAGATGAAAACGACTTATCATTGATGCTATTTTCTTCAATCTTCCATTGCACTTTTTGATGTTCTTCAACTATGGATTCACTGGGGTATAAGTATAACATGGTTTTGTTGGAAAGGGATTCTTTAGTGCTCATTTGTTGCTATTCAAAACCCTTTCCGGATGTTCCTTGGGGAAATATCCAACCAGACATAAGATTTTTCCTCCATATTGTTTAAGCATGATTGTTGGGTTTTTACTTTTTACTTTTTATTTTGGTCTATAATATAGCATCCTCGACTGATTTTCGTCTTTAGCCCGTAAGCATCGGTTACAAGACCTCCCAAGACTGCTTCGAGCATTGCAGTTGCCACGACTGAGCTTACGATGAGCTCAAAGACCATTTCATGGTCGAGCAAATTAAACTTGTCCTTGATTGAAATTAAAGCTCCAGTAATCGCAGTTGAGAATATTCACATCAGTGTAGCTATTTTAGCTAAAGATTTAAAAGAACTCACGGTACTAAAAAAATTTAACATTCAACCCTAACTCACCACATCTATTGAGATACTATTCCTTGCTAACCCAAATATAATAACCCTCTCTTATCTCTCTCGCTAACCCTGACTCTCTGTTTTTCTACATTTCTATCTTCTCTCTCCATCTCTCTTTCGTGCACCGATCAACATAAATGTTGTGGTGGTATTAGATCTCTCCCGATCTAGTGGTGGCGGTAATTTTGCGTTCATGCAGCAATGGGTACATAGAACCAAACTGTGGCGGATGGATAATTAAAATAAAAAAATTTCCGTACTTTTATTGCTCTTGTTATTGATAATATTATTATTATTATTGTTAATATTATTATTATCTCTCCCTCAAAATTTGCCACATGTTTTGCAGTTTTTTTAATGACCCTAAACCACTTTCCCTTTCTAGACACACTGCAAGATAGGTCCTAGAGATCACAAAAGTAAGAAAATTATCTATCAAAAAGTAACTAAACAAGACTTCACACATTAGTGATTAGCCATTGATGTTGATTCAATGCTGATCATCATTGCCTCTAATATAATGCCGACAAATGTGACGGAAAAATAATAATAATAACAATAGTAGTAGTAGTAATAAAAATAAAAATAAAAATAAAATTTTGATATATAAATAACATTAACAATAACAATAAATAATTAGAAAAAACCCTCAAATATTATAATAAATATAAATTTTTAATGTTTATTTTCATTGTTAAACCCATTCTAAGTGAACTTGGTGAGAATTAATAGAATGGTGATTAAGTATAAACATAAAAAATATAAACTTTCAGAACTCAGTATATTTTGAAAAAATTAAAATGGTAATAAAATAATAAAGAATAAACATAATAATTAATATGTATATTTTTGATATTTTCTGAACATGCCAATTTGTGATTTGCGGCAATATCATAAAGAGTGTTTTATTAGGGGCTGCTTATCCTTTTGTACATAGTTAGGGTAG